>NC_090178.1:13987860-14314110 GCF_024679245.1 Pseudorasbora parva | reverse complement strand
AAACGCTCGTTACAACTGAGGTATGCAGCAAAGCATTTGTGACAACACGCACAACCTTTAGGCGGATGGGCCACAAAAGCAGAAGACCCCACCGGATACCACTAATTTCCACTAAAATTAGGAAAAAGAGTCTACAATTTGCACAAGCTCAACAAAATTGGACAGTTGAAGACTGGAAAAATGTTGCCTGGTCTGATGAGTCTTGAGTTCTGTTGAGACATTCAGATGGTAGAGTCAGAATTTGGTGTAAACAAAATGAGAACATGGATCCATCATGCCTTGTTACCACTGTGCAAGCTGGTGGTGGTGGTGTAATGGTGTGGGGGATGTTTTCTTGGCTAACTTTAAGCCCCTCAGTGCCAATTGGGCATCGTTTAAATGCCACAGCCTACCTGAGCATTGTTTCTGACCATGTCCATCCCTTTATGCCCACCATGTACTAGGGGTTGAACGACTTTCATTTTTTTTAAGTCGACATTTATGTGATGAAAGTCGAGTCGACTTCGACTAGTTGCTGATGACGTCATTAATTAAAAATAAAATTATCCTGAATCTTGAGCTGAGACTCGAACTCGGGTCTTCTTGTGCACAGCCAGTACCGCCGTTGGCCGTCTTGATGCCCTACGCATCATTTTTAATGGTGCCTGTGGGTGGAGCGTTCACGTTGCGCTGACAGAAATTTATCGTGGTGCCCCCCTCAGCACTTGGTGCCCTACGCGCAGCGCGTGATGCGTGTGGTGGGAGGGGCGACACTGTGCACAGCTGATATGGCATATGACAAAGCTCTGCCCATAAGGTTATTGATTCTACTTGACAGCTTTTGTATAAGTTCTTTTGTCTTATGGTTGTTATATTTCTCATAGATTTTTATTCGTTTTGAATAAGATACAGATAAAGTAGCACAATAAAGATTACATGTAGGCTATGACTGCATTAGTAAGTGATTGTGTGTGAATTAATTCTACCTGGCAGCATCTCTCTACTATACTAATAGTGAAGCTGTGAGTTTTAGTTATCAAGAAATATATGCTAGAACATTTCAGTTTCTAAGCTATTTTTTTTGATAAATCACAGAACAGTGTTGACAATGGTTTTGTGTGAGGCATGCGCGATCTCTGCATGATGTGCGATCGGCTATGTGTGTGTGTTGCAATATGCAGCACGCAGTTTAGCACGATGATTAACTTACGTGTACAATAGGCGTGCATTCTCCCGATCAATTTTGAGCATCCAGATGTTAATCAAACATGTCTTGTGGAGAGCTCACGGAGTATGCATTTATTTGTCATTTTTAACTGTTCAAAACAGAGCCTGCGTGTCAGGAATTGCTTATCCTGTTGCGCCCTCAATAGGCCTGCGACTAGTCGACGTCAAGCTTAAAGCGTCGTGACAGAGCATTAAGGTCGACTGGTCGATTAGTCGACTAGTTGGTGCAACCCCTACCATCCTCTGATGGCTACTTCCAGCAGGATAATGCACCATGTCACAAAGCTCGAATCATTTCACATTGGTTTCTTGAACATGACAATGAGTTCACTGTACTAAAATGGCCCCCACAGTCACCAGATCTCAACCCAATAGAGCATCTTTGGGATGTGGTGGAGCGGGAGCTTCGTGCCCTGGATGTGCATCCCACAAATCTCCATCAACTGCAAGATGCTATCCTATCAATATGAGCCAACATTTCTAAAGAATGCTTTCAGCACCTTCTGCCACGAATAATTAAGGCAGTTCTGAAGATGAAAGTGGGTCAAACACAATATTAGTATGGTGTTCCTAATAACCCTTTAGGTGAGTGTAGTTTGGATTGGCGGTATGCAGCAATAACCCCCCTTATAAACAGAACAGAACCAACATAATGTATTCCAGATATCATTAATGTTGATATTAAATGTACCAATAATGCAAGAATTTTAGTCTGATACAAGAGGAGTCAGAATACCAAATCCTGACTGGAAGAGAGGTGGAGCTGGGGATGGAGGAGGGTAAATGAGCTCTGGAGAAATGAGATAGCTGCTGATAGTACTGAAGGAGCTTATATATATATATATATATATATATATATATATATATATATATATATATATATATATATATATATATATATATATATATATATGCATGCTGTGATAGACGTCATATATTCTTAAAGGTAGACATGATCAGCTGACAGCCAGCTGATGCGAGCTTGACAAACGTGACCTGGCAGAACTGACTGGATTTATCCGCACCCATACCAAAAACACGATTTTGAGTGTATGTAATCGATGCTTGTCTCTGCGACAGAATAAAACAATGTAATAGACAATTGCAATTATTTTTTTCTCACACAACTCTGACATGTTGCATAATTGAGACTTTACATTAATTCTGTGTGTTTTATTGCGTGTTATAAAGTCAGAATTGGGAGATATTTTCAGAATTGCGAGATGTAAACTCACAATTGAAAGAAAAAAAGTCAGAATTTTGAGCTAAAGAGTCTCAATTACCATTTTCATTTTTTATTCTGTGGTGGAAACAAGCTAACATAGTGTGCAGTTTGACAGAACTTTACAGTATAATTTATGTTTACCACAGGCTTTATTTCACTCATAAATTGAAAAAAAAAAACACTGCAGACATCGAAGGAAAAGCGAGCGGTCCTGTCACCTTCACCACTCTTTTGGTCAGATTTAAATAGATTGTCACACCAATTTTTTTTTCTTAGCAAATCATATGACTTGTCTATGTATATTAAAATACAAGAGAAAGTATTTTATTATACATAAATTATATCTTTTTAATACAAAACACTGACAGTCAATACATTCTAGAAAGCTTTAACAAATTAGTTTGCATGCTTTCCATTTTAGGTATACATAAAATTACTGTCATCACTGTTCGCATTAAAGAGATTTATCCTCGCCGAGTCAGGTGAAGACATTTGTCAGATCACAGCAGACATTTTAATTGCATTTTAAATGCATTGATAGAAGGTGGCAATCTAGCAGAAAAATGATGTAAAGCAATGTTATAACAGAGCGAGGAATAACATGAGAAAATACATTTTGTCCGTTTACCCACAGACAGACATTTTTATTGTGTTCTGTCAGATTCCTTGTGCTTTCCATCTCACATGGTGAGGCAGACTTAAAAGGGCCTTTCAATGAAAACATCAGGGTGGGAGATGCACTGCCTCTGAGGCAGTGTAGGGATGTTTTATTACACTTTGTTGTCTGTAAAAGCAAGTTTTATTGTTCTACATTCATTCTCAATTTTGTTCTTGCCTTCTTCCTTAAAGGGGAAGAAGGCAAGTTTCGGGGTGAACTAATCACCCCTTAAAATGACATATGACATACGTTACACTTTCCGCGCAAGTTGAATATGGCAGGTGGTCTGGACTCTGGAGGAAACTATATTTTACTTTATAAAGTGTTATTATTTTCTTACAAAACTTGATCGATTAGCTTCAGAAGGCCTTTATTAAAGGGGGGGGTGAAATGCTGTTTCATGCATACTGAGCTTTTTACACTGTTAAAGACTTGGATTCCCATCCTAAACATAGACAAAGTTTCAAAAACTAATGTTGGACGTTTGATAGAGTATTTCTGTGTCAAAAATACTCCTTCCGGTTTCTCACAAGTTTCGGAGAGTTTTTTTCGAGTATGGCTCGGCTTGACGTTAATAAGAGCGGAAGGTCCTTGTATGGGCCGTACGGGCTCTTCTCCCGGTAGGGTGTGCGCGCGTCACTAGAGCGAGAGAGGAAATGCACGCCCATAAACACTCTCAGCTGCAGATCCAGTCATCCGTGAACACTTATGTCGTTATAGTCCACGCCGCGCTCCACTTTATTCCTATGGGTGACATCAAGCGACTTCAACGTTTCAGCACAGTATTCCGGGAAGGCAGCACTGCATTTGGACCGATCTGAACGCAGAAATGACGGGAAGCTTCACAACATCGCTGGATTTCCACGCCACTGCTGTCACAGGACTTCACCAAATCATACCAAAGAAGTGTGTTTTTGACGGAGCGGTCCCAGCGATAAAGGTTCGGTCCTCCTTTGGAAGCAGCCGGTGAGTAAAACTGCTTCAAATGTCTGTGCTGTTGGCTATCGTCGTGTGAGTAAACATCAGTAAACGACACGATCGCATGCTTCGTCATTCAAATGCGCTAACGGTTACTCCATTGCTGTTCTATGTATAACGTTACACTAGTCTGACGTGCAAAACCGTTTTGCTTGCTACTGCTAAGATTTAGTTGCATACAATAGTCCATAAACCGAATCATGTCCTCATAAACTGCGAGTAAACACACACAAATGTTGACAGGCCACTAAATACAGTACATACCACAGAGACGGACGTCCTGCTGTTGCTGTTTCTCCTGTTCAATTTATTTCAGCCTCAGATTTGATTCTGGATCATATCTATTAGCTGAGATAGCCATGGGTTTCTCCACGCTTGAGGACGTCACCCCTTTGTGCGCACTCGTCATTCTTTAGCTCCGCCCACACGATACGCCTCCAGGCGCTCGTTTTTTTCCGGAAAGACTCGGTACAGCCTATATTTCTTTTATAAATATAATAAAACTAAAGACTTTTCGGAGATATGAAGGATGCAGTACTACTCTATAGGTACTCAAGATTGACATGAGATTGACTAAAACTGAGTGCCCCCCCCCCCCCAACACCTAGGCCATGTGGATTACATTTATGAAGAAGGGATGCACTTTTTTGAGCTTCGAACTCAATGGACCTTGTCACTGCCATTAAAAAGCTTGGAAGCATCAGGATATTTATTAATATAGCTCTGATTCATCAGAAAGAAGAAAGTCATATATACCTAAGATGCCTTAAGGGTGAGTAAATCACGGGGCAATTTGAATTTTAAAGTGAACTAATCCATTAATGAAAGAAGTTAAACTGATATATAATTCATAATGTATAATTGTTATTTTCAAGTAGCTATATATCATTTTATCATTAATTATTAAGCTAAATTGATATATAAGTGATATTATATAATTAATTGTTATACTATTAAATTATATCATACATTTTAACACGTTTTAATACAATTTTTTTGCATAAATCATTTATATGCTAAATCTGACTTTTTGATTCCCTCTGTAAATGTTCTCTGTTCAATAGAAGAAGAAAAAAAGGATTTGAAAGATTTGTTTTTTGTTTTTTGTTTTTTTTGCAAAGACTCAAAACCTCCATGCAGAGATCATCTGTCCTCAGTGCTACCTCTGTGCTTTTAAACCTCCCTGCTGGGATCACACTCCTGAAGGATTTTATCTAGCTCAAAATGGGGGAAATTTCACATTATTGGCTCATTGTATAACCATTATCTTTATACCCATCCTCTCAGTCTCGACTCAAAGAATGCAAAACACTTGCCACTAGTTCATTTGACTTCTTACTCCTTACTCTCGGAGTTGTCTGGTGGGCTTTGAATGGTGTTTTGACAGTGCTGCTGAACGATAAGTATGTGTTGGCACATTCTTGATCAGAGGAAGGTCTCCGGCTGACTCTGAGGGTGAATGACGGTCTGGGGGTGGAACGGATGTTCTTGCGTAAAGCTGGTGTAAGTGAGTGGCATTGCAGCTAGATGTTTTCTACAGCTCTGTCATTAAAGCTGTTTAATTGCTGCAGCACCTCCCACTCAACAGATGGCCACAGTTCAGGAAATCATGTTATTTCTCAGAATAACAGTAGACTGACGCTGCTCTTGCATTACGTTATCTCAATCAACTTTTGTGGAGAAAGTTATTAATTAATTAATTAATTAATTAATTAAAGTAAATCTAGAGAAACGTTGTGTAGTTGAGATCATTTACATAATTTTATTCAAAAGCAAAGCAGCAGACCTGCTTGGCAAAAGAGTCACGCTGCTGGGATCTTAGCAAATATCAGCCTTACAAAGGTTTAAACCTGCAACCTTCATCTTGGCACTTAGAATCCTTAAAGGAATAGGTCACACATAAAAAACAACAACAACACAGAATTACAAAGTTCAGTGAGTAATAACTTTAATTTGATCTATTCATCACACAATCGATCATGTGGTTTCTCTAAAAAAACCTAGTGCTATAGTACTAAAAGTGGTTCTTTGGCTTGTAATCTTAGGGGAACCACTTGAAGTGTTGTATAGCGCTACATCTTGGTAATTCAGCGGTTCTTCAGCAGTTCTTCACCAGTTCTTTGAGATGAATGAGGTGCTATATAGCACTGTTACCATGTGCAGAACCTGTTAAGCCCCTCTATGGTTCTTCAGCGTTTTTTTAGAGGTTCTTTGGGGTGGTAAAGTGGCAATCTAGCACCACTGTCGTACAAAGAAAGTTGTTTCAAACCTGTATGAATTTCTTTCTTCAGCTGAACACAAGGGAAGATATTTTGAAGAATGTCAGTAACCGAACAGTTAACTGGAGCCATTGACTTCCATAATAGGGGGAAAAAATACTATGGAAGTCAATGGCTCCAGTTAACTGTTTGGTTACTGATATTCTTCAAGATATCTTCCCTTGTGTTCAGCTGAAGAAAGAAATTCATACAGGTTTGAAACAAACTGAGGGTGAGTAAAGGATGACAGAATTGTCATTTAAAGTGAACTATCCCTTTAAATGTTCTTTACATGCCAAAGAACTACTATTGGTGCTGTTTAGCACCATTATTGAGGAAGAAATAAAATGCGATGATATCTCTTATGGGTTCTACTTAGAACCATTTGGCAAAGATGCCGTAAGCACCTTTAAAGATATGGTGCTATTTCAAGACAAGAACCACATTTAGTGCCAAATAGCACCAATTTGTTGTTGTTGTTGTTTTTTTTTGAGTGTATGCAAGCTTGTTTCTGCGACAGAATAAAACATTTTAAAAGATAATTGCAACTTTTTATCTCACAATTTTGAGTTTACATCTCACAATGTTTATTTATTTTCTCAGAATTGCAATAGTCAGAGTTGCATGTTATAGAACTGTGTGTTATAAAGTCATAGTTGTGAGTTATAAAGTCAGAGTTGGATAATAAGAACCGCGAGTTAAAACCTTGGGGGGGGGGGGGTATTTGACTTTATGTCTAGCAATTGACATAAATATAAACTCGCAATTCTGAGGGGGAAAAAAAGCCAGATTTGCGAGATAAATAGTTGCAGTTACCTTTATTTTTATTCTGTGGCGGAAACAAGCTTCAGATGACGTTATACGAAACAGAGATTCACAACAAGGATGATAATAAAACAGTTTTATTGACAGCAGAAATATATGCAGACTTGAGGGTGAGTATATCAGATGAGATGTAAAGCAGATGAATTGAAAATTGGAATGCTGACAGTCTTTATGGATGGCGAAGAAGATGGAAGCACACACACCTCGTGAAGGGACTGGTGAATGGAGACTGGGAGATGGGGAAGAACTGCAGACACAGAAGACCAGGAAGACAATGGAGACCCAGAGAATCAGGAGAGATGAGACAAGAATCATTCACTGGAAACAGGTAAGCAGGACCAGAAGGTGAGTCCTTACTCAAACAAGACTACACAAAGTGACTGTGGCTGCGTCAGAAACTGGCAAAATGATGCATTCAGAGGACACATTTCAAGGCAGGAAGGCATCGAGGTATGTCCGAATCTAATATTAACTTCACCTTCTGTCTCTTGTGAGACCTTCATCTGATCGATTTTTGAAGGCAGCATACATGTATCCTTCACTGCCTTTGATATCCCACAATCCTGTGCTTTCCATTCAGTGACAGTTGAGCTGGGGGGAAAAATGGCCTCTGAAAATTGCGTTTGCTGGTTAGTGTGTGTGACCACTGGCTGGTCCCCACAATGTAGGTGATCACAGGTTTTACTAATGTATAAACAAGGACGCACACAGACACACACACACACACACACACACACACACACACACACACACACACACACACACACACACACACACACACACACACACACACACACACACACACACACACACACAGTCTCTTGCCACATTTGCCATTAAAATAGTGATTTCAATGTAATGTAACTTTGCTTTGTTTGTTTGTTTCTAAGTTCACAGTTTCATGTGAACTGTTTCATGTATTACTGTTTCATGTACTAGTTAAAATGTTAAAATCATCTTTCTTCTCAAACTTGTTAACTTCAAGAATGTTGTCCCACCTTCTCTTCGTTTGCCATTCTCTCTCTGTCTTTGGTATCAGCACACTGTCATCCCTTATCCATTTGTCATTTTTTTTTTTTTAAATGAACTTACTAGATTGTTGTATACCCCCTGTTTGCACTTTTTTCTATCAGGGCTCGGAGCATAATAAACATGCAACTTGTTTATTATCATTACCTGTAAAACTGTTAATTTCTACATGGAAGTTAAATTAATATTGTCTTTTTAGACTATTGGTATTGACTGGTTTGAATTATTTTACTGGTATATACAAGGGACATGACATCAAATGCACCATAATGCTGGAAATCACATCTACAATTGTTTTGTTTTTTTGTTTTTTCTGGGCGATAGTGGCTGATTATTGTATTCTGGTGACATTGAATGCTGTGATTGAGTGATGGTGGAGCCTAGCTCATCTCTAACAACATGTAGTTCTAGTTCTGTGATAATTTTATGGTATTCTATGGGAGAATTTTCCTCAACATCCCAGCTTATGTGTTTGTAAGTAGTGTGAAACAACATGAGGGTGAATAAGGGAACAAATGTTGGGATATTTTTTGGGGAAGGAAAAAGCATAAGTTTGTATCACCATATTGAGCCCTGATGGTTTTAACTGACAATTTAGCATGGTTTCTGTATTTGCACACACATCAGAATGTGTCATGATGTACCTTTATAAGCTGGAGATAAACCGATTTTTTTCCATTATGTCAAAGTGAGTTTGTCTTTAAAATCAATTGCTTTGTAATTCAGGCCCTTACTACAGGAGATTCTTTTTGAGAGTATAGGTGATGAAGGATCTCAGACTAGAATGGACTGTATAAATGGAATAATTATATCGACAAAGTATTGAAGAAACCATGCAGGTGGAAAATGGCAGGGGGAAAGTGTTTCTGCTCAATACATAGAGTCTCTCTTGCAAACAAAGAGGACACATTACTGCCAGCTGAATCATGTGTATTGGACGCATAGTCAATCTTTGAAGTCCCCTTACTTGGAGTAAATCTCATGAATGACCCAGCTGCCTTGTTTTTTTCTTTTTTTCTCTTTCTCTTTTTTATGAGTGTATCCTAAACAAATTAAAAGATCAAGAAAGTTGATCAATTTTTCATATCTCATTTCCCACCTGTTGTGTTGATGCGACTTCACAAAATCCGTCAAGAATATTTCACATCAAAATCAAAAGAGAAGAAAAAAACAAGAAATTATTTTATTTTTCTCATACAATACAAAGTATTGGTTTATGGTTTATCAGTTTTCGGATTTTTTATTATTATTATTATTTCATATAGACTGCATGGTGTTCCATAGAGGGAAATTGTTCGCTTTTTTTTCATCTTATTCACACTTATTTCACTAATTTTATTCTGGCCCTGGTCTTTTGCCTCTCAGACATCACGTAAGGTCACGACGTTCTACATTAAATGCAAATGGACCTGTGAGTGCCATTGACCTATCAGCACTACTCAGAAAATAACCTCTCCTTGTACGACACTGAATATTTCACTGGGACATGCAGAACGGTGCCAAAAGAAAAAGCATCCAGTTGGAACATAGCGTCCGGGCGATTATACGTCACCGTCAACTTCAGCAATTGTGGTATTCTGGATTCAGATCTTGTTGAAGCAACAAGTATGACAAAAATATCTATATTATGACCACTGGCAGGTGAAGTGAATAACACTGACTATTATTGGTTAATGCATATATTAGGCTGCAAGTGAACATTTTATCTTCAAAGTCGGAAGCAGGAAAAATGAGCAAGCGTAAGGATTTTAGTGAGTTTGGCAAGGGCCAAATTGTTGACACAAATGGAAATCCACTTTGATTTTAGCAAGGGCCAAATTCTGATTGCTAGACTGTGTCAGAGAATCTCCAAAACTCCAGCACTTGTGGCGTGATCCTGGTCTGCAGTGGTCAGTATGTATCAAAAGTGGTCCAAGGAAGAAACAGTGGTTAAGCGGCGACAGGGTCATGGACAGCCAAGGCTCTCTGGAGCAAAATTGATGGTGCAATCAAACAGATGAGCTACTCAGATTGCTCACAAAGTTAAAGCTGCTTCTGATAGAAAGGTGGCATAATACACATGTGCATCTCAGGTTGTTGCATATGCGGTTGCCTGGATCAAATTCCCCAGATCTCAATCCAATCGAGCATTCGTGGGATGTGCTGAACAAACAAGTCCAATCCATGGATGCCCCACCTCGCAACTTACATGATTAAAAGGATCTGCTGCTAACATCTTGGTGCCAGATACCACAGCACACCTTCAGGGGTCTAGTGGAGTCCATGCCTCGATGGTTCAGAGCTGATTTGGCAGCAAAATGGGGACAAAAACAATATTAGAATAATATCAAAATGTGCCTCATCGGTGTATGTGTTTATTATTGTTTAAAGACATGAATGCAAGTGAACAGAGCTGACAGGCATGCAGCCCAATTGATTAGCGACAGTCTGTGACAGGTGAGAAGGAAATGCCATGGCTGAAGAAGGAAGACAAACACAGAGAGATTTTCGATTCTCTGTGAAGAGCCCCAGCTAGACCAATGAAGAGGCATATTGATCAAGTCTATTGTCTGCAACCATCTTAGTAGGATCAATCATTTCTTTTTCAGCACACCTGAAAAGAAAGACTTTCCAGCATTGAGTTTTATAGGTGTATACTCAAAATGTTCTGTTCCAAAGAAAGGCAACTGAACTTAGCTACCTCTTAAAATGCCTCAAATTTTTAGCCAAATTATAAGAGAGTATTAGCCTGACAAGCCAGACCCACATCAAGATGTTTGGTCTGGAAACTCACCATAGACAGGGCTCACTCCGAGGGGCGGGATAAACGGTTGTCTTTCAAACTCCCTCTGCATGCGATAGGATAGCGCTACACCAACCGGAGCAACGAAGGTGAAACAGAGCTTGTTGATAGATTAAACATTCGCTGTATCTGGCAGCAAAACCCAAAACACATCTTCCTTTTTTAAGAATGACTTCAGTGCCGTTCTTTGTTCTTTTCTCAGAGAAAAGCTTAACTCCAAGTCTTCCAGAATCGCTGTTGAAGTTGATTCAAAAGACCGCCGCTGTTCGCCAGTTTCTGTGTTTACTAGAAGCACGCAAACGCAACTCGGCTGTCGTCATTATGGCCCCGCCCACCGACTCTATACACGATGTGATTGGTCCGGCAAGAGTTAGGGGAATACAGCTCAGAAGGGTATTGAGAGTTCCTAGACGACACTTGCGGGCAGATTAAATTTGCTGCCGCCTAGGGTGTGTCTAGATTTCTAGGCTAAGAGAGTATCTCATTTGTCATGGAAAAGGCAATGCCAAAATGCATTGCTAAGAGCTTTGAGATTGCAGACAAAGCAAAAGCAATGATGACCAATAATTTGTTCAATATTAAAAATATTAGAAACATATACAAATGTTATCTAGAGATTTTTTAATGATCACAAAATAAAATAATATACATATAAAAATAAAGTTATATCATATTAATTTCTTTATTATGATCTATTTTTTCTAATTATCCTATTTTTTTTTTCCTTAGGGCTATTGGCCCTAAACTTGTCTTTGTTTTGTATTTGCGTGCATTAGTTTAATTCTAAATCCGTCAAAGGTTCCATAGCCATTAGCATGTTGTCTTGGAAGTCAGCTGTCTCTGTAGGGAGTAGGCAGTGAGGCAGCTCAGTAGATTTTGAAACAGAGTTTTTATTCAGAACGGAAACTAGCATTTCACCATGGCAACCATGATGGTTTAGTCACAGATTCAAATAACTGCACCGACTCATACATCTCTCTGGATCACTCTTTATTCTCCATCATAAGAGCTGTTTTGCATCATTTCAGTTAACTGTGAGTCATTGGCTATAAGAGGTTAGGCATTCTTTAGTACCCTCAGCAGTCTCCTTTTCAGAACATTTCCATACATGAGAGGTGTT
Organism: Pseudorasbora parva; assembly: GCF_024679245.1. NCBI lineage: Eukaryota > Metazoa > Chordata > Actinopteri > Cypriniformes > Gobionidae > Pseudorasbora > Pseudorasbora parva. Next base: position 14,302,029 of record NC_090178.1, on the reverse strand, counting down.
CACATATGTGCCCCTATCATCATAGTGCTTAACATCTGAAATAATGTGGCCATGAATGCCTCTTAGGCAGGCTTTCCACACAACCCACACTGAGGACACTGACTACACCATTCCTTCCTTATCTTCTGCTTCACTGCTTTACAGACTTAAACTTCCCAGTCCCTCCCTCTGTGCTAACAGTAGCTAATTCAACAGGCATCATCTGTTTAACAATCTATAGGTAGTTGGGGGGGGGGGGGGGGTCTTTATGTATTTTTTTTAGCAATAATGTGGCTAAATGTACATGTATTGGCATGATACAACATGTTTCATAACATTAAAATTTTAATTATAGCCTATGTCCGACAGCACTGACTTTAAACATGACTGGTCGTGGTCGTAATCTTTCAGACTATTACATACAAAACAATGACAAATTTATGAGTCGTTTGCTCGTTCAAAATTCTTCATTGATTCATTTCATTGATTCATTGATTAATTTGCTTTAAAACAAATAGTTCCAAAACATTTAAGAAAAGTAACAAGAAATGGCAGTAATGTACAAAAGTCAATTGTATCATGGTTACTTTTTCATTAAATAACCTCTTTAATGATGTGTGCAGACTTCAAATCCGATCTCCAGAGGACAAATGCCTCCGAGATGAGATGCAGACCAGGCATATTGATAATCAACACGAATGAGTCCTTGAATCATTCACTCAAACGATTCTTTCAAAACATTGATTCATTTAGGCATGAAACACTGCTGTGAGACGCCTTTAATTCTGCTGGATTTGTTTGGAACTATTTTACTGCCAATATTTGCATTCTAAATGAGAATTATACTCAAAATCAACTTCTTGTTAAGTGGATGGAGGAGTAGGTTGCGTTGTCTGATCCCAAGCATGGCGACCAAACTAAAAAATACGGTTTTATTTTATATATATTTTTTGCCGCGCTATGAATTCTTTATGGTAACGTCACGTCCCTTTTGTATCCAAGGACCGCGAGACGGAGCGAGCATTAACCAAAGTTAATTAAGTTTTTGACATAATGTTAATGACAATAAATTCGAGAAAGGAAGGAGAGAGAGAGAGAAAGAGTAGGCTACATGATGCTGCTCAAGAACCTAGAAGGCTAACACAGCTCAGCCAATGGTAAGTTTAATGTTTGGCCCTGGCCGCCGTGCCAGCTGTATGCAGTTTTTTTTTTTTTCATGATAGGAAACGTGTAAATAAAATTATAATTTAGAATATTTAGTGTGTATTTTCGTGTGTTGTGTTGTGTGTGTTTTTGTGTAGGCTAATACAAGTAGGCCTTTTTACTTTCGAGGACAAGTATTGAGCTAATGCTGCCGACCATTTGTAAAAGCAGTTTAAAGATAAAGTAATGTATTTGTTTGTTTGTTTGTTTGTTTGTAACATGCAGAAGGTTAGGGTGGGGTGTGGTTAAGGTTATGTTATAGTACGCTGTATAAACGTGGTCATGTGGCATATGGGTTATGTGCACATTACAGATATGCTACAGATAGTTATGTCATCATAGGCCTGTTTTTTAAGAGTATACTGAAAGACAGTTATTTTGACGTTAGTTGCAATCTAACAAATGTTATGGAACAGCACAAGGAGGATGTTTAGATATTGGCATAGTTTTTATTTTCACGCAAGTATTCCCATAACCATGTTCTTATCTCTTATATATTTATGTAATGCTCCATAGGCCTTCGTTAATATACAAAAAATGGGACTTTTTTTTTTTTTAATATATATTAGGCTAAATAGTTTCTTTTTCACCCTTCTTGAGGAGTTTTTCCTCATCTATTCACTTTTTTTTATGCGGGCTGTTGGGGTTGGCATTTCTGCAGTGCTGCATGAGGAGGATAGGACATTGTAACTGCCTCAGGCTCTGTCAAATAAATCATGTTGTAGCAATTAAACTGCTCTTCTCTTCCCTAGATACCTGGAGAGAGCAGACTAGAGTGACTCAATGCACTTTTAAGTTGAGAAACACCCTTAGTTTAAAAAAATAGATAAGGAAAAGGAAATGGCTGCATTTAGGCTTTCAGCACTTAGACAAAAGCATTAATAATTCAGTGACTTAGAAGTGTTTTATTCCACTTTGGTGTTTTTTTATTTATTTATTATTTTTTTTTGACAAAAGAACACAACCAATATTGCTTATGATTTCCTAGAATTTCTCCCAGCCGTATATTGGAAAACACTATCCCATCTTTTTTTCTCAGTGTCATTTCTGGCCCTTTATTTCTGTTTGGAGTAGTTCATTTAAGAATCACAATTTCCTGATACTTTCCTGATACCATGTCGTTCAAGATGTTCATGTATTTCTTTAGTCGAAAAGAAATTAAGGTTTTTGAGGAAAACATTCCATGATTTTTCTCCATATAGTGGACTTCAATGGGGTACAACAGTTTAAAGGTCCAAATGGCAATGCAGCTTTAAAGGGATCCCCTGGTGTTGAGACTTGTATGGCTTAATATAACATAAATGATGTCTCTTACTGAATTATGTAGTAGAAAACCCATGAAAGATCTACATTATTTAAAAAATCGATTTTATATTTGGACCATGGGCGGCGCCATTTTGTTTGTGTTCTAGGTTGATGACGTAGATTGGTTGAACTCCTCAATCAGCTGGCATTACCCGTAGCTATTTTTACCACAACGCAACTCGAAAATTGTTTCAGAGTTAAACAAAACCAATGAATTGCTTTGTAATTGTACTTAAAACACACTCAAACATACATGTGCACACAAACTCACCTACACAAGTCACAAACAGATCGGCGGCCGGGCACACCTGACAGACTGCTCTGTCTCAATCGAGATGTTGGGCTGCTCAGTCTCCACGACAGGGGCTGAATCCGAAATCGACCCCCTATACCTTGAAATAGGGCATTATTTGAAGGGACGGCCATTTGTAGTGTTGTCCGACACCATAGGGACATGTTCGAGTGCAGTCATTCAGTCTCACGTTCACCGCAATAACAAGTGTACAGCCGATTTACAAACAGCTGTCCGACTTCACGCACTCGTCTTCATTCACTCCTTCAAGTTGTATTAGTGAACAAACGTAGCGAAAGTAATTTGTGTCTTAAAAGTGAAAGTTTAAAGATTGAGGTTAATTCACTGAGCGTGCTCAAACTTTAATGCACAAACCAATCCCATGCATCATCACCAAAACATCCTGCCTCTCTTCCTCACGTTAACTTATCCCATCATCCTACCTAGATATTTCCCTCTGCTGGTTACATTAGGCATTACAGTTAATCTACTGCATATCAACAGTCTATCTATGATATCAACACAGAGAATAGTGATGTATGCGCGCACGCAGTGTGTGTGTGTGTTCGCGCCGATCTGTTCGCGCCTCATGTGTGTGTGTGTGTGTGTGTGTGTGTGTTCGCGCCGATCTGTTGGGGTGTGTGTGAGTCTGTGTGAGCGAGAGAGTTTGTGTCCACATGTATGTTTGGGTGCGTGAAGTCGGACAGCTGTTGTAAATCGGCTGTACACTGCGGTGCAACGTGAGACTGAATGACTGCACTCGAACATGTCCACTATGATGTCGGACAACACTACAATGGCCGTCCCTTCAAATAATGCCCTATTTCAAGGTATAGGGGGTCGATTTCGGATTCAGCCCCTGTCGTGGAGACTGAGCAGCCCAACATCTCGATTGAGACAACGCAGTCTGTCAGTGTGTGTGCCCGGCCGCCGATCTGTTTGTGTAGGTGAGTTTGTGTGCACATGTATGTTTGAGTGTGTTTTAAGTACAATTACAAAGCAATTCATTGGTTTTGTTTAACTCTGAAACAATTTTCGAGTTGCGTTGTGGTAAAAATAGCTACCGGTAATGCCAGCTGATTGAGGAGTTCAACCAATCTACGTCATCAACCTAGAACGCAAACAAAATGGCGCCGCCCATGGTCCAAATATAAAATCGATTTTTTTAAATAACGTAGATCTTTCATGGGTTTTCTACTACATAATTCAGTAAGAGACATCATTTATGTTATATTAAGCCATACAAGTCTCAACACCAGGGGATCCCTTTAAATGCCTCACGATCCCAGGTGATGAATAAGGGTCTTATCTAGTGAAACGATCTATCATTTTCAAAAATATATATAAAAATGTATGTACTTTTTAACCACAAATGCTGTTCTTGCTCTGATCTGCGATGTGCCACGCATTACGTCATCACGTTGGAAACTGTTGTACACCATTTTAAGTCCCCTAAATCCTGGAAATCTTTTTCTCAGAAACCTTACTTTTTTTTTCGACTGAAGAAAGAAAGACATTGTCATCTTGGATGACATGGGAGTGAGTAAATTATCAGGACATTTTAATTCTGAAGTGAAATACTCTTTAAAGTTCAGTCTGCTGCCAAGCCCAGCAAACTAGCCCCCTAGTCATTACATTTCTAGCAAAAATATATTGAAAACATCTACATTGGTTGTCCTAAGGCAGCGCAAATGCTTTTATACTACTTGCATGATCAAAAGTATATAAAAAATCTAACATCAAACAAAATACACGTAATAGTGTCCAATTACTGTGGTAAACTACACAGTCAAATCATTAAAAACACATCAAATCCAGCATCCATGCAGTTTAATAAAATAAGTGGTGCACTTAAACTACATTAAATAAGGTGTTAAAAAAATTGTGTATCCCTATTACATACATTATATGATTCGATCAGTCTCAAGCACTCTGTTTTGACGCGCGGAGACAGATTTTTGTCTATAACAAATATTAAAATATATGAACATCAATATGTAGAAGGACAAGCATCATTTCCCATTTAAAAAGCTTCTGTCTAGCATTTCCCAATTCATCCTTTATCCTCAGTTGCTTTTGTTAAGGATGTGAATGAAGATGAATGTGTTGAGTATAGTACTAAAATGCAGTGTATTATGTGGGAAAAGAAGCAAAAGAGAGTAACAAAAAAGAAAACACATCTTAGTATGCATAGTACAACAATGAATTTCAAAAGGGCTATATTTGAGCATTTTAAGTTGTTATAGTTTTGTAAGCGAACTGGAGCTGAATGGCCTGGTATTTATCGGACTGTTTTTGAGTACATCCACAGGAATGAAAAGCAGTGACAGAGAGAAAGGTTTGGGGCAAGATAAACCTGTCAATCTCCTGTGTGCACTCTTTTTTTAGGTTACAGGAGTTTTGAGGGATTATTTGCCCGACTCTGCAGTAGAAGTCTTCAATACTATCTAACTCGTTCCCCCAAAGTCAATTTGTCGTAAAGTATCAAAAAAGCACTCCCAAAGAACGGGATAAAAGATTTATAAAGCCTGTCACAGTATCTAATGGTGCTGGTTAACTCGAAACCTTTGGTTTTCTCCCCCAGCACACACAAGAGAAAGTCCCCGGAGAGAGATTGCCTTCTGGGCCGTCCGCTGCGCACTTAACACTATAAACTGGACACTGCAGCAGAGAGCAGCAAAGTTCAGTCTCAATCAAAAGGGTTTGATCAAAACTGGCCTGATTGCTTAGATCTACCAAAGCACTGTAACCTTTTTATTGACCTTTCTGTAGCTTTCATCCCCCTTACTGGATTCATTTACAAAGGCTTCAAAGATCCCGAAGTTACAGGACATGTATCCTATGTTTTTATTTTCCTGTTTTTAGATGCTTGATCAATATTATATTTTTTATTATTATCTTTTGAAAGCAGATACTCTGCAGCCACCATGGCTAATGGTTTTCCAAAGTTACTATCCACTCAGCATTTTCACATGGCCACAATTTTGAAATCAATACCTGACTTCTTTAAGAATGATTGAGCGATTCACAATGTCATTTTTTTATTTTTTATTTTTAACTAGTCAACTTAAAAAAAACTTAACTACAACTGGATTCAAGTAATAACCTCTTTATTAACTATCTGGCTAAAAACATTCTATTCCAAGTGCACCACACCAGAAATTATCATCATGGTGTAAATGTAAAACAAATGCCATTTATAAAACATTGCAGAATATATGCATGAAATACAAAGACAAATATTTTACAAATGTATCTTAAACGTATCCTACAGGTCCTTCTCAAAAAATTAGCATATTGTGATTAAAGTTCATTATTTTCCATAATGTAATGATACAAATTAAACTTCCATATATTTTAGATTCATAATTGCACACCAACTGAAATATTTCAGGTCTTTTATTGTTTTAATAATGATGATTTTGGCATACAGCTCATGAAAACCCCAAATTCCCATTTTTAAAAAATTGCATATTTCATCCGACCAATAAAAGAAAAGTGTTTTTAATACAAAAAAAAGTCAACCTTCAAATAATTATGTTCAGTTATGCACTCAATACTTGGTCGGGAATCCTTTTGCAGAAATGACTGCTTCAATGCGGCGTGGCATGGAGGCGATCAGCCTGTGGCACTGCTGAGGTGTTATGGAGGCCCAGGATGCTTCGATAGTGGCCTTAAGCTCATCCAGAGTGTTCGGTCTTGCGTCTCTCAACTTTCTCTTCACAATATCCCACAGATTCTCTATGGGGTTCAGGTCAGGAGAGTTGGCAGGGCAATTGAGCACAGTAATACCATGGTCCGTAAACCATTTACCAGTGGTTTTGGCACTGTGAGCAGGTGCCAGGTCGTGCTGAAAAACGAAATATTCATCTCCATAAAGCTTTTCAGCAGATGGAAGCATGAAGTGTTCCAAAATCTCCTGATAGCTAGCTGCATTCACCCTGCCCTTGATAAAACACAGTGGACCAACATCAGCAGTTGACATGGCACCCCAGACCATAACTGACTGTGGGTACTTGACACTGGACTTCAGGCATTTTGGCATTTCCTTCTCCCCAGTCTTCCTCCAGACTCTGGCACCTTGATTTCCAAAAGACATGCAAAATTTGCTTTCATCCGAAAAAAGTACTTTGGACCACTGAGCAACAGATCAGTGCTGCTTCTCTGTAGCCCAGGTCAGGCACTTCTGCCGCTGTTTCTGGTTCAAAAGTGGCTTGACCTGGGGAATGCGGCACCTGTAGTTTTGGATGTTTCTACTCCAGACTCAGTCCACTGCTTCCGCAGGTCCCCCAAGGTCTGAAATCGGTCCTTCTCCACAATCTTCCTCAGGGTCCGGTCACCTCTTCTCGTTGTGCAGCGTTTTTTGCCACACTTTTTCCTTCCCACAGACTTCCCACTGAGGTGCCTTGATACAGCACTCTGAGAACAGCCTATTCGTTCAGAAATTTCTTTCTGTGTCTTACCCTCTCGCTTGAGGGTGTCAATGATAGCCTTCTGGACAGCAGTCAGGTCGGCAGTCTTACCCATGATTGCGGTTTTGAGTAATGAACCAGGCTGGGAGTTTTTAAAAGCCTCAGGAATCTTTTGCAGGTGTTTAGAGTTCATTAGTCGATTCAGATGATTAGGTTAATAGCTCGTTTAGAGAACCTTTTCATGATATGCTAACTTTTTGAGATAGGAATTTTGGGTTTTCATGAGCTGTATGCCAAAATCATCATTACTAAAACAATAAAAGACCTGAAATATTTCAGTTGGTGTGCAATGAATCTAAAATATATGAAAGTTTAATTTTTATCTTTACATTATGGAAAATAATGAACTTTTATCACAATATGGTAATTTTTTGAGAAGGACCTGTATATGCAGAAGTATTATTATACTGTAATAATCTTAAAATAAGAAAAATGCTAAATATTTCCTAGCCAAAAAAGTAGTTATAAATAACTCTAGTAATGGTCTATAACCTATTAACAGTGCTTTGTAAAAACCTTTGAATCAGCTGTCCTGTCAGTCTAATCAAGGTAACCATCACCACAATGGAATGCCCGCCTCTCCATTCAGTCGATTGGACAATGGGAAAAATTGCAAATAATGTTAGCCGCTTTTCTGCTCAGTTTTTTCCCCCACTGAATAGGCTCAGTAGCCTGACAAGCCAGACCCACATCAAGATGTTTGGTCTGGAAACTCACCATTGACAGGGCTCAATCCGAGGGGCGGGATAAACGGTTGTCTTTCAAACTCCCTCTGCACGCGATAGGATAGCGCTATAACCAAGCAGAGCAGTGAAGGTGAAGCGGAGCAAGTTGACAGATTAAACTTTTGCCGTATCCGGCAAAATCGTCCCTTTTTAAGAATGACTTCAGTGCCGTTCTTTGTTCTTTTCTCAGAGAAAAGCTTAACTCCAAGTCTTCCAGAGTCGCGTTAAAAGCTTATTCGAAAGACCGCCGTTTGCCAGTTTCTGTGTTTACTAGTAGCACGCAAGCGCAACCTGGCCGTCATTATGTTAGGCCCCACCTATCGACTCTATACATGATGTCATTGGCCTAACCAGAGATTGGTTTTTACAGCTCAGAAGTGTATTGATAGTTCCTATATGAAAAGTGCCCTACATATGTCTAAATATTTTAATATTATCTCATAATTTGCCTGCATGGTAAATCAGGCTGCTGTCATATTCTGACACACGGATCCATTTTACCGTTGCAAATGCGTTTTATTTCTCAACTGTTTACATCCACTTAAAGCCTACAACTGTGTTTACGTGAATACTTGCCAAGACCTCCATTTTTGACATTTTATTTGAGACACGTGCAAACGTAACGCCAAAATTAAAGTCACCAACAATATTTATCCGGAGGCAGGTTTGTTTGTCGACTCGCTGTCGGAGAGATGAGAGAGCAAGAAAGCAAAGCTGTTTTTGTGTATTTTCTACGGAAACTGGTTATTGGAAGCTGTTCAAATATTTCAGTATCGATATGTAGAAAAATCTTTATTTTTGACAACACTTAGGCACAGCTATAGTTAAAGAGGGGGTGTCACACAGTTTCTGTCAATCTTGAGTACCTATATAGTAGTATTGCATCCTTCATATCTTCGAAAAGTCTTTAGTTTTATCATGTTTATAAAAGAAAGATAGTCTTTCCGGATAAAACCGAGCGGCGGGAGGTGTATTGTGTGGGTGGAGCTGAAGAGCCACGAGTGAGCGCAGCTATTGCATTGAGAGCGTCTGAAAGCTGTGACATACTTAGAAAACGTGGAAAAAACGTCGTCCTAAATAAACGATGGCTATCAATTACATTCAGCCATACATATCCAGAGGCTGAAATTGAAGAGGAGCAGCAGCAACAACGATTACAACAGGATGGCTCTATGTGGTAACGTTTAGGGATCCACCGATCCGATACTCAGTATCAGTATCGGCTGCAATCTGCCATTATTTTCCAGATCTGGTATCAGTCAGACATGACCGATCCAAATTCGATACTGTGCTCATAATATTCTGTGTTATTGTTAAGCCCCAATGCCCCACAAAAGGCACTAAAACATTATATATTATCCTCAACGATTCCGAACACCAAAAGTGTTCTGAAGCCATTCCATAGTTTAATGTGAGGGACAGGTGAATATTTAAGTCATTAAATTCAAGTTCACGTCAACGCATGCCTTCCTCCGCTATGGCTCAGTCACTTTCCATTCAGCTTTAAACTGCACTGTATAAAATAAAAAAACAATGTCTCCAATTTAAAATCTTCTAGTGATAGATCACATCAAAAATGTTCAGTTGACCGAATTGAAATTCTGTGAATTTATACATTTTTCAGTTAAGCTTATAAACACTTCTGGGTTTTTGGTTCTGTTGTTTTCTGTACTTTTCACACATCAGCTTTTAGACATTGTTTGTTTTTTTGTTATAAGTCAGAAATAGCAAGGAAGCCGCTTCCCGCAATAGAAAGTCAATAGAGAGGGTTGATTTGGCCCCCCCTCCCCCCAGTGGGCATGGCTTTCAGATTATGATGCATATCGCTCTGTCTCTATAGTTTCTCATAAAATGACTTTATCTTGCTGCTGTTTATTGCTGTAATTCGTGTTACTTTCTACAGTGTGTCTGTTAGATCACAACACTGGACAAGAGATTGTATTGTTCTTCACACAAAGTAACTGAAATATTAAACAGAGATACACTACGCATCTATATCTTGCTTTGAACTTCTCAATGCGGAAGGAGCGCGGTTAAGCACGTAAGCACGTGACATCGTGTCGCTTCAAGCGCATCATCCTGCGCACTGGATGCATATACACGCTTTGCACCGCTCTATATTATAATACTTTTGAGCTATGAAAGCCTTATTAATGGCCTTTCTTATTCTGCCCAATCTATAATATGTTGCTGCCTTATTAAAAAGATGCACTATACATCTAAAATAAATGTAATTTCTTGGTATATAGGCCCTTTTTCTATCATTTACTTGTTTTTCATTAATATATTTTGTGTAACATTTTACCCGATTTACAGCTATACTTTTTCACTTTTGTGGTTTGCTTTATTTTTTCCCCACTAAATGTTAAGATTTCATACATTTATTGTGATTATTATTCATGACTATCCACTAATATACATTTTTTGCATCGTACATGTGGGAAGTGCACATTGTATGCTCCATTGATGAATTCATGTTGTTTACTTGATGTGCTGTTACGCGGCGGCAGTAGCCAACAACACACATAGACATTTCAAGCCGTGTGCGGAACTCATGATCGTGAACCTTTATCGTTGGGACCACTCCATCTTTCAATATTAGACGATCAGCAAATCAGAGTTGAACTGGGCCTTTTTTTTTAAAACACACCAAAAAAAACAATAATCGCAGAAATGTAGGGAACAAACTGAAAAGCGTTGTCTTGCCCAGACAACCAAAAACACCCTTCTTTGGTGACATTGTTCATTTTGTGAAGGGACCTGTGCAGCGCAGGCTTCCCTAAAGCCGAGCAAAGCGCATTATTGGGCCTGATTCTCTCGCTCTCGTCGAAGTGTGTGTGTAAGACTTTCCGGGCTGTACAAGGAAATTTGACCCTTATTGACTTTACATAGACGTCAACTCTCGGGGGAAAAAAAAAAACCTTTTAAAAAACCTGAGAAACTTTTGAGTATTTTTGGCACAGTATTTTAAACCCCCCATTTAAAAGAATAGCCTATTTGAAAAATGCAATAAAATTCAACCTGCCAAAGTGGGTAGTTTGAGTGACTGCGTTACACGCCACTGCTAAAATCCACCCGCATTTAGGGCGGTGTTAATGTCAAGCCCTGATGACAACATATCACAAGCTGAGAGCAAGTTAGATGTTATTAGATTCAGTCATTGCATAAAAATGTGAACTTAGACCTGACAAGAGCCGACATTTGATTTGCACAAGCTCATCACAGGAATAATCCGTTACAATTATTGAGCAAGACGAAATGCGACTCGGAACTCAGCCACTTCATATGAAATCACACACAAACAGACCATGCGTATCATAGAGCCTGCCACTGAAAATACACAAGACAATAACGAGAGGCACAAAGCTGACAGAAACAGAATAAAGTCAACACAAAAAGAAAATTGGATTTTGCTTCGCTTTATTATAAATGCATTTGGAGATTGAATGCTGTCATTCATTTTTAATTTTGTATTAACTTGAGATCTCGTTGCTCGTGGAGGCTTCATTAACTCTCCAAGTAAACACTTGGATGTTTTCAGCATGAAGCGTGATATAATACTGTCTGTGATGATTGCCGCTCTGCTGTCTTGACTAGGCTTGTCTGACCAACACAGGTATTGAATATTAAAGAAATAGTTTACTGGAGAGTTATCATTCTTGTCATCATTTACTCATCCTCGTGTCATTCCGAACCCGTATGGCTTTCTTTCTTTCATAGAACACACAAAAAAAGTGCTTATGATGGTTCTTTTGTATGCTTTTTGATGCTTGAAAGCTTCAGCCTCTTCTTTGTAATTGCATGGAAAAGAGCAACGAAATGCATTCTCCAAAATGTCACCTTTTGTGCTCCATTGAAGTAAAGCAGTCATATGAGATTGGAGGCTAGCTTTTTCTTTCTGTGCACTTCTGGTTGTTGTCTCGTCAAAGTTCATTTTAAATGTAAAAAAAAATCTGAAGTGTTCAATGACTAATGCAAATTTGTTTTCCAAACCACTTACAGGAGGTGGAAATCAGAAATGAAGACTCTAAGTTAAGATTGAATAAAAACTGCTAATTGAAAGTAATAATTGTAATACCCCTTTGCCATGTTTTTGGGCAATCACCAGGATAATGCTCTGTGAAAATTGGCTTTACACATTTTAAGCTCAATAGCACCACCAGTGGTAAGACTGTATGTTTAGTTTCATGAAGAGACTTCTCTTCTTTGTACATATCCAAACTTCATTCAGACACATTCAACATGTATCACATTATCACAGTTTAGTCACTATAGTTTAGAAAATGGTAATACAATATGATAAGAACTTAAGAGTTAAACTTTGTCAGAACAAATTCATCTTAATAATGTCAGATAGCTTTGAAAGCTATGTAATGGATTACAATCAGCTGTCAGCTGTTAGATTTAAGTTAACAATTAGATATTATCAATTTAGGTCTACCAATGAGCAAGTTTTTGCTTAATTTTGTTCAGTCTGTGGTGTAAAGGTCGCATTAGCAATTAAAGAAAGAAAAAAAAACACTCAAGCATAAACATGGTCAGGTCAAAGTGTCTGAATATTTTTTGGTCACAAATCATTTTAGCAAATTTACTTGTAGTCCACTGTATGAATAATTTTTGGGCATGATATTTCTCAGTTTACTGTACTTATATACAGTTTACTGCATTTACATAAATAAACGATAGTGTCCTGCACCCATCATAATATATATATATATATATATATATATATATATATATATATATATATATATATATATATATATATATATATATATATATATATATACACACTATGCTATGATGCTATGTCAAAATAACCTTAATAACTGAAGAGCACTGCTAAATTAATTTATTATGTGGCAGGGATATCTCATCCCTTAAAAGTTTGTGAGGTGACTCCACGGACTTTTATGCACATAAAAACACTAAGTCAGTTGTATTCCCTTTATTGGTTTCAGCCTGCCTGCATATGAGCACATATCAGGCCTTAATTGCCCTCACTAAAATCTGCATAGCATTGTCTGGTGTAAAATACAGCCTAAAAGGGTGTACTAATTTGGCCAGGGGGAGCAATATAGCTTCCTGTTTCCATGGTACTGATGTGATTTTAATCACCAGACCTCAGTCTATCGTGGCCAAGTGTTCTAGAGGCGTCTCTGCCCTGGAGGAGCCCTTTCCATCATCAATGACTGAGACCAAACTGCCTCGCCCTGCTAGCAAGTTACGAGCAGACCAGGTGCGGGTGTAAAGCCTGACTTGTTACTTTCACGGTTTATACAGCACCTGCGTAGAGGTTGTTGCCAAGGTCAGTCCATTTTGCCTCGTAGTTCTGACTCATGTTAACAGATGTTGATTTAAAATGAACCTTGAGAATGTGTGAATGTGTTTTAAATATTCAGGCAAGCATCATTTAGAGGCTTTTATTCAGACATAATTACAGAAGTCAATCGTGTGCATATTTCTAAATAAGGGAATCAAATAATCTCTAAAGATGCACAAAAAGATTTGTATTTTTAAAGCTGCTGTTCGTAACTGTTTTGAGTTCAAAATTTAACAAAAATATATATAATGAGTGTACAACATGAATACATTTTTCAAACCAGGTGTTTGTCTTACGCTGAATCATAATGGTACACGTATATTAACTGTTTATATTGGGACTATTTCAGGCTGGTCTAGTAGAAACTGCTGCGGAAGAGCACAGTCCCTGCGTGACTCGCCATAGACATACACAGAGAGAAGTAGCTCCGACTGTAATGTTCTTCCGCGAGATGCATGCAGTTCTGCATTAGAGCGCAAACAGTTACAGACTGCAGCTTTGATATAAAATGCATTTTATATTATAGTATTTTTCAAAATACAGTTTTTATAATTATGTATATGTGAGATGATGAATCCAGTCAGCTAAGAAGCCTAAAAACAAAAGTTTTATTCTTCATGGGGCAGGTTAGCCCCTCATGATGCCTACTGTTTTAAAACTCTAATTAATAAACACAAAATTACAACAAACTGGCATTTCTCAGAGAACTTATTTTGCTCATGAAGTAGGCTTCTTATTAAGAACCTGAATGATGATTGCTTCTGTTAACTGTTCTAGCGTGTCTGTTAGCGATTCTAAACTGCCTACAGTGTGACTACACTGTACAAAAAATATGATCAATAATTAATGACAACATGTTTTTCACATTGCTTTAACTCATCAAAAGAATTCAAGCAATTTTCAGCTTTTTTTAGATTCAACTATTTTTTTAGTCAGTTGTAATGTAATTTATCTTGAAATGACTTAAACATTTAAGTTGATGTAAAAAAAATTGATGAGTTATTATTCTTAGTAAATCAAAAACATACACTGCAATGCAAAACAATCCGTAGAAAAATGGATGAGACACATGCTATGTCAAAATATGAGATGTAGATCAGTGTATTTGCTTAATATGTTGTTTTAAAGATAAATGTTTTGTATTATTTTTATGAAACTAAAATTAATGAATTAAAAAAATATATATATTTAGGGATGTGATGGTGGGAAAAATTTTCCCACCAGTTAATCAATGCGTGACAACACCAGTAATACTGGTATCACCACACCAGTATACACCACCAGTAATACTGGTGCGGAGGAGTGCGAGTGTTGAGCTTCAATGGGAATGAACTGAAAATGCACCAGTGGACACCTGCTGTGAATGACAGTGTGACTCTTGTCAGTCTCTCGTGATAAATTAATTCTGACTCCTGCTGTGACTCTCGTTTGTCTCACGCTGTATTAAGCAGACACATTCAGGTTTCAATTGCCTGTTCTCTAACTTAAAATTTAACTGAACATTACTACTATAAAAAATTACACTGTGGGTGGTAGGGATACACAGTATAACGGTACTGGAAAAATACCGGCATATATTTTATTTCAAATGGACAATATCATGATTTTCTAATTTCGGTAAATGTTGCTGTTCTGAGGTTTACCGCTAGGTGGCAATGCGCTACCCAAACTGACTTGAAACCGGAAAATGTGGCAACATAGAACAAAATTAATACAGCAGTTGAATCTCATAACAAGAGAGGAGTAGGCATGAAATTTGGAATTACTTTGCTAACAAAACTGCTGAAGAACCATCAAACCTGGCCAAGCATCTGACACTTGCCATTTCCTGACTTGTACAAGACATTAGAGATCGACAGGTGAGTTAACACTGATCAACGCACATACATAAGATCGTATCATCTCCAGCATTCGTGTGACTATTTTTCATTTGAAAATTGAAATCTAAACCAGTGACATTCAGATTTCATAATATTTGCACACGTATTGCACTTTTTACATATGCGTTAGACATAACCGACTGTGTTTATGTGACTACTCACTAGACTTTTATTTATTTATTTTTTTACATAATTTTGTGTGTATTTGACTAAGAAAAACAACTTAATTTGGAACGGGCGAGCTCTTTAGGCTTGTGGGTTGGTTGTTAGTGCGAGTGTATAGAAAACACTCTCAATTAAAGAGCTTCTACAATGCATTACAAAATGCTATAAAATAGGCAAGGTTTAAAAAGACGTGGGCAAGTGATTTCCATCAGCTGTCCGAAGCAACAGTGAAAGTGTTGAATCTGAGCGCACAGATTGCTTTTGTAGTGCAGGTGCGATGTCTTTGGAAGCCAGAAGCAGTTTGCTCATTTTGAGAGTTAGAGAAGGGAGACGCATAGTATTGCTGAAATTACTTTTCACAAGAAAGTTTCCAAATGACTGATTTGATGTGATAATCTTTGTTGATTAATTTAATAATAAAAATGTGTGGTAATTTCCGCTTCATAAACCCCAAGCTTGTGAGAGTGTGTATAATGATGCTGCTGCACAATACCCCCATCAAAATCCAGCCCCTGCATGGTATCATTTAAATATAGTTACTTCGGAATTAGATTGTGTAACTGTACCAAAGCCAAAATTGTGGTGTCGAGCCATCCCTTGCAGGCGGTGCCCTAGTGGGAAAGTGGTTACTGGTGTCGCACCTGAACACCGGTAACCGTCAACACGACAATCGTAGCAAGCCTAGTATTGTAACTTGTATAAGTTAAGGCCAAATATTGGATTACGTTTGTTGACTCTAAACAGACTGTGAAATGTAATTTCAAGTGTAAACATACTGTGTGAATTGGTTTAAATAAATGTAACAGTGAAATTGTCATTTGCCAATGAAATAGCATTTCTTGTATTTTTTGCAAATATTGATTCCTTGGAGTACCAGAAGAACTGTTGATGGAATCAAGGAACCTGAATCATTCAGATGAATTGAAAGCAGAATGGAATCATTAAATTCAGTTAGCCTGCAATATCATTGCATTAGAGATGATCTATCAGCTGTTATGAAAGACAATTAAGTACTTTTATTACATGATTCTGTTAGAGTAAAAGTACTTTAAAAATCACTACATATTTAGCTCAATTAAGCAAGATTGTCAGCTAACATGGCGGCAGTCAGCGACAAAAGTTTAGGCTGTCTTTTTTCTTGGTGTGGCTGCAATCATAATGCTTCAGCATTTTACAAGGTCAGGCAAGAACTGCAAAAATGTTCACTACTAGGGCCTCTTGTGCAAGGCTGGCATCTAATGTCAGTCTAACCTTTCAGTCTTGTCAGTGCATAAATTCCTGGCAAAAATCAGTGCTGTGTTTTAGGCCAGGGTGACTCAGAATGCCCTTTGAAATTCTTGCTGGTGATCAGAGAGAGCAAACCGCTGCCCTTTTCTCTCTCCTTTGGAAGGAGGCGGACCTAGAGATTGGCCACTACTTTTTCTTGAGCCTTTGTGCTCAGTCTGAGCGGCTCTCATTACCACGGCCTCGGGTTCACTTGTAGTCTTTTAGATTCAATTAGCTCCAGCGCCCAGGAAACTGTTGAAGGGCATTTTGATCAAGCGAGGCTTTGAGGGAGCTGGAAAGGTCAGCAAAGAAATCTCTTCCACCATGCACAGAGAAATCTCACATTCGAAGCTGCAAATGCATATAATTGTGCGAAACAAAAGTCAAAGTTTATTTATGTAAAAGCTGTTGCGTGTTGCCTAAATTGGATCATTTGTAGTTCTAATCAACTATTTCAAAAACACCTACAAAATATAATATAAAGGCACTATTTCTCTAGTCTTATGCTTTGTGAAAGCTCATTATTTAGGTTAATATAGTGATTTGCTGTTGTTTCTCCCTGTGTGTCTGCTTCCTGTGAGGATGACCTTGGTGGGCAGCAGGTGTCAGCAAGAAGGAAATAATATGCCTGAAATCACCTGCAGGGGACATAAAATTCCCAATTAAACCTCACAATGCCTGGATGCATGGAGGAAACTCTGCACGTGCCGAGAATTGAAAGAACTAGGCTACCTGAAAAGTTTTAACCCTGTTAATGTAAGAAGGCAGACTGAAGAAAATAGTCACTTTTAAATAGGGTACAAATATTTATTAAATACAAACAGGAAGACCAGAACACCTGTTTGTCACACAAAATTATCCTGGGGTCTCATTTATAAAACTGTGTAAATTTCATCCTAAAAGTGTACGAACATACAAAAGCTAGATTTTGCGTACGCACAAAAAAATTCTGATTTATAAAACCATGCATGCGCCAGAACCTGCACAAAAATCGCTTTAAAAATCACAGTCAGCAACAGATTGTGCGTACGTGCTTCTCCACCCTGTCTCCTCCCCGAAATCACCATATATGGAGCTTACAACGCCTAGTTTTACTATGCATGACCTCATCTGCATATCATTTGCATGCATATTTGGCAAAGGTAAAAGACATTGAAAAATATTAGATATGGACTATAAATGCTATTTTTGCCTTACACATTACATTGCTGAATATCATTCAATATCCTTTTCATGTTGTAGAATAAATATATCAAAATATCAATAAAAACTAAATTGTATAAAATACCTCTCAGGTATTTTTTTAAAATAAAGTGTTATTTTAATTACAAAATTATTTCGTTAATTTTAAAGGTCCCGTTCTTCACGTGTTTTCGAAGCTTTGATTATGTTTACAGTGTGCAATATAACATGAGTTCATGTTTCGCGTGTAAAAAAACAGTATTTTTCACACAATTTACTTATCTGTACAGCGCTGTTTCCTCTGTCCTAAAAACGGCCTGATGATTTCCTTGTTCAATGAAGTCCCTCCTTCAGAAACACGTAACGAGTTCTGATTGGGCCAGCGCTTCCCGTGTTGTGATTGGACAGCAGCTTAGCGCACTTTGCCCGGAAAGGTCCCGCCTCTTACCATAACGGGGAGATGCAAGCGCTGAATGCGCTCTTCTCCACGTGGAAGAGCAACAAGACCACGCCCCCTATTTTGCGTGTTCTTGTGGGCGGAGGGTTCTAGTGATGTCATTCCTGAAGGAAGTGCAGGGGTGTAGTCCAAACCGTTCGCTGTAGGCTTTGAAAGGGAACTTCTGTTAAATACAATCTCGCTTGGCATTGAACTTTGAGCTTTATAATTTTACAGGTATTATTTATGCTCTAACATCAACATTTAATAACAGAATTAATTTGTGGGCTAAAATTTAAGACAAAAATTTTATAGTGAACACATGCTTCTTCATGACGGTTTTGTAATGTAATAGTAGGCTAGGACCATTGATGAGTAGCCATTGTGCTTCATGACTGTATTTGCAGACATTTTATGATATATGTACATTAAGGTAATTATTTAGTTTTTACACTTCCCGTTGTGGAAACAATCGGCACAAATAATTTAATCTTCATGATAATGTGGATATAACCTATGAAACGGAGTGAAAATTATATGCCATTAATTCTTATAATCGTTCTTCTCACATTTATTACTTCAGTTCACGAACTCACCATCTCCAGAATGTGCGTACGCACAGCTCAAAGTTTGCTTAAAGGTGCGCACATTCTTCCATCAAGTTTGTTTTTTATAGATCACAACCTTTGCATGAGAACTGGCGTACGTACGTTTCCAGCCCTGTTTTGTGCGTACGCACCCACGCTTTATAAATGGGACCCCTGGACTGTAAGGATATTGTGCAATGATGATGTAAACTGTTTGAGGTAATTTGGGCATTCATGCTTATTGTGTTAACATGAAATAGAAAGTAAAAAAATGATTTTTTTTTCCAAAGCTGTTAAATGAACAGTTTTCAGTAATTGTTTAAATTGTACTCAGTTATAAAGTATAGTTAAAATGTAATGAAATACCAAAAGTGCACAAACACACAATACAGTTGCAATCAAACATGGTTAACCCTCTTGACCTGCAATACATTTTGCTTCCAGTAACAACATTTTATGAAAACAATTCAACAAAAGCATTCATAAACTATTATAGAAAATTAATTAATACACATTTGAGTAGGGGTGGGCGATATCTCGATATTTAAAATATATCTATATTTTTGAAACTCGATATGGATTTTGACATCGTATATCAATATATTGTTTATATTTAATTCTGATTCAGTCGTGTTGCCTTCTCTGTGCTGTTGCTTTTGTTCCCCATCCCCTCGCGTGTTTTCTCAATGAGCACGCGGCGTCCGCAACCAGGTGAGGATTATTTGTCAAGCTGTTAAGCGCGCGCGTTGTTCAACACTCAGTTTAGAGACCATGATTTTACTTCTAACACAACTACTTGCTAAAATTCATAAACAAATATTAATGTTCATCATAGTTCAAATCGCAAGTTTCACCCACAGTCAGGTGAGACGCACTCGCAGTCGCAATCATGCCAGTTTATGATTTGTTTCTAACTGATCGCATAATTTTCGGTTAAAATGTCAAAATGGTTGCATGTTATTTGAAAACATTTAAAAATGATTGCAATATCGTTATTTTTATTTTGTCAGCTTTATCACGGGATTATGGTGAATAGGTCTATTCATGTTTTATCCGAGAGGGAAATACGAAACATCCCGGGTGTCCTATGCGACACAGTGCTCTTCTGTAAGTTGTACTGTAGCCATCATATTATAGCCTGTCTTCTGACATTGAATTTTCGTTCTGTAACTGGAAAAGAAGTGAATATCGGCTCATGTGTAGCCCTACATGATCCGCATGATAAGGCGCTCAGTGATGCTTTAGTAAAGAGTGTGACATCTACTGTTTGATTTTTGGTACAAATTTAACAGGAAGTGGTGTTATGACAATCAGTTTATTAATATCTGTCATTCCCCCATCTTTTTGCAAAATGCTTACTGTTTAAGTGTAAAAAAGGGTTTTGATTTGTCTTTTGAAAGCATGAAATGAATGAAAAGATGGCTATATGTAGGCCTATTATTTATTTTATTTTACAGTTAAATTATTATTATTTATGTAATCATGTTTTTTCTTTAATGTCATAAAAACACTTTGTTCCTTCATGAACTGACTACCTCTTTGCACTTCAATAAAAAAAAATATTATTTTTTGGTATTTGGCATATTTGTTTTTGCTGTAGTTTTTGGGGGGTTATTTTTTCTGTAAATATATCGAGATATATATCGTATATCGAGATATATTTTTTGCTCCATATCGCCCAGCCCTACATTTGACTGATTCTGTGAAGATAATGTTGATAAGAAATGGAAAAAGAAAAATCTAATTTGTTCTAAACATTCAAAATCATTCAACCCCGAAAAGTCAAATTTTGTGCAGAATCTGTATTCTTTATAACCTCCAATAAACGCTGTACGTAAGTTCTTAAAAGCTACTGTCACCTTGCTACTGCAATCTTGGTCCATTCCTCAAAAAAAAGCTTCCAGATCATCTTTGATCTTCACATTAAAACTGCTTTCTTCAAATTACCAGATGAGATTTAAATCTGAAGACTGTATAGGCCACTCAAGAACATTCTACGACTGATCCCTGAACCAAGCTGAAGCAGATTTAGATGTACTTTGGGATGGCTGACCTGCAAGAAAGTTCATTGATCATCAAGCTTTATTCTCTGCACCGAAGGCATCGCCATCTTTGCCAAAATGGGTCGATACTTCAAAGAATTTATGATGTCTTTCATAAAGTCAAGATTTCCACTTCCTGCAACAGCAAAGCACCCCCATAACAAGACTTGAGCACCTCAATGTTTGATCATAGAAATGGGTTATTCTGCTCATAAGCGTTGCCTTTTTTTGCACCAGACATACCGCTTATCCATGGGTCCAAAAAGTTTCACTATGTTCAAATAATTCCATAAAACATTATTCCAGTATCACAAAGGTCTATCCAAATGATTTTTAGCATATCCAAGGCAGCCTTTTATGTTCTTCTTAGTCAAGAGTGGCATTCTGCAAGATGTCCTAACATTAAGGCCATGCTTGTCTAGTGTTCTTCTTCTACTCTGCATTGAAATGTGTCTTGCAAGTCTTTGGCAATAAATTGAGGGGTTTTCTCAGTTACTCTGATCAAACATTTTATTCCTCTTAATGATATTGTGCTTTTTCTTCAAAACCCTCAATGGTTTTCTAGTACAACACATTTTAAACTTATGAATAAGGCTACCAGCTGAGTCTCTAGGAACTTTTAGTATTTTGGAAATCTTTTTGTAGCCACAGGCTTTCTAATGGAATAAAATGTGTGCTCTAATCTTATAGCCTTTGTGAGAGCTTTTCTTTGTTTACTTATTTGCTACTCTAGCACATGCATGAGCTAAATGTATGTGTGTAAGTTCACAAGCTAATTCAGTTTTGTTAAAGAGTTTACAATTACAATTTTACGTTTACAATTTGCATTATCTCCTCTAATTTGCCACTAAACTGCAATTTGTCTCTGTATCTTTAGAAACGCCTACCAAAAAAATGACCCCCCCCCCCCCCCCCCCCAGTAAATTATTTCAAAATGTACATTTACACATACACATTTTATGACACTTTGTTATACGTCACATTCTAATACCAGGGATGGAAATTAACTTTTTTGTCCATCGGCCACTGTGGCTGGTGGATTTCAAAATCTACCAGCCACTCCATGTTTTTACCAGCCACTTTCTTGTTTTTAACCGACAATGTGTAACTGCAATTAATACTACAAGCTCTACAATACTTAAGCAGTTTATTTAATCTCAAGTCTCAATAAAATACTGACATTTTCTCTATCTCTCTTATACACACACAAACCATGAACTGATATACATTTCATTAAATGAGTAGGGCTCTGTGCTCTGTGCGCTTTTTTTTCACCTGGATGTGGCATTTGGATGATTTGTGATCTTTTATGGCGTCCAGTTTTAGGTTTTTAGTCCCAACAATGAAACTATTAGTTTTGGCATCTTCTAAAGCGTGTTGACGACACACCGAGCAGAACATTGTCGGTAGGGATGCACCGTAATAAAAATTCTTGGCCGAAACCGAAACACCAAAAGAAATTATGCCAACTATTAGTACCATTGCATTTATGGCTAATGCTGTGACTGTGTAACTTTACTAAAAATCAAGGCATTGCGATTGCATAAATTAATATTAAAGTTTCAAATATTAATCAATTACAAATTATGCAAATATTTATTTAGCACATTGCAACAATCCACAGTATAAAATACAATTCAAACGAAAATGTTTAACTTGACCTCACTCATTTGTACATTTAATAATAGCTAATGTACAGGCCTAATGGCCTGCAGAAAGGTACAGAAATTAAATAAAGTAATCAAATGTAAAATAACTGCATATTTTAACTGTTTAAATTAAAGATTAATCCTTATTAAACTTATTAAATTACAAAAGCTATTCAAGAGCAGTGAGTGATTTCCTTTTGTTTGACATTAAACAGACAGCAGTAAAGGCTACTGCCCCTTTAAGACCTAGTGCAGGGATATGCTTGTCTTTCTCGACTGTATAACGTTCACTTGAGGCATATTCAGACTATGTCTGCTTGGATACTAATCAAGATGGACATGTTGACATACTTTTTGTGTGAGTTTGTCCATTTAAGCGCAAGACTTGTAAGAGAACTCAATATTTGCGCGCTGTGAGACGAGTGCGCGTTCTCGGATGATGCGCAGTGACGGATCTTCTTTCGGCGCGCGCGAGTTCGTATTCGCGTCTTCTGGTACTACATCCGGGTAATGACGGCGAAAACGACTGGTCATATTCGGACATACGGCCGCACTCGCATGCATTGAACAAGTTTACAAAGAGGGGAAACAGTATGCTATTTTTATTTACCCGCCACCGTGGCCGGTAGGTGAAGCGAGTTTACCCGCCACAACTCAAAATCACCCGCATTTGGCTGGTGGCGGGTGCTAATTTCCATCCCTGTCTAATACGCCTCAGGACTGATGACTAAAGAGCCACCATAACCCCTTTTTTCCTCAACATTCCTGGTGTAATGCAACCCAATGTTAATGTTGAGTCAAAAAACTGAGAATATGTGCAAAGTTATTCAGACAGCCTCTTCACTTTGTTGCTCCCCACAAATTATCAAGAGATTAAAAGGTTGAGAAGAGCATCTGTTTGTGTCAAGAGAAATTAAACAATGTTCAACTCGTTTCATAGGACATTGGGTGTGGTGAAACGGTAGCTCTTTAAATAGCAGCACCTTTATCGAAGAAAAGTCAAGAACTCTCTGTCCTCAGAAGTCAACAGTATAGGACTTAAGTTTCCTGGGGTATTTTGGAATAATCATGCTGGATTTAATAAAACTTCTACCTCTCAAGCGCCCTGTGTTGCATGAGATTTATTGAAGAAGAAAATGGAACTTGTATCAGGTCAGGAACATGAACGCACAGACACTTTTCCAACAGTAGTCCATTGAGTTGGCTGTCCTTCTTTAAGTGGAAATTGTATGAATAATGAATGTTATTTTATTATGTGCTTGACTTGCTGTAGTTTCCAGTCTTGACCAATTCTTACGCTACATAGAAACAGAGCAAAGTGGGGCTGAACGCATGAGTGGACTCAGTTAAATGACTCAAATTTCCTCTTAATCCACCTCTAGAAATTACTCTTCTATTTCATGTGGAATATTCTTGTTCTTTTGGGCCATGCTGTTACCTAGTGACTATCTTTCTTTGTGATCTCTGAAGACACATCAGAACCATAAATGAGCAATAAATGATGTTTTAACTGAGGAAAAATCAGTCTAAGGTATAGAGAACTTGTGAATCAAATGAATGGTGCTGTCTTTCATCTGCAAACGGAACAATACAAATGGCTGAATGCATTGCAACACTTGTGAATTAATCTTGTACTGGCAAACTCTCTGCCTCTCAAGTTTAAGTTTGACACAACAACACTAAAGTTATCTTTCAGAGATTTAGATTATAGGATAAACATCAATCTGAAGTGAAGTGATGGGACAAACAACAGTCAGCGAAACCAAAATCAATGATAATCAGATATGCCTACCATCTCATTTTTCTCTCAAGGCTCAATACTTGACAATTAACTGAATAAATCTAATTGGTGGCATTTAGTAATGGAAATGTTGCTGCATTCATATGTAAATGCATATGTATCTGACAATGCATATTCAGTGGTTCAAATTAAATACAGTCCTGCTGTTTTGGTGCATAGGAAACAAGTATATGCACATTTCAGACTCCCTATACTCATCTTTTTAACTCATATTTTAAGAAAACAAGAGGAATTCACATTTGAAGAAAACATGTGAATATTACCATATAGCTCGGTATGCCATTTATTCCAAAGGTCATTTTGAATGTACAGAAAACTGGTATTTGTGTGCAGTGTAAATGGCAGAATTTATCTTAAAGGTTAGCATACGATATATTACACTTCTGAAGATGTAGAGATATTTTGAAAAAGGTTAAGTCTAGACCAGAAATGAAATGAAACAAAAACTTTACTTTTGTTATAATGACCCAGACTGACTGAAGTATTTGCAGTATTATATATTCAAAATGCATGTGCATTATAGTGATTGATTGGTGGTTAACTGTGAAGAATAAGAGACCCAAACTTCAGTTTTAACCTGAAAGCACAGTTTTAAGCATAAAAAGCATAAGCATAAAAATGCTGTCACATTGTGGAATTGAGCGATTTAGCCTTCAATCAGTGTATATCCTCAGTGGAAGATTTTAACCAAGCTATTTGCTAGCATCTGGATGAAAATAATAAAAGGGCTGTCAAGTTGAAATTGCTAAAAGTAAAAAGTACAATAAAGTATATATTTATAAAAAAGTATATTTACGATATGATTGTTGACACTGATAATCAAAGCAACGGACAGGGTAAAAATATTTAAAAGAATTCAGTAAATGAAAACGAATAGATCTACTTCTAATATCTTCTATAAATTTTCACTTGACCTTATTAAGCTATGTTTATCCTACAACCCTCACTGTAAAACCCGATAAGTTACAGTACCTCAAGTAGGGATGGCTCGATACCACAATTTTGGCTTCGGTACGGTACCACAATCTAATACCGAAGTACCGATATTAAATCGATACCACAAGGTCTGATATTAGCGCGGGTATATTGCACGCGAATGAGAACAATTATGCAAGTTTTGAGTTTATAAAGTGGGAAATTACCACAAATGTTTATTAGTAAATTAATCAGCAAAGCTTATCACATCAAATCAGTCATTTGAAAACTTTCTTGTGAGAAATAATTTCAGCAAAAATCTCTCAAAATTAGCAAATTGCTTCTGGTTTCAAAAGACATCGCACTACACTAAAGCAATCTGCATAATCCGATTCAACATTTCACGCTCGTCTCGGGACGGATAACGCAAATCATTTGAACACGCAAGAGATTTTATAGCATTTCGTAATAAGTTACAGGAGATATGAGCTCATACGACACACACACGCCTGTCACTTAGTCACGCTCGCACATTACACATTAAGTTTCCTTAAACAGTCAAATACACAGAATTATGTACAAATGTCCGTCTTTAGTGAGTATTCACATAAACACAGTCGGGTGTGTCTAACGTGAATGTAAAAAGTGCTATAGTACGCGTGCAAATATAATGAGATCTAAATGTCATTGGTGGAAACGAACGCTGGAGATTGTGATATTCGATCTTATGTTACTCTATGTGTGTGCGTTGATCAGTGTAAAAAGAAAATAAATGTCTAAATGAGATGGTTTGAACGATTCACTGACCTGTCGATCTCTTAAGAAGTCTTAAAGTCAGGATAGTGACAGATGCTTCTTGGCTAGGTTTGATGGTTCTTCATCAGTTTTATAAGCAAAGTCATTACAAATGTCACTTCTACTCCTCTCTTTATTAATTCGTTTTGGGCATCTTGAGTGAGATTCGACTGCTTTATCCATTTTGTTCGTCTATGTTGTTGTCACATTTGCCGGTTGTTTCGGGTCAGTTTGGGAAGCGTGCTGCCATCTAGCGGTGAACTTCGGAAAAGCAGCATATACCGAAATGTGCCTGTAGTAAGTTCGATATAGTAAGGAAGGAAGAGGACACAGGGGTCGGCTGGACTGTTGATGCTTCTCTTTTATTATAGTATATCAAAGTCAATAACACACTCAACGTGTGCCTTCAGTCAAACTCAATAATCACTTCCGGTTCACAGCACTTCCGGCTTCCGGGTTAAACTCAGTCTCTTGTGTGTGTCGCACCAACAGTCCGACTCTCTCTCTCCTCGATCTCCGGTTCCACCGATGTTTTGTACCCTCTCCGCGCTCATTACTGGAACGAGAGACAGGTGTTATTAATCTGCTTCCAACCCACTCACTTACCGCTCGTCCCGCGGCTCTCTCTCCCGCTGCAGACCTCGCTGAACCACGCCCCCCTTGCCACAGTGCCAAATCATGATATCGTACCGTTTTAAATAAAATATATACCGGTATTTTTCCAGTACCGGTATACCGCGCATCCCTAACCTCAAGCCATTGGAGGAAACCGATTACGTCAAACCATTTAAGTTTTAAACCATTAATTATGAGTACTGTAACTCAAATACATTGAATATTACCTTTTATTTTAGTGTTGTTTTAGTCATTCATTAGAGAGAACTTTTTATTCATTCAGTTTGTATTTAGGTAACAAATCTAACTAAATCTTAACAACTATATAGTTACTTAAATGGTTTGAGGAAACTGATTGCGTCAAGTGGTTTAAGTTTATAACACTCAAAGTAATTAAGTTCCATAAGACTAAGCACAACCTAACATTGGTACAAAAAGATGACAGAACAGAATGGTATTCTAAAAAAATTTTTTTAACTTTGTATCTAAAAGTTGTAAAACAGTGTAGTGGCAAATTAAAAGTGATTACATCAATATATAATGTAATGCTTTTGAGTTACGGGTTGTTGTTTTTTTGTAATACAGCTGTCAGAATTATTTAACCCCTATTCAATACTGCTGTTTTTAAGTCATTTATTTGTATGGTATGGTACACATTTGTTTTAAAAAACACAATTAAGCCTTTGTAACTTCTAACACAACTGAATTAGCTTGTGCTATTACACATTTAGCTCATGCATGTCCTAAAGATAAGTAGCAAATATGGCCAAATCAAAAGTTCTCAAAAGCTATAGAGAACACATTGTTATTTTTACTGCTAAAGACTTGCAAGATGACTTGATGAAAAGAGGAAAACTTTTCAATGCAAATTAGAAGAAGAACACTAGACAAAAGCATGACCTTCTTGTTGGGACATATTGCCGAATGTCACTCTTGACCAAGAAGAACATAAAAGGCTGACTTGAATATTCTAAAATTTATTTGGATGGAAATTTGAATGAAAAAGACCTTTTGGATGGAACCCATGGATCAGCTGTATGCCTGGTGCAAAAAAGGCAATGCTTATGAGCAGATCAACACCATCTCCATGGTCAAACATGAATGTGGTCTAGTCTGGTTATGGGGGTGCATTATTAGTTATGATGTTTCTGAATGTAAAAACCACACAAACATCATTAGTTGACCTCAGACAACGGAATATATATATTTTTTAAAGGCCAGTTCATGACACTGAATAGCCTATGCAATATGGTGCATACATTTAGCAAAATGCTCCTCTCTAGTTATTTTTTTCTAGCTCACTAACAAATTTATAGACACTGGACATAAGGTAAAGGTGACATTACATGAGACTGTTTACAAGCTGTTTTACTAACATATTTTCAAGGTTGAAACACTGATTGAGCGATTACATGAGACATAATACTGATTTTGGTACTCTATCTTTTAACACACTTTCAGATGCTCATTCAAGTTTATTTTGAGCTTTTACTGGTATTAAGGCAGAAGAGAAGATCCATTCCGCACTGCCGCTTCTCTTGAGCTGAGCTGATCCAGAACAATCTCACGCCATAGCGGCAAAACAGTATTTATTATGTTTTTGAATTTCGTAATAAAATGGACGAAATTTCAAATCTGAGGCTTTGTTTCACATCATTATTAACAAAGCACAAAGATTATTGCTATTTATTGGATGGGAGGCATGCTACAATGTTCCTTTCATTCATCATCTGAAAACAGGATGACTAATCGACTCTTGGGATTTAAGAATCGATATTGATTTGCAAAAATGAGAATCAATTAAAATCGAGATTTTTTTTTATTTATTTTTTTACCCAGCCCTAATCAATACCTAGTGTTTACAGGATGAACTGATTGATTAATTGTAATGTTAGTCTAGCTACATCAAGTTAAAGGTTTAGTTCACCCAAAAAATGAATTTATGTCATTAATGACTCACCCTAATGACGTTCCACACCCGCAAGACCTCCGTTCATCATCGAAACACAGTTTAAGATATTTTATATTTTAGTCCCAGTCAGAGCATATGCAGTCAATGCCCACTTAACTGTCCATGTCCAGAAAGGGAATAAAAACATCATCATAGTAGTCCATATGTGACATCATTTGGTTGATTAGAATCTCTTGAAGCATTGAAAATACATTTTTGGTCCAAAAATATCAAAAACTTTGATTTTATTCAGCATTGTCTTCTCTTCCACGTTGCTCCAAAAAGTTTCAGCCGGTGTGAATCGATCAATGCTTCGGGTCACCAATGTCACGTGATTTCAGCAGTTCAGATCGCGTCAAACTGCTGAAATCACGTGACATTGGCGACCTGAATCTTTGATCGATTCACTGATTCATTAACCGTTTGAATCTTTTTGGAGAAGCATGAAAGAGTGGACAATGCTGAATAAATTCATAGTTTTTGATATTTTTGGACCAAAATGTATTTTCGATGCTTCAAGAGATTCTAATCAACCAACTGTCACATATGGACTAAAATATAAAATATCTTAAACTGGTTTATTATCATTGTAGAGAGTTGTCCTGCTTAATTGAAAATAAAATTTTTTGTAGCCTTCAAATCATTGTTAACTTACTTACTGATTTAATCAGTTAAAATTAGGGCTGTGTTGAAAAAATCGATTCACCAATTCTGAATCGATTTTCATATGAATTTCTAAAGATCGATCCGTCACTCAGAGGATCGATTTAATAATAGGCCTACATTAAATTTGCCACGTCATTGAATTTGCGCATGCTCGCGAGGTGGGAGGAAATTAAGACAACGAACATGGCAGCTTTGAAAACTCCAGAAACGCCACAGACAGAGAATACTGGCTGGCGTTTTCGATTGTTTTCAATGAGAGCGCCGGGTTTTTAGAACGCCTGGAGTGCACAGAGGCGCTGAGCGAGTATTTCACATGCTGAGCGCTCAGTGTTTTTTACTGGTCGCCGAGAGTTGAAGCATGTTCAACTTTGAGTAAAACCGCAGCGCTCATCACTGTCACTTTTCACCCAGCCGTCCAATCACAGTGGAGAAGGGGCGGGACAAATACAACACAGACCAACTTCCACATTCTGCGTGTCGTCATCAGATGACAACAAGCAATAATAACGAAACAAAATGATTTAAAACAAATGCCAGAGCAAATACTTTACATTGTATCTGCAATTTTATATAGAATCAATACAGGAACAAACTACCTGTGAAATTAGAAAGACCTCCGCGGATTTTCCGTATCATAACAACAAGCAAATCTCAACTGAGGAGAAAAAACGCTGCCTGCCAAAACGCTCTCAAGCGCTCACAGCGAGGAGTTTACAGCTGAGCAGCCTAGCGTTTTCAGCTGGCTAAAAACGCTTTGGTGGACACACGGCCTAACGTTATACCGCCATCACCGTGCTGAAGAACACAGCCGTTCTCACTGCAGCGCGCTCTTACTGCCAAGGAAGTTGTAATGGCTGCGTTGTCATGAAGGGGGATTGTTCTTTACAACCATCAATACTCCATTAATTTGCAGTTGAATGTCTATAATAATAGTATCAATATGTTGCATAACTACAGTCCTGTAATTCAGGTAACAGCTGGAAAAAAATGCTTTCTTCAAAAACACTTATCTAAATCTCGAAGATCGGATCAGATCGGATCGGAATGAAATTTAAATCAAAATAATTTTAAATGCAATGTTTTTCCTCCTTAAAATCACTGTCCACATGGCTGACTAGTTCCATATCACTCAGCAACTCTAAAGTCCAAGTCTGAGAGAACCATTTGTATTCCAACAGCGAATACTTCATTTTACAAACAGTTACAAAAATAAACCTGTAAATAGAAACATATTAAATAGCTGTGTTCATAACCCAGGGCTGGCCTGGTTCTGCTGTGAAAAGGCAGTTAGGGGTGGATCCGAGACGCGGAAAATATGCTTCACTAAAGGTCTCCAGCATTTGTCTTGTCAGAGCGAGCGGTTCTTTGATACTTGCAAAAATGGCCAAGCATCTTTCATAAGGACAGCAGGGTATCTCTCGAAAAAATCTATCCTTCAGCAGTTGGCTGAAGACCTATTGGTATTTCAGATGTGCTAAGGTGAACAAAGACCCCCCCGCCACATGAACACAGAGGGCCGATCACCCACTGATCAGAATTCTTATATCTGACCAGGGTCTTTCAGAAGGGAAAATGCCGGAAGGGTCCGCCAGACACCAATAGGCTGCATATGCCTTCTACAGATAGGCTCTGAATGGAGAGATGAATAAAAACAAAAATCAATTCTCCAAACATTTGACTCAGTATTCTCTCTGACATTTCGCTTGCAATGAGCATTCGTTTTAATACAGTTCTTACAGCAGGTGTAGGTGGTTATGAAGCATAGTGGAATTCAATATGTTCATGTTTTTCACGTTTGGCCATATTGGATTGTTCGTAATCCTTTATTCATCAGCAATCAATTCCAATCATTTCATGACTTGCACTTCTGTTTGACTCTGCATGTTGCTTTGATTGGGTCCGTCATTACTCCATTAGAATCTCTGTTTTGACACAGCAGGCTAAAGTGGATATTGAATAAAAAAAAGCTAAAGTCAGAGAGGTTATCATCCATCACCAGCAGCGAAGATTATGTATTAAAAGCAGAACACATTAACAAATGTCACTTATAGTGTACCTTTGAACATGATCACTGACTTATGTTTGAACTGTAAAACTTTTGGTTTAATGTTCGGGGGAAAAAAGCATTTCCAATAAATGTTGCTCTTTTGAACATTCTATTCATCAAAGAATTCTGAATGTATTAAACATTTATAATAAGAAGAAATATTACACTGTTAAAAAAAATACAAACAGAAAATGTACTGGTAATTTTCTGTCAGGATATTATCCAGTTACTTTACAGAAATTTCCATTATCCCTAAAACAGAAGTTGATTCAAATTCAAAATACAACTTATGGAAAGAATAACAAGTAAAAATAAAAAAATATGGAAAAAATCTTTCATATTTATACAGTAAATTGTGCCCAATTTTATAAAATTTTTACAGTGTACTTGAACACCAAATCAGCATATTTTGGAAGGATCGTGTGACACGGAAATTTTGTGATGCTTTATGTTCTTTGAAATAACTTTTCTATTTTAATATATTTTAAACTGTAATTTACTTCTGTGATGGCACAGGTGAATTTTAAGGACTTCGGTAGTCCTGAAAATTCACCTGTGCCATCAAAGTAGTAAATTACAGTTTAAAATACATTAAAATAGAAAAGTTATTTCAAAGAACTTAAAGCCATATAGATAAACATAAAGAAAGTTTTCTAACCAGATATTTTAAAATAATTCAGCCAGTCTGGATGATTTGTTCAAATCAAATCTACACCAATACCTGATAATAGTACACAACTAAACAAAGGTCAGACATGCCAAGCTAACTGATTTGACAGCTATTATTCCAAGTCTTGCAAGGAATATGAAAAGTGGGGAGTGAGTGTAAGACATTTGCTTCAGAAGGATAGATGAAAGTGCGATTAGGTCATGTCAGTTTTGTTTGCATTGCTAGAACAACCTTAGAAACTGAAGACACATTCTGACCTTTGACTCAGTATAAATCCAACACTTATTTGTTTGATCATTTGAATAATCTCTTATGCAGAGAACAAATAAAGTGAAAAAAAATTGTCCTTTGACTTTTTTTTTATTTTACTAAAATAAATGTGACATTCGATTTTTTTATTAAATTAAAAATTTCCTGATCATTTACTGCTCATGTCTTTCTTCAGTCGAAAAGAAATGTACGTTTTTGAGGAAAACATTTCAGGATTTTTCTTCACATAAGCGGTTTCAATTGCATATACTTTTTTACCTCAAATGCGTGACTTCGGTGGTGTTGTTCTTCTTCACTGCATATGACATCATCACATCGGAAAGGTCACATAGGTGGAAGTACCGACCCAGTGGCGAAAACTAAATTTCATGTTTTAT
The DNA here is from genome assembly GCF_024679245.1 of Pseudorasbora parva. NCBI lineage: Eukaryota > Metazoa > Chordata > Actinopteri > Cypriniformes > Gobionidae > Pseudorasbora > Pseudorasbora parva. The sequence goes on along the minus strand of NC_090178.1, from coordinate 14,269,416 downwards.
CTTTATTTTTGTAAAGGCCGTTTGATTTAGTCTTTGCACGTTCGTTTTAACACTGGGTCAGCACTTCCACATATGTGACCTTTCCAACGTGATGCCATACTATGTCATGCAAAAGCAGAACATTGAAGTCACGCATTTGAGGTTATAAAGTATATAGCTAAATATAATTTTATTTAGTTTTTTTAGAAATGACTGATGGTTTAACTAGATAAGATCCTATTCCTCGGCTGGGATCGTACAGAGCCCTCTGAAGCCCTTTGAAACTGCATTAACATGGACCTTCAACCAGTTGGTTGCATTTGAAAACCATTATGTGGAGAAAAATCCTGGAATGTTTTCCTCAAAAAACATAATTTCTTTTTGACTGAAGAAAGACATGAACATCTTGGATGAGATGAGGGTGAGTAAATTATCAGGAAATGTTAATTTTGAAGTGAACTAATCCTTTAACGTTAGGGATGTGTGAAATATATTCACACAGAGAGATAATGATCTATGTTGTTAAAACTAAAGACTGTACCTTACTTATCAAATTGTCGATTAGCCCTTAAAGCGAAAGGGATTTCTTTTGTCGCTGCACGCCCCTCCCTCTTTCTGAAACGTTTTCTTCTCCATTCATTGTCTCAGCAACAATATTGATGCTGCATTTTTTTATGAGTGAGTCACTCTTTTGTATCTGCTTTGACCTTTTGTTGCTAGGCTTTGTGGTTGCCTGGATACACTCTTTCTCCCGGCAACATATAAATCAGAAGAGATGAGCCATTAACAGATGCAGTAATTTAACTGTCACCCTCTAAAGAGACATGTCCATAAAGTGAGCTTTAGCGGTACATGAAAACAGATTAGATGGGAGATACAGACAGACTCTCCCTGCAGACGCTGTGGATGTGGTTAAAGGCTCTGCAGTGCTCTTGTGTCAAGATGGTGAACTATGCAAAGTGGGAAAGAAGTGGGCTGTTTATGTAATGGCTTTTCACAGTGGAGGAGGTGAAGAACAAAGAGATGGACTAGTCCACATGTCATGCACCCACATTTGAGATGTACACATCTCTCCAACTCATCCCCCTACTCACAAGAGTATTTATTGACTCTATTTGTACGCTTACAGAACTCTTCATTTTTTGAGGTTTTGCACCACTTTTGTGGGCTGTTCTTTTTTTGCATTTTAGATAAAGACAGACCTACAGGAGTTCTCAGACTTTCAGGTAATCTCTGACGTTTCCTCTACGATTTTTAATTAAAAAAGATATAAAACTAATGTGAAAATTATAGCCTGGGTAATTTGGTCTTGATGATTTGGCATTTAAGATGATTAATGCTTGAATTCATATTGAACTGCTGAACAGAGCTGTGCAAAAATATCGATACAACTAACTATCACAATTTTTTTTCTCATGATGATGTATTCCTGGTAATATTGATATGTTTTCTTAAATCAGATCTTAAATAGATAAAAATTTCATCAAATCCCTCTGTGTGTGTCAAAAGACCTCTTTCTCTGCTCCTTTAGATGTACTCGTTGTCTATAAAGCTAACATTTGCCCATTGTTTACATTCAGCCAATGTCTTAGAAGTAAGCAGGAGTGAGTGTGGCGGAAAATGTAAGAGCGCCTCCAGCTTTCAAAACCAACTTTGATTTTAAAAAATAAGTCAGGGAGGATTTAATTAAATAAAAATAATACCGTTTGTAAGCTTTGCCACGCTACAATAAAATATTCAGGAAACGCAACCAACTTTGGTTATCACTTAACTTAAAATGGCAGCACTGCAACCTCAGGTGATACCTGTTGATTCAAGGCAAACTACAATAGATAATATCAAACAAGCTTCTGTCTACCTCAGCTAGTGAAAAGAAGATAATGGAGTCAGTGGCGCATTTTCATTTGTACACTGTAAAAAATTATTTAGAAAAAAAGGTACCTGGTTGCCTTAAAATTGAGTTCATTGAAATTAAAATTTTGAGTTAATACAATGAAAGTTTTTTGAGATTCGACAACCTTTATTAAAATATTATTAAAAAATTTAATAAACATATTGGGTAATTGTGTGTGTTTTATTTCTGATGACACAGTAAAACATGCCAAATAGTGCTATTTTCATGATTTATCAGATTTTTATGTGGTTTAGATACAATAATATTTTGAGTTTCTATTTATTAAACAAATGTCCTTCATTGTATCAACTTAAATTTTTAATTTCAATAAACTCAAAATTTTAAGGCAACCAGGTTACTTACTTTTTTAAGTTAAACCAACAAAAACCAACACATTTTTTTTTTTTTACAGTGTAAGGATTTGCGACTGTATAATGTTGTTGAAAATATCGGATTCTGGTATTGGGTGAATGCTATGGAGCCATGCTTCGTGATCCCGACTCGCAGATGAGTTATAAGTTATCAAACTATATTAGACGCTTGAAATTTTTAGTTGACTACAGTATGTTATTATTTACAGCATAGTTAAGCATACTGACTATTTTAGTTGTATGAATTTTTACTTAATGCACTTTTTGTGGCATCTACATTTTTAGTTGTGTTCAGTGTGATATGTCAGTGTTCACTGTTTAGGCACACTGCAATGCAAATACCTTTGCTAATAAAGCAAGTTGTTTATTTTTTATTTTTTTTTAAAGTAATGCAGTAAATTGCAATATGTATTGTATCCCAATATATTATGGTAATTTGTATCGTGACCCATGTATTGTGATATGTATCGTATCATAAGGCACTTGCCAAAACAGCCCTTGACTGAAATGACTTAATCACATGGGTTTTGGTGTCTTAGCAAATCTTAGAAGTGAGCTCTTTTGAAACTGAAAAGACATGAGATTACTTGAGTATGTTCTTAGGAAAAAATCTACACTGTAAAAAATGATTTAGAAAAAAAGTTACCTGGTTGTCTTCAAATTCATTGAAGTTCATTGAAATTAAAATTGTGAGTTAATGCAATTAACATTTTTTGAGATTCAACAACCTTTATTAAAATATTATTAAAAGATTTTGTAAGCATATTGGGTAATTGTGTGTGTTTTATTTCTGATGACGGGGTGAAACATGACAAATAGTGCTATTTTCATGATTTATCAAATTTTGTATGCGGTTCAGATATAAACATATTTTGAGTTTCTATTTATTAAACAAATTTCCTTCATTGTATTATCTCAATTTTTAAATTCAATAAACTCAAAATTTTAAGGCAACCAGGTTACTTAGTTTTTGAAGTTAAACCTTTTGGTGCTCCATTGAATCTCATAGCTTTCTGCAAAATGGGTATCAACTGCTTTTGGTTGAGGATCCAGATTTTGGAACCAGAAGTAACGACACAACACAATACCAAACCTGTAAATTTGTCTCTTGTATGTTCTTTTACCTGACAATTACCTTAGTTTTGTTAAATATCACCTGACCAACCGACCTGTACTTGTTGGCATCTACATAGTTTGGGTAGCTTGTAGCAAGTCATGAATTTGCTCCAAAAATAATTTAAAATTGTATTAAAGATTTTTACATAATCAATAAGATATTGAAAACATTTTATTCTGCTTGTAAAAGTAAGCCTGTTTAATTAACCCTAAATGTTTATTAAACAGGTTTGAGTTGTGACCAGGGTAACCGTTCAAGCGCGAAAGTACACGAAAGAGAGCTAACTTTTTTTAATGACCTTTTTTGCTTTTATGCGTTTTTTGTGCTTCTGTTTTAGTTAGTATATCAGGTTAAGCTAAAGCTTCAAATATTATTTTTATTTCAGTTAACATTTCAAGTAATAAATATTTTGTTATATTGTAATATTTGGCTTTTTAAGTATTATAACCCTGATACTTTATTGAATAATAGGCATGTGTCAAATACTGTTCTTAGTCTTTAATCTCTGACTATGAATTATGTGGGAATGAAAATAAATAGTTTATTGTGTAACCAAAAACGTACATGTAATGCATAAATTTAATTATACACTAGCTCAAACGCATTGACTCACATACTTCTTTCAAGTTGAGATAAGGGGGATAAAATATGCATTGTTACAAGCGTCTAAAACAATATTTATAAAAACATTACTATATAAACAACGTAAAGTAAACATTGTCATTATTCATCAGCATTAGTTCATAAACAATTACCTGGCATAAATGTGCGCTATTCAATGAATGAACCGCTCTGAAGTGCAGTGTCTTGAGCCTGTTGAACGTGCAACAGCGCCGCATTTTCCCGCTGTTAGATCACCACGTTAAAATTCAAATGTGCGCATCTATTACACAGGACATAAGTACTGACTGGATCTCTTTCCTACTCGTCCCTCTTTTCATTTTAATTGTCTGTCTCATATGAACTACCAGTTTCTCAAATAGTCAAATTTCAAAACAAAACTTTGTTGAACAAAATCTATGCGAAGGTCAGTGGAAAAATAAGATCTGGTAATGTGCGAGAAGTCGGCCGGAGGCTTTGAGCAAGTATGTCAATCAATGAGATTAGTGACCCCCCTCATCCTCCCCAGGGCTCAGGAAAGCAGAGACCTGAGAAACACCCGGTCTCTTATTGCATTACACTTTCAATTCAGCGTAATGAAATCCACTATGCTGGACAATGGGCAGAAATTACATTTGAGCAATGGATGACCAGCCTTTAGATCAAGCCTCTTAACTAACTTGCCGTCTCCGCCAAGGCACAGTGAGAACATCTGTAAAGATAGAATTTTCTTTAAAGATAATTTTCCTAATTAACCAACACAAGATTTAATTAAAAGCTGGTCTGGTTTAATTACAGTGATTCTCGCTCGTACGCTCTCCCTCTCTCTAGCTGAACAATGAGTGGCGCATTGAGTGTGGAGAGCTGAGGAGTGGAGGGACTAAGTTTTCTGTGATGCCGAAGCAATATAACCTGATTGATGGGCTGTGAGTGTCCCTTCAGCATTGCCCTGTTTGATGTAGCTAAAGTTTTGGCTCCAGCGCTGCCCCCTTGCCCTCTTTTTCTCCCTCTCTCTATATCCCATCCCCGGGGAAGTGCTGACAGTTCACATGTTTGCCTTTCCCAGAAGCGGATCTGCATTCTGACTAATGTGCTGTAGGAGAAATAAGCGTTAATCACATTAAGATACACAATCTAGATTGATCCTCTTAAAGAAGTGCGGGAAGAGGTGGTGGCATCCCATCCTCAGAATCTCTGCAGTGCTGATGTGTTTTTCTCCATACTTGCTGCATTGGCAGGTCTGCTCAAATATAGGTCTAGATTATTGTGTGTATCAGGGCCCAAGAGCATGGCAGTGACAATAAGCAAAGGCAGATATGAAGTTAATTAAGCTTTTATCCCTCAGAAGACACAAGCGGTCTCAGAGCTTCCTTTATAAATCAGATATACACTTCAGATGGAGAAAGCTTCTCATAAACCCTGGAACTTTGGGATATGAGTTTTTTTTTAGTTTTTTTTTGTAGTGAAGTTTGGTAGGTTATCAGCCCATAAGCTTTGAAATTGAGTCATGCTGTGATCACTTCTATCAGTGCAACTAGCTACCTTGGTTGACTTGCAAAAGGGATTGGTCTCCCGAAAATTGTCATTTTTGTCACTTAACCTCATGCTGTTTCAAACCAGTGTTCTTTGCCATGCAGTTAGGCTCTAGAACTTTCAAACTTTAAAAAAAAAAGTGGGCGGTGGAGACTTGGCTGACGACACCAGAGGGACCAAATGGCACTGATGGCTTAGGAAACAATGGCGGAGCCACAACGTTGAGCCTCCGAGGTGGAGCCAGGGTGCCAGAGGTCTTAGGAGGAGCTGGTGGGACTGTGGACCATGCCGGAGCCAGAGGGAATGGCTGAAGACCCGTAAGTCTGAGGCACAGGCTGGAAGACATCTGACCAAGAAGAAGCCAGTGGGACAAAGGAGCGCGGTGGTTCTACGAAGACAGTGGCCCCTGGTGGAGCCAACAGGTTGACGGGCCGAGGTGAAGTAATGGGATCAGCGGCTTGAAACCGAGCCAGAGACTGGAAGACCCAAGGCAGATCCACACAAAAGTGACATTAAAGTATAAGGGATTGAAGGAAACCAGTGTAGACGTGACAGAGGAACTGGCTGAACTAGGCAGAGAAGGTGGGAGAGGGAGGCTGGGCATGAACTTTGGAGATAAAGGAGACTTTGAGCTGGACAGAACCAGTGGGATCGGAGGACAGGAAAATATCCTCTTCCATATCCTTAAAAAAACTGCAGGGGTCAGCAGCAGCTCACCCTCAAAGGTGGGAGTTTGAGTGGGGTCTTCCTCCCTTCCCTCATACTCCACTAATACTCCTATGGAGGCAAAAGATTGCCGGCGCTCACAACTGGTCAGACTTGTGGGCCGTGTGCGATGGTTGGCTCAGTCTTGGTTCTGGCCATTCCATCATGGCAGACTCTAGGACTCCACCTGTTGTGGGTTCTAGCATCATGTCCGTGCATCAGTATGGTGGCTGGCTGGGCTTTGTGGCTGGAGTGGGGCTGGTGAAGTCCTCCTCAGCAGGGCAGATGGTGAATGGGCACCCACAGTTCACCATCACCCAATCCACAAACTTGGCACAATTCCCACACCGGATCCACACCGGGTAGGCATGTCTTTGTTTCCTCACTCAGGCTGGTGTAGTAGAAAACGCACAGATAACGGTCTGGAAAGTTTGTGTGGCATGCAAGTTGTAAAAATACACTGGTGTGGACCTCGAGGGATTGCTGCTCATGCTGCAGGCAGGGCAGCTGGACTGCCTGTAAAGTCCATCTTTTTCTGCACTCAATCTGTATGTGTTCCGTATTCTGTCACAAATGGTGGCTGTAGTAAGTGCAAAATGGATTAAGACAAAAAGAGTCTTTAATAAATCCAAAAATAAACAGTTAGGAGCTTGCACGAGAATAACATAACAACTACACAATACACTGATTAACAGAAGCAGTTGTGCAACTATTTTATGATAATTATTAACGATAGTAACAAACAAGTAGTGGCAAAACAAGAACAAAGGAAACTGCTACAGGAACTAGAACTAAACCAAAGAGTATACATGTTACTAGGGATGCACCGAAATGAAATTCTTGGCCGAAGCCGAAACCGAATAATAATGAAATGCTTGGCCGAAGACCGAAGGCCGAATACCGAACGCGGTGTTTCGCATTTTTTCCATTTATTTGGCAATTTTTTTTTACCATTACAATAATTAAATAGTAAAAATTTGCTTTTTACTATTTTGTGTTGCTTTTCAGAGAAATAAATCAAATAACAAAAATACAATTTCAAAATATTTATTTAACACTGAATTTTTTTTAACATTCCAGCAGATATTATACAAACTAAGCACAACATAACTTAAAATAAATAATTAGTAAAATAAAAAAATATATTTTTATTTGGCCATCTTAGAAGCCCCCCTTCTTGAATAGCCTATGTTAGGCCTATAACTGACTGCTGAAAGAATGTAACTCTGTATGTCTACAACAACTAATGTGCATTGAATAGTGCAAAAAATGTGGATGAACCCACAACAAATAAATAACTGTCTTAGACATAAGCCTACTTAGCCTACTTCTTCAGGAAAAGTGGCAGGTTCTTCTTTATGAAAAGTAGCTTCTCTGCTTTCTCACATGAAAGTCGGTTCCTCTTCTCATCGATGACATGAGCACTAAATTTCAGCACTAAACAGTGCTTCCACACTGCTGACATGTTTGCTGCATAAAGCACGCAGCTCTCACTCTACGTGGGTTACTTTTTGATCGCGTCATTAAAAACGTCATTGTTCGGCCAAAATTATTCGGCCTATTTACTTATTCGGCCGAATGCCGAAAGTGCTTTTTTTGGCTATTTTCGGCCGAATAATTTCGGTTGCCGAATATTCGGTGCATCCCTACATGTTACAGTAGTGTGATTCAATAGGGAGAAAAGGTAGACTGTTTCATAGATTTTTCTCAAGATTCCAGTAATCTTGCATCTTTTCCGTCTCGGAAGAGATCACTGCTCAAATTTGCCAAGACGCCAAAAGCATGTGATTTGAAGTTTTTTCAACTTTTAATTTACAAAGTCTTTTAGAATGATTCTTGACTTCATGTCTCAATTATGCAATTATAGTGATTAACAACTTAGTGGAGCGGGAAATGATCAGTAAATAACAAAGTTGTCTATTTCCTCAATCAAAACAATCATATAGCTTCAGATAACTTGGAATATAGCACCCTTTTTTGATGCATGGAAGTTGCAGTGGTCATAAATTGTGAATGCATAGAAAAGAGCATCACAATTTCTCCTTTGGTGGTCTGCAACAGGCAAAGTAATACTGGTTTAGAACGACACGAGGGTGAGTAAATAATGACAAAATTGCAATTAACATACAACATTCACAAATTCTGGTTTTACATCGAAGTATAACTTATGTGTCATAATCCTAGTTTTTCTTTGCCTCTCTCTATGGACAGAGAAAATCCTTTGTTTACTGGGAAACAGACATTTTCTCTGTTGCCACATCTCCCTTGAGGACTGGCAGAGGGGACAACCAAAAATCAATGGCAATAAAAGAGCTGTGAAAAGAGGCATACAAATTACGGCACTCCATCAACACACAGCAGCTCAAACAGTAACTCACTCACCCCTCTCAGAGGTCTAACTGACTCCTTCAACCAAAAAACAATACACATGACATCTTACAGCACTGAAGAAAAAGAAAGAAAAAAAAATGCTTAACTACTGGGATGCTGGTTGTGGGAAAAAAATGGGGCTCACCTGTTGTCACAAGGTACGAAGACAGCAAATAAACACAACACTTTAATAAACACGGTTTTGCTGAAAAAAAGTATAATTTGCCAAAAATGTTCTCTGCCTCCTGATAATTGAAGCAGATAATAGTTTGTGTTCCTCATGAAGGAGTTTTTCATTCACTTGCTGATAATTGAAACCAATCTCAGCTCATGAATAGCTATGCAAAGTTTCTCTTTTCTCGACATGTCTCACGGCTGGCATTTAAAAACATGCATTAATGTACAACATCATTGTTTTTAGAAATAGACATTTTCCCCCACCCATCTTAAAACAAAAGTCCTGGTCTGACACAAAGACTGGCACATTTTCACGCAAGTCTCTCTAAATAATTGATTAATAATTCTGAGCCTTTATCGGAGATTTAATGACTGTACACAACAGCACAGGTCATGCATTTAAAAACAAATCCCTCTGTAAACATTTTGTTAATTTCTGGCAGGTTGCCCCTCCACGCCTTATGTATTTTGATTTATTTACCCACTTAAAGCCTTTGAGGAGATGAAATATCGATTCTCATCTCTGAATAAAAGTGTTTCAGCAGAGAGTTTAATAAAGAGTTCTTTACACTCAGCGTAGTGCTCCATGACTCCCTTAAGGCCCCACACCCCTTTGCCTCCTAAATCTGACCACACTTATCCAGGGTGTAGCCAATAAATCTTTACTCAAATAGAAAGGTTTTCTTATATATACATATATATAAAAAATTATGTATAGTTAAATAACAAACATCAACAACATTCTTATTTCCACACCAGTATAAGCTATTTGACCTTGTCTCATTTATTCCAATCGCCTCCAATATTTACCTGTGCCTCAGAGTAAGCCAGACCTGAGAAAACAACAGACATGACGGTCTCTGCTCGGTAGGATTATGCTAATTGTCTCCGCCAAACATAACCGCCCCCCTCCCCCCCTCCCTCCTCCCTCGTCTCCACACCCTACACTCCCCAGAAATGTGCAGCGCTCCGGGGAAGAGTTGAATGCAGCTGCCACTCCTACTCTCTCCATATTCACACACTCCTGTCAGCTTGCTGGAGAAAGAGAGAGGGAGATTTAATAGGATTTGAGGCCGCAGGCAGGCCGCAGTGTTTTTACAAAGGTGAACCGTTTGTTTGAAGATGATACACACGCAGCCCCTAGGGAGAGAAAAACCCAACACTGAAGCCGTTTGGAAAGCTAAAGCTGATTTGATTCTGTTGTGGCACATGGGGAAAAGGTTACATTCATTCAGTATTTCACCATTTCACCATTATAAATGGTCAGAAACGTGTTTTGGAAACATTTTAAGTGCAAACATTATATATATATATATAAAAAATAATAACTTTATCGTGTCTCAAGGAGCAAAAGAGAGAACTTTAACCCCAGATAAATCAAATAAAAACATTAACATTACTTTAATTAATGTTTTGTTGAGACATTGCTGTCATAATAATCTAAGGTGCCGTAACACTCTACTCTAGCCTAGAAATAGACACACACTAGTGGCAGCAAATCTAATTTGCAGCCAGGGTCATCTAGCAACTCTCCGTTGGCTTGCGAGCTTGAAAAACCAAACTCTAGTCAGGCAAATCACATCGTGTAAAGTCGGTAGGCGGGCTTATTTTGTTCTGTAGCTATGGATTATTTTCGTTATCTACCGTATTCTACCGATTATTCCATCGACAAATCAAGTAAACAGATAATTATTTTTTTCTTTATTAAAGAGCAATACTTAATATATAAGAGAAAATAAGACAGGCATCTTAAAATTAACATCTCATTTTTCTTTTTAGAAAAATTACGTTTTATTGCTGAAATTGCATACATTAATAACTGAAACTAAACTATTTTAATGCATTCAATTGCCATATTATAATTATCACTTTAAAAATGTAAACATAGTTCAGTCTAAAACTAAACCTACAACCAATAAACCAAAATAATAGTAATATAAATAACAATAATGCCTAAACATTGCATTTATGTTGTCCAACTTAACTTTAAAGTTTCAGCTTCAGCTCAGGCATGACATAAGCCTTTACTGTCTTCTGAAGGCTGTGTGGCTTTTGTAAGAAGCAAAACATATGGACTGGAAGGTAACTTGAAATAAGATCAAATGGGCGTACTAGAGATGCGCAGATCAGCTCTAATGTCACCGAATCAGCTGTTAAAAACCCCACACGATTGGCACAAATTAAAATCCTCACTGTAAGCACGAAGATATCGTCGCATATTAGCTCCATTGAAGTAGGTTGCTTTAAAAAAAAATCTTCTTTGGCGAAATTACATGTCTTAAATAACCTAAAGCAGGGTTTGACAACCTATACATTACACAGAGGAGTAAGTGCTGGAACATGAGCAAATGCGAGATATGAGTTTGTATTTAATTCAGATAAAGTAGGCTACATCGCACATAGCCTACAGATCATTGTAACATTGTAACAGTAGCTATAAATATTATTAAAGTGTGAGGTTTAAATGACCAAATCTTTGAAAGCATGCAGCTTTCCATGATGATCCATGTTCAAAGCTGCAAACTCCATCGCGTTCTTGTGTTTGAAGTTGCTCGTATTTCCTCAGCTGACGCACGGACTGCTACGAATGAAATGTTCAGCGTCGCATGCGTAAGCTCAACACACAGTTGTCTTCATTTAAAAATAGCTAGATTAAATAATATTACCAGTGCTGATGCCGCTCTCTCTCGCATTGCGGTCTTTGATCTTGACACACATTCATTGCATTTTACCGTGAAATGAGTTCCGCGTCATTATTTAAATAAACACATTAATGATTTCTCTCATCCACCCGCAATTTTTGGGATGTTTACCTGAACCGCAGATATAACCACAATCCGCGCATACTCCGAGTCCTTACACAAAAAAAAATATTTCTGCAACATCCGTGTCGAAGCGTCGAGGCAGATGATTTTGCCTCGAGGATTTTATGAATTCGAGTTACTCGAGGAATTGTTTCAGCCCTACTTAACATAACGATGGCAGAGTTGTGACGGTTCCACATGCGACTTGAAAACAAAGAAGCTGGTGAACAGAAACTTTTTTTTGAGAAAAGAACAAAGAACAGCACTGAAGTCATTCTTAAAAAAAGAAAGATGTGTTCAGAGTTTTGCCGAAAGTTGTTCAAAAGTTTAATCTATATAGCTTCGCTTCACCTTCTTCGTTTCTCTGGTTGGTTGTAGAGCTATGAAAGTAGTTGAAAGAACCATTTATCCCACCCCCCGGATTGAGCCCTGCCAATGGTGTTCCCAGACCCAACATATGGCTTGTCAACTCTACTCCTGCAATATGTGACTGCTATTTTAATTGTAAGTAATTAAATATTATTAACAGCAGCAAGAAATAACATTCTTAAACCAACACAATACTAAATTTGATACCACATATTTATATCTGGTCCATTTTATATGCTGTAAGTGCACATGCTAGACTACTAAGTCTATCAGATGCATAAAGAAATGAATAATACACAAGTAATCTTGTCAGATGTGACATTTATAAGCTCTTTCACCTTTCTGTCATGCGCGCGCACACACACACATGCCCTCTCTACGAGAAAATGCATAATCAGAACCAATTATAAAGTCCCATTTTCATTCATGCATTCAAACAGTTTCAAAAAGTCAGCCACTTCCTGATTGACGTTTCTCAGTTCACAAGCGTTGGCCCTGTGATCATGTGTGTAAATGCGCCATTCTCTCACCGAGACGTTTTCAGCGCATCAGCATATTTCAAGGTCAATTTGATTATTCAAACATTTTAAGATCTTATTTCTCAGCAAGACGCAGGATTAGGAGCAGCTGTCCTTGGGTGTAAGGGGTTAACAGAAGACAAATAACCTCCTGCGGATCTTGCCTTCACAGTGAGCCCACTGTCCCGTATTATAAACCCAGTCCCTGGAATCTCTCCCGCCTGTCGCTGTGGCTCTAATACTGCTTCTATTTGAGAAGGAACATCTTGCATGTTTCCGTATATTGAATCGGACTGGTTTATCAGTGTACATTTGTGGCTGTGAGTTTGCGCACCTGCATACTAAACATTTTGTGTGCTCTTTGTGTGTGTGTGTGTGTGTGTGTGTGTGTGTGTGTGTGTGTGTGTGTGTGTGTGTGTGTGTGTGTGTGTGTGAGCATGTTTAGTGTTTGTTGTCTATCTGCACACAGGTTGGGTTACTCGAGGCTTTTGGCTGATAATGCAGTGCCACCAGTTGTCAGCTGTCAGGAACTGCATGTGCTTGTGTGCAATGAATCCTCTTGATCCTCTGTGGTCCACTGGATAGCGACAAATAGATATTGGCACAGGCTGATTCATGTAACTCTGCATGGGTTGTTTGCTTAGAATTACTAAATCATCACAAACAAACAGGAAAACATTTTGTTCTGTATGTGACTTCATGTGGTTACAAATTCTCTATTTCTCTATACTCCATGCTCTGTTAAAAATTTATAGTTACAGTCCTGTTACACTTTAAAAGGTAGTTTGCTTCATTTTAGTTTCTGATAGAAGCTTGGATCATAGCCATTTAAATAGATGGAGGTGCAACAATTAATATATTTTTAATATTTAATCTTTGACTAAATAGAAGCACTAAACTTAGAAAATCAAGTAATTTCCACAATTAAACATAAAAGAACAGCAAAATTTAACTAAATATATTAATCTATAAATAATATATAACTAAATAAATTATCCTATGTCACTGGAATCTAAAGGCTGTCCATCCTCCTTTGACGCTCCTCAGAGCCTGATCAAAAGTGAGAAAGCCACCAGAGACAATCTGATAAGCATCGGTGTCAACTCAGGTGATATCACAGCTCCACGGAGTCCTGAATTTCCTCAGAGGAAAACATTCACCCAGCACCAACTATAAATACACCCCACCCACCCAAAACCATTTCCTCCCTGATAAAGATCTATATTCCTGACGGAACTGGGAGAATGGACGTAGAATAATGAAATTCTCCATCGGAGAGAAACGAGAGGAAGAACAGTGTGTTCTTAGTCTCAGCTGTGTGTATTTCTCTTCATTTTGTCCTCAGCAAACATGGACTGTGTGACAAGACCCATCACCCAGAGAGAGAGAGAGAGAGAGAGAGAGAGAGAGAGAGAGAGAGAGAGATTAAAGCGATAATAACCTTGTTTTTGTCCTTAGGGAAACCAAGAGACTAAAGCCCTAACTTCCTAAAGGTCAGTCACCATAAGCAATACCTTCTGTATACAGAGCAGAGAGCACGTCAGGGGTATTCTGTTCGTAATGTCAAGTGACATGAGTGTTTACTGTAGAGATAATTCATGAAGTGTCTACCTCTTTCTTTTATTGTATAATGGAGGTATTGCATAGTCACAAGTGACCCTGGTATCATCAGCCCAGGCTGGTGTGATTCCCCTAGTAGTATGCGATTTGAATCATCTCAGTTCTGGAAATGGTCAATTTCACACTTGGAGAGTAGAGAGATAAAAATGTGGTCACTGGTAAAACTCTACTTCTACAAAATATTAGCCATTTATAATGATACTTGCATACTGTATGTATATCCACTTTTCAATTTCCATCAATGGAGAAATGTTTGTTTGTCAGGGTCCCCGCGGAGTCTTAAAAAGTCTTAAAAGTCTTAAATTTCAAAATATAAGGCCTTAAAAAGTCTTAAATTCACGGAAGCATTGCGTTCTAGGTCTTAGATAATGTTAAACAGGTCTTAATTTTCCTACGTCCATGTAACGCTACCTCATTGAAACGCTCTGGCCTCCCGCAGCACGCGAGCACGTGTATGTGTTTGTGTGTTTGTTCCGTGGTGTTTGTAGTTCTTTCTTTCGCTAGACCAACTATTGTTCGCTCTATTACAACTACAAATTAGACAAGCATGCCACTTATATTGCAGCCAATCAGCTTTCGTGTTATTGGCACGAGCCTCTTTCTGATCGTACCCCACAGACGCATAAACGGATTTTATTCTTCAGCTGATTCTGACGGTTCTTGCAGTTCCGCGATCGTGAACGCGAAGGCGAATCTTTCTCACCATCTTGCTTAATGACCAAATGAAAGTATAAAATACCCAATTGCACTAAAATAGTTAATGACAGTGATGTAAACTCCGATGTCAGGCTGTGTGTGTTTGCTGTCTGTCGGCGCTCGCGCGAGTGTATTGAATGTGTTATTTCTAGGCTCATTAGCCTTACGTTACTCTCGAACGATCAAATATACACATTATGCACATATGTCTATATCCTGATTTGAGTTAAAAAGTTTGGGACGTGTCAGTAAGCACTGGATCTGCGCATTAGTAAGTTCTCAAAGTGAAAGCAAACTAATTAAGCTAAGCTAGCGGCGACCCTGCCAAACTAAAACAATGCATGCACTGAGACAAATGCATTTGCCCACATATATAAATGTCTAAAGAAGTTGCATAAGCCCTATTTCTAAAAACGGGTGGGTGATCCTCTTTGTAGATATGCATCTTTATGTTGTATTTATTTGTCCTATTGTCATTTGTTTATAAGTATAAATTGTATTACTGACCGATTACTTGATTACGTAATTACTTGAAAACTTTTTACTTATATTAAGCAATTATTGCTGAGGTTTACTTTTAAGATGTTGGTCATATTTCCCACCCAAGCGATCGTGTAATTTAAGATAGATAGCACACCACTGAACCAGCCTTTTTTTTTTTGTAATACCAAACAAGATTCAGGCATTTTGTCAGTTTTATTGCCATGTGTGACTATTGTGCATCTAACATAATAATATGGTTAATGTTGCATCCTAATTATATATAAAAAATAAAAATGTTTGCAAATCTATGGGTGTGACCACCACAATAAAAACTAATTTTGGTCAAATTTAGTTTTTATATATATTCTATAATATATATTTATATAATATATATATATATATTCTAATCCTGGTGGGATTGAGCTATGAATAATAAGTTTACTAATACTTTGTTCAATTTAAATAAATTAAATAATATAAGTTTAAGTAGCGTAATTGAGTGATTCTGCATTTCCTATGCATGTTTTTTTTTTATTGCGTGATATAGGTCTTAAATTTTATTCATAATGGTCTTAAAAAGGTCTTAAAAAGTCTTAAATTTGACTTGGTGAAACCTGCAGATACCCTGGTTTGTTTTTTGCAGCCAACTGGAACCTTGCTAACCAATCAAATCTTAACCTCTTGAGCTTGACCTAAGGTTTGTCCCCACAACTATACAACTCAGTACTTGAGCCCAATAATATTTTCTGTTCCTCACTTTTTGCCATATCATGCAGTTGATGAATGGATTCAGAATTCATGAGTATTCTTACCCAGCCCAATCAAACCACTTAGGCAGCCTCTTGACAACTTTATCTCTGTCCTGCCACTTTAAAGGCTAAAGATAATTTCTAAATGAGAAAGAAGGCATAATTTACCACAGTGGCCAGGTGTGCGCAATCAATTTGAATCCAATTTGAAATGGATAACTCATGTCAGCCAACAGTGTACTTGCTTACCAGGTGACATGAAGTCAATGGCTCCACTATTTGAAGAGAGCCAACAAGAACACAACGAGCCTGGTGGCCTACAGAACAAATAGACCAGGTGTGTTGAACAGGTGTTTTAACATACCCAGTGCTTACAAACCAAGGATGTCTATAAATCATTGCCTTTTATTTCAATGGCAGTTTCTCTACTGGTGAAGGACCCACCAGAAGAACTATTGTCAACTTTTTTTTATTATAGACATTTGGCTGTGCCATGTTGGCATAATTGCCAATACTTATTCGCTGATGGTACTGCAAGAACATGCTAGATCAATCCTGAACTGTGAAAGGCAGAGGAAGCTACATTCAGAGCTGAATCAATCATGGTGGGCCACCTGTGGTGCCACATCTGTCACATTAATAAAACATATTCCTGATCCCAATGCCTCTTCTCTCATGTCAACACAGTAAATATATTATTTCACACCTCACTAAATGACCTGGATTGAAATCAGGCACTTGGCCACCATCAAGTTTAGATGGCAGAAGATCAATAATTCCGTCCCTACATCATGAATGATGGAAAATTATGCTTATTTGAGCAGAAGTGCAAGGCATTAAAAGATTCACTTGCCTCCCTCTGGGGTCAGTGGACTCGTCCGCCTACTTTGTGTCTTTCTCCTGATGCTGGATCTGCACACATTGGTGGTGGGAGGGCTGACTCACCGCCTCATTGCACTGAATGGCCTCTTATGGGCTTAATTGAACATGAACAGGAGCTGTTGGAAATGCGATGTGCGTGTGTAAGTGTGTGAATAGGTATGCATAACAGGGCCCTCTTTAGCTGTCATCCATAAAAAATTGCATGTAATGTCTCATCCCTTTAGAAGAAAGATGAGAGGGTGCAATCACTGTCATCAGTGACTACAAGCTGACAATTGGGCCAACAGACAAGGTTATAATACCTCACCCTCAGTTGGAAATCCGTTAGCAATCACAGGACTGTCACGGGAAGGGAAGCGTGTGTTGTTGTCAGATGCTTATGTCAGAGTTTGTCAGTTCATCAGCCTCTGGCCCCCTCACTCAAAGTCTGCTGAAACACCTGGCGATACAAAAGTGTGTCCTCTATCAATCACAGAAAAAAGTGTGTGGGAAGTAGCAACAACAGGGCAAGAACGTCCTCTTCTCATACTGCAAGTTCTTACTCAGGTTAATTGCATCTTTATTGTTCCCTTTCGCATCTTGTATCGTTCTCCGCACGGAGGGCCGTAATTTAGGGGCAGCGAACTGAAGCTTCAGCAAGCTATAACTGTACATTTCACTCTGCAGAGACCCTCGCTACGTGGGAGGAAGGGGGCAGGAAGGGAGATGGGATAGGAAAATCAATAAAGTCATCAAACATGAATTGCACTCTGAAATGACTTCTTAAGTCCCATCAGGCAGAGGTTGAGAAGTAGAGGGGACTCTGGCGATGACTTTTAAATGTCCTTCAGTGGCATTGGCAATCAACCTCTGTTCTACTTTCATTGAATAAAGCCTGACACTGTAAATGTGTTTGCCTATTCTCAGTCCCCTTCTTTCCACTTCACATACACAGAGAAACAATGCCTCATTAGCACATTTCAGCCTTCAAGTCCACAGGACTATTTTTATTATGGATGTTACTTAGATCTCTGTCTAAGTTACTTAGTTTACAGATGGACAAAAATTCATCGTTTTGTAACAGACTTTTCAGTTCATGAGTCTGAATCAAAATCACTGGAAGATGACTTGTGGAAATGGATTCAAAAGAAATTCAACACGGTCAAAGTTCGTTAGTCCAACACAAGATTTGTAAATGCATTTTTGATTAAAGGTGTCATGAACTGGCTTTAAAAAAAATTTAACTGTTGTCTGAGGTCAACTAATGACATTCGTGTGGTTTTTACATTCAAAAACATCATTACTAATAAGTAATAGGCTTTTTTCTACACTGGTTTTGAGTCTCTCTCCAAAACGCTGGGTTTTGATGGGCACTGGAGACTGGAAGTAAACGCCCACGGCGAGGATTGGATAAGATTTGCACATTTAATGAGCTTAAGCTCCCCTGTCAGTTCAGGGAGAGGAGAGATGGAGGGAGAAGCGGCAACCAGAATGATAATTTCGATCACAGGGTTTGTAAACATCTTTATGAAACAAACAAAATGATTTATTTCTCATCGACCCGCGATTGATTGGACTATTATTTTTATATTACACATAGCCCGCAAGATTGGACGATATAAGCGTGAACCGCGCGCGCACGTACACATTCGGCCAAACTGCCCTTCAGATGTCAACTCGAGAGAGACTGAGAGAGAATAGTAGAACAAGAACGGAATATAAGGAGATTCTTCGGCCTGCCGGGCTTTGTGAGCCCTGGCCCATCAAATGTGGGATGGGTGTAATAATAAAAAGAGTGATTAAAAGCACAAAAATGTGCGCAAGAGATTGTTCACAAGTCGGCACGCTCCGAAACAGCCGCAACGAGACGAGCAGATTACACTTTCGGTTTCACACTCGCCTCTAAACGATCAAATGTACACAAACATCCATGTCAAAATGACCGGCTTGGAGAGTCTCTTAAACACAATTTGCGTCTAAAATGAACGTAGTTATTATGGATATAGTCGGGAGAAAGTGTAGTGCATCTACCTATTACACTCTAAAAACTATTACTATGATTTACTCAATTTTTTTGGTGAAACATTTTTACACTAAAAAAATTGAGTAAATTTTAAAGCAGTGAAATCAATTATAGACACCATAAGAACGGAGTAAATGTAAGTAAAAAAATTAAGTAGATCTGAGTAACTGCATTTGTTACATTAACAAATTCAATTGAGTAGAAAAAATTGGGTAAAAAGCATTTTAAAAACCAATATTTATGACTAATATGAACTGTTTTTATTTATGAGTATTACTAACTTGTATAGTAATTTCCTCTAAACCTCTGTAAAATACTCCACAGTCCACACAAACACACTTATACATGACATGGCCTTTATTGTCGATGAGTACAGCAATAATGTTACAGCATATATTAGGCTACTGTTTTGACATGTAAAGAATAACAGTTATTTTACAACATTTAAACTCATGTAACAAACATTTTAGAAGTAAAAATTAAACATTTAAAAGTAATTCAAGTGTAATCAACCGGTCTGTTATCCCATTTCCACCGTATCAGCGCTGTTTCTGGAGCCTGAGATGGACTAACGTTAGCGGTCTGCTGGTGGACTTTGAACTTGAGACCGCTGTCCTGCATTTCATTTGTAGCTGAAAGATGCTGCGCCAGACTCCATAACCTGACAATAAACAAACAGTGCCCAGTTTTAATAAGATTTTATCATCCAAATTCATTATCTTTACGAATTAAAGTTGTGTGTTTTGAGCAACACAGCAGGTGTTTCAAAGACCAACGCCACACGTTAACTTAAGGTGACACACACTGTCCCTGTATGTTGTTTTGAATTAAATAAAATGCCTTTTAGCACAGTAATGATTATATAGATTAAAAAAAAAAAACATACAAACCTGAATTTCAAAGGAAATGCCCCAATTCTGCGACGCTGAGAAGAAGAAACTGCTCTGGTGACTGAGGAGAATTCAAATATCCGCACTCACTCAACCGTCGAGCTGTCGTCACGTCAGAGGGTGGGGGAGGGGTGCATTGTTTTAATCGAGTAAACTTACTCAATTTCTTCAGTGTGTGTTAAATATTAATAATCTTAATTTTAATTAAGTAATATTTATGGTTCTTGAAACAGATCGGTTTAATTCTCCATTCTCAAATATTTTGAAATAAATTTCGCAAATGTATTAAGTATATTCAAAATAAAGAATTGGTTATTTGAATACTAAATTATTTTAGTGAAAAAAACTTAAATATAACTATACATTTTAGACAAAATTAACTGTTGGATTTTTAGTCAATTATTTTGGTATGTTTAACTAAAACCATCAAGTAAATGATATTGAGAGATTTTATTAAGTTAATAAAGTTAATTATTACTGTGATATTTACTAAGCCACTGAATTATTTTTTAGAGTGTATCAGTCGCCTATAGATCTGCACATCTGTCTTAAAGAGGCAGCGGTGTAAATAAACATGCTGACGAATTACTGCGAATTAAACAACCAAATGCAAAGAGAAAATCACTCACAGCTCTTGAATGAATAACTTCAGCTTAAATAAGCATTATTTTGGCTATTTATGATAAACTATGCAGTGTTTTTTTTACATTTGATTACTAGAATTCTTCCTGAAATGAAAGCATTGTGTAGGCTGTGTATTTTTGTTAATTGTGTGTGTGTGTGTGTGTGTGTATATATATATATATATATATATATATATATATATATATATATATATATATATATATATATATAATCTCAAAAAGTACCGATAAGAATACCGTTAAAGTACCGGACCGATAAGCAGTATCGGTAAGAGTAGTAATACCGTTAAAATCTTAACGATACCCATCCCTAGTCAAAACAATTAAACAGATATTTTAATTTTGCCATATAGTGCCACAATAAAAAAAAATTTAACCCTTAAATGCATGACTGTTTCACCAAACATTCTTACATATTCGGGTCGTTAGCGACCCGGATCTATATTTAACATGCATAAACCTCTACCTGTCGTGATAATATATAAAACTCCTGATATTAGAGTAACACTTACAGAAGAATAAAATAAAACCTATTTCGTTACTTTTTGGAGCTTGGAAGGATTCAGTTTGAGCAGATGTTTAATACCATTATCATCAGTCCTCGTCAGAGCTCATTTACCAGTATTTTCAGCATCTGCTCATATTCGCGATCTCCAGCATATTCTCCAAACTCATTTTCAACGTCTTAAAAATCAATATTATGATCACTGACAGCTGCTTGACAACATCCATCATCAAGAGACAGTGACACTAATATTTGATTGTGTTTAGTACTTGCTCTCTGCTGTAAATCACTGAGCCATTTCAAGTTTTGCAGATTATAATTATTATTGTTTCGTTTTCTGTCAGAGGTAACTATGAGTGAAACGTCACTTCATCATTGCGTATCAGACATTGCCACCTTGTGGAATAAAGGTGAATTGCACCGTATTTCGTCATTATATATTAATTTATTATTGTGCAAAAAAAATATACGTACAATCCTACACGCCTCGGGTCGTTAACGACCCTATACAATTTAAAAAAAAAACTAGTGAAAAAACAGGAATTCAGGCAAATATTTTTTTTCTTGTTATATTGTATAAAATGGATTGATTGAGGAATACTAAGAAAGTTGATGTCTAACTTAAAAAAATTAATGAGGAGCAGGGTAGTGAATGACGTCTCGGGTCGCTAACGACCCGAGGTATGCATTTAAGGGTTAAAAAAGTGTGATCAAATTATATATATATATATATATATATATATATATATATATATATATATATATATATATATATATATATATATATATGCATTAATATATTCCCATTTTGTGCGTTCCCATTACTGTTATAATTAACATTCAACCGTAATGTACCTGTTCCGCTTTAATTTAAATATTATTATATTCATATTATTAATATTTTTAGAACCATAGGCTATAGCAGCTCAAACAAATTATGTGCTTTATGAAAAATCTCACATGAGCTAATATGCATCACACTGTTCTTTTAAAGAACGTGCAATGGCTCATCCAAATTCTAAAACTTGTGATTCAAACTGTTGATTCAGTGGGGATATTTATTCTAAAGTTTAACTGGAGGCATTAATTATTCCATAAATATATGTGATTCATTGCCAAAGAGGATAGCAGAGAATCTGTTTAGAACATATTGTACTCCCACTCAGACCTGATAATAAATCCCTTTAAAAAGTTCTGAACTTTTTTTGTTGTTTAATATATATCATTGTCACAATCATGTTCTATTCTAGTGACATGCATCCCTTTTTTATTAACACTTGAATAGGGGTACGTTTCATTAAAAAAAAGCTATATTTTGAGCAAAAAGCTGAGAAAATTTAGCCTGGATGCCAGCCGAACTTAGCCCCGCCCACAAATGTTTTAGGTCGGGCAGTTCGGTCTGACCTTGCTCCATAGAGGAGTAATTATTCCCGAACAGAAACTGTTCGGACCAATGAAATCATCAGGGCGGGCTTTAGACGATGATGAACAGATGATCAGCAGTAATGTGATCATGCACGTCATCAAAGGGGCTTGGATTATATTTTTTCGAATCCTCAACAGAGAGCTTGTTTGTATATGCATTCACTTTCACAATTTCTTTTAGAAATGATGATCATGTCGGGTAAGTACTCTGTGTATCATAAAATTATTTTATTTTTTTACAACACCGGCAAAGATCGTGTATTCCAGCCTGATTTCAGAGCGCGTGCAGACAGGGTTGCCAAGTTTTGTACAACAAAAACCCGCCAACTACTAGCCCTAAACAATAGCTTCTTGTGGGGTTCTCGGGGAAAAAATAGCATTTGGGGGGTAAAATGTGTGTTATTTTGGCAAGGTTGCCTGCTAAAATTCTCATGGGTTTACATATCAAATAATAGTCGCTTCAACCCGCGGGCATAGAAAACAACCCGCAGGGAAAAAAGCCAGACTTGGCAACACAGTGCAGTTGAACTATGTTGACATTTGACAATGCATCGCTTCGTTGCTCTGTTTGGTTGTAGGTCTATCCAATTGATGTCTTTCCTGGTTCGGTTGAAACACGCCCCATAATCACAGCCCAATGGAGCAGTTTCAGACTCATATTTTGACTAGAATTGAGTATGACCACGTCAAGCTAGAGAAAATTACATTTTTACCAAAGACAACATCCAGATCAAGTTCAGAATGATGATGAATATCAAACACAGATGGAGTCCATCAACACCCCTAATGCTTGCACAGTCCTATAGCTTGTCCTGGGTCAACATTTCATTCAGTGACATTAGGCAGTTTTGATTTATATGCTGTTTAATGTTGATGTTTGCATTATTTTTCATATGTATCATTGATCAGGTGATTCTGAACTCATTCAGAAGATGTGTAATAGTGCCCCCTAGAGTATAACAGTGAAAACACCCATGGTTTCACAGAAAATACCGTGTTTGGCAGGAGAGCGTTTTCTAACATTACGTGTTTGGCAGGGAAAGGGTTAAAGCCAGAAATTCTGTATCTTTTAGTTGATGATACACTTCAAAAGAGCATAATTATCTAAAGATGCTGCTGTCAAACCTTTGTGACACTTTTAATTTACCAGAAAATCACCTTTTATTTAAAGCAAGAGGTGACATGGTTACATGCCCAGTTTATAATCTGTAAGAAAGGCATCATCCCTTTCTGGAGGAAAAGTGGCCTCATATGCCCCTTGTCTGTTCCCACGCTAGGGGTAAATAAAGGTGAATTAGCGAGATTTCTCACTTATCCTAATTAAGCCTCTGTAAATGACCCCTTGACAGCAGCAAAACTGCCCTTTTGAGCTTCCAACCGAGGCAGTGTAGGAGGAGTCCTTCCTGAACATGGCTTTTTATTTCTTTGAGTCACAATAGAGTTCCATTACGCTTACAAGGGTTGAGAGAGAAACATTACCGAAATAATTAATTCCCAAACACTTATGTACCCAGACATTTCTTTTTATTTCTCCTCTCTACTTTTTATTTTTCCCAATAGACACACATTTTCCTACACAAATATGAGAATATGGTTGTGCAGATTATGTTCAAAGAATACCCACACATCATCATTATAAGGAACACTGTTAATTAGCTGCACCTGGGGGCTTTGTCTCAGAGGAAGAGACGGGCTATTATTGCGGTCCAAAGTTGAAGGACATCAGTTAATCTGAAAAATGGACCTGAATGTAAAGGGAGGAAATAAAAAGAAATTTCAGCTGTTCTTTGATCCCTTAAAACAGAAAATAGGGGAGCAGAAAATGTGACCATTTGTGAGCCTGTACTTACCAATATTGCACTAAAATGTAGACCATTCAAACTCCAAAATATTTTTCCATTACCACCTTCCACCCTCAGTTTTTTCTATATCTATCATTTTGTGCAGTTCTGCACATTCTGGTGCAGTATCCTTGTTTTTTTGACGCTGTGGCCAGCAGCTGGCACAGCCTTTTCAGCTGCATTTAGCAATGGATTCATGCTGAGAAAAAAACAGCTCAGCAGATGACACAAAGCAGACAGAGGAAATAAGAATTCGGGGTTGCTTTTGCCAAACAAATAAACCTTGAAAATATTCAAATGGAATCTATTTATCTAGATCTGTATATTGTGAATAACTCTAGTCATTTGATTTTTTTTTCCTTCAATTGTGATGATTTTTATGTAAAAGGAGAAGTAGTCCATTTGAGGCTGAATTCTACACCATTTGCGAGCCATACTTCGAACGTAATGGAGGCATGAAAAAATTTCCTCAAAAGTCGAGTCACCTTTATTTATATAGCACGTTATACAATACAAATTGTTTAAAAGCAGCTTTACGAGGTAAATTACGAATTTCGGCTGTTGTTCAGCTGATGTCAGTTTAGTGTTGAGCCCTTAGGCTCCTCCATTTAAAACAGCCTGCTCATTAAAAGAATTGTTTTATTAATTGATATGCTGAAGTTGGCCGCAACAAAATCAAAAATGTAAAAAACAAAACCCAATAGTCAGACACCCACTGAAGGAACAGATCAGACACAAACAAGATATCAAAGGGGGGGGGAAATTATAATAGCGCTTGTACAGCTGTGTGGAAAAAGGAACAAATAGTTAAAGGAACACATTGACTTTTGGAACTTTAGCTTATTCACTGTATCCCTCGGAGTTAGATAAATCCATACATACCATTCTTATCTCTGTGTCTGCCATAAGTCTATCTGACTCACCCACCGCTAGCCTAGCTTAGCACAAAATTACGCAGCGCCTGAAAATAGGCTTACTTCCGTCTACATAACTAATGTGACAACCTGCTTGCACAGAGAGCAGCTGGGGACTATTTTCAGGCACTGCATAATATCATTGCGCAAGTTCCTGGATTATTACGCAGGAATTAAATTGTAGTTGCTAGCCATATCGGTTTAGAAAATCGCAACTTTTCATTTTCCATCGATATTAGTACGCAATGTTACTATACCCATCACAACATGTAAATAGGAAAATGTTGGCATTATTTTGTCACTTATTGGCTTGTAGGCTAGATGGAGCTGGTTACCTCCAGTCTTTGCGCTAAGCTGGGCTATAGCAGTAAGTGACTCAGACAGAGTTATGGCACGCATGGAGATAAAAATGGTATGTATGAACTTATTTAACTCTGGGAGATACAGTGAATAAGCTAAAATCCCAAAAGGTCTGCATGTTCAATAAGCGATAATGTAAACCCCAGCTGGTTATTATCGCAGAATAAACCCCGACAGTGATCAGGACCCCGATGCAGAGGCATCCCTCTGGTTTATTCTGTGATAACAACCGGCTGGGTGTACATTATCCCACTTATTACACAGCTACTTGTCTCAAGTAAATTAGACACAAAATATTGTCTTGAGTTTAAATATTTTATTAGCTCTTACGCAAAGCTTCCATGAAGAAAAACAGTTCCAATTCGGTCGGTCACTCTCGACGTCACGTTGGAGTACAGATGAATAGAAATCTTGTTCATGAGAACTAATCTACTTTGAGTATAACTGAACGAGCCAATGCACATTTGCATGCAATGATTGCACCAAGTGCTCATCCCACGCAACGCAGGTATAAATCAGACACAGGGGATTGCATCAAATTATCCTTTTGCTTCGGAGCCGAGTGGTATTGAGTTATGCCAGATATCACTCCTCACTTTGCAGTTCGACTGAGTGAAGCCTGCCTTTTGGAAGCAATTTCTTCAGTCAGTGAAGAGCGTGCTTCTAAAAGAGCAGCACAGATAGAGCTTGCGTCTTTTCTGTGTGTTTCTGGGTGCGGTGGTTACCTTTCACCACGGGATGGTCATCAGCGCTGTATATTGTGTTTGGGGGTTCAGCACGCTGAGGCAGCGCTGGTGAATGATTCATGTTCTTACTGTGTGAACATGACTATCTCAGAATTGCGGTCTAGACTTTGTCTTGCAAAAGGCGGAGTCCCCGTGCCTCTGCTACGATCTAATCCTCCACAAAGGGTTACTTCCAGCAGCAGTGCGGTTGATCTGAAGGTGACAGTATGCACGCTTCCCCCAGGGAACCCTTACTCCTCCTGTGCTCCGCAGCCAGTAGAGCTGCCGTTGGAACACAGTGTGCCGTCCTCGAGATTTGCACCGTCTGTATCCTTCGGGGCTCCCTGTGATGAAGATATGTCTGTTGCTGCATTGGAAGGAGGTTCAGACCTTTCCGGAGATGATGTGTCGTCGCAGGGGGCTCCAGCAGGAAGATCGGCTGTGCCCGATACCGATCCGGAAATGATGGGCCATGCTTTCCCGGACCGCCGAGAATGTCAGGCTCATGTGGAAACCCTCCACTGTGTTCCGAACCCTCAAGGTTGGATGATTGGTTTCTCAGTGTGGCCCGTGCTAGTTCACAGCGCCCCATCCTGGTTTCTTTCTTCCCAGAGGGGCACAAAGAACTCACTAGATCATGGTGCACGGGGAGTCTAGTTGAATTCTCCTCCCTCACCACCTTTTCTTCGGGCCAGAGTCCATCTAGAATCGCCTTCCATGGAAAAAGTGTTGAAAGTGCCTTCTCGCAATTCAAGATACGTACGGCCTTTTGAACTGCAGAGGCACTTTCAACACGTTTCCCATGAATTGAATAGGGAATGCGATCATACAAAATGCCTTTATTAACCCCCCAGAGCCGCGTGGAGCATGTTATTTGACATTTTTGTTCTTTTTTTATGGATTTCAAAAACAGAGCTACATCTACTGCCATTAAAAAGTCACAATCTCCGCATCTCACGCGTCTGGGTAATGGGCGGCCGAGACAAGAGAAGAGGGAGATGGAGACCGAGCGGTGGGATGAGAGAGTGGAGAGAGAAAAAAAATCTGTTCCGGTTCCCGGACACACTGCCGCTCGGTCCTCACCAGCCGAGAGGCTCTTTCTCGTGGTGCTATGCGATGGTCCTGGACGCCCGGTGGACGGCCCGATCCTCCTCCGCCCCCTGGCGGCCGGTGGTGGCTCCTCTGCCTGAGGGAGCCGGCAGCAAGCTCTCCGTCCCACTGGTCTTCACTCGCTCCAGCACCACCGCCTCAGGAAGAAGCCACTCGCGGTCTTTCCTCATCCGCGCTGCCCGAACTCCTCAGCACCGCAATCCCCCTCAGCAGCGAGGGTTCTTCGACAGCGTGTCCCTCCTTCCTCACGGGCTTCGGCACCAATGTAATAACGACTCTTAGATGGGAAGGAAGGAGGCGGGAACTGGCGAACATTCAACAACTTTTATATAATAAACAAAACGAAAGTAAACCGCGGCCAGCCCCTCACGGATGATTGCCCGCACACACATAACATAACATAAAAAAACCTCAACATAAAGTCAAGGCCTGGTCCTCTCTCGTCCTTGACTGGTGTCGCTTGTCCTTAAATGCCTCCGAGCTCCCTCATGAGAGGACTCGAGACCGGTGTGGCTCGCAGGTGACGCTCCTTCGCAATTGTCCCGGTCTCATTAGCTCCTCCCATGTCTCTCGCTCTTTCACCTCACCACACTGTAAAAAAAATAAAAAGTTGATATAAGAATTATTTTTCCTGTTTTTTCACTAGTCAGTTAAAATGAGTAGAACAGACAAGTGTTTGTACATAACTTTCAATTGCTATTATTTATATTATTGATATTTATTTATATTATTAAAAAAAGTTACACTTTTTTTAAAAATGTTCAAATATGTAAAATAACTCGGATGCCCCCAGTATTAAAAAAAATGAAATAGACACTAAATAGAATAAATTATTATTATAAAACATTGTACAAAAATCTACACTATTTTAATGTTGCTGGCGGACAATGTGAGAGACATCTATCAAATTCAGTACATTATTGTAAATATCAGTAATATAGTGGAACAATAAAACAAAATATATTGTTTAGAACTGTAATATTTATTGCACAGACCCCAACTGGCCATCACATACATCTAAAAATAAATGATGCTCCTTAAGAAAAGTCTATCAAAAATAGAAAATAATAATAATAAAAAATACATTAGCCTAACTTACATAGCCTAGACTCTTTGTAGTGGACATTACAGTTCTAAAACTGTCACACAACTTGGTACAACTGGTAGACATACTGTAGCCTGCTTGAAGTATTTTCTTCCTCACAAAAATAATTAGTTTAACAAGAAGTGCTCTCAAGTCTTGTTTGTATGGAGGGCAAGCCTGGATGCCAGCCGAACTTAGCCCCGCCCACAAAATGTTTAGGTTAGGGCTGTTCGGTCTGACCTCGATCCATAGAGGAGAAATTATAAACTGTTCAGACCAATGAAATCATCAGGGTGGGCTTTAGACGATGACAGACATATGATAAACAGTAACGTAATCATACACATCATCAAAGGGGCTTGGATTATATTTGTTCGAATCCTAAACGGAGAGCTTGTTTGTATATGCATTCACTTTCACAATTTCTCTCAGAAATGATGATCATGTTGGGTAAGTACTCTGTGTATCATTCAATTATTAAACATTTTTACAACACCGGCAAAGATCGTGTAGTCCAGCATTCGTGCAGACAGGGTTGCCAAGTTTTTACACCAAAACCCAACAACTACTAGCCCTAAACAATAGCTTCTCGGGGGGTTCTCCGGGGAAAAATGGCGTTTGGGGGTAAGATGTGTGTTATTTTGGCAAGGTTGCCTGCTAAAATTCGCACTCATGGGTCTATATATTACATAATAGTCGCTTCAACCCGCGGAATAAAACACAGACTTGGCAACGCAGTGCAGATGAACTCTGTTGACATTTGACAATGTGTCACTTTGATGCTCTGATTGGTTGTAGGTCTATCCAATTGATCTCTTTCCTGGTTCGGTTGAAACATGCCCCATAATCACAGCCCAATGGAGCAGTTTCAGACTCGAATTGAGTATGACCACGTCCGGCTAGGGCTTACCCATTCTCTCACGGGTATTTTCACAATGATTGCCTGGAAAGAATCTGACTCAACTGCCGACAACGGCAGCAAGTCCTCAACTATATATCTAGATATTATTTTGTTAAATTCTGTCTGGGTGATAAGAGATTGCGGTGGAGTGAAACCAACTTTTGGGTTGCTTTAAAATCGTCGCTCAGCCTCCTCCTTTGGTAGCAGAGCTCACGTTATCATTTGCGTTCACTAACGTGGAGAGTCTCTTCCTGGGCATGGGTTGCACGTTACATAACCATTCTTACCTTTCACCCAAACGAGGGAAAAGTAGTGCTTATACTTCCAGTTTGCGAAAGATACCATCGAAGTCATTGGACAAGTCCTGAACTTGGTCGCTGGTCGCATTTTTCTCTCTCATACTCACACTCACACTCACACTCAAACACACACACACACACACACACAGCTGCAGGTCCGCTGACAGAGTTGCGCGCCTGTTTGGATGAAAACCGCTTCAGTGAGCTTAATTATAGTAACGCCACATTTTATTCTCAGTAACGGTAACAGCACTGTAACGGGGGACACAGTAATTTGTTTGATTACTCGTTACTGTCAAAATTAACGCCATTAGTAACGCCATTTATCTATAACGCCATTATTCCCATCACTCGGAATAACAGCACTGGAATGCATGACTGACCAATCAGAATCAAGTATTTTGGGGTGTAACGATTCATCTACTACATCGATGTATCGATTTATATTCCAATGATCCAACTACATCGATCTGTGCTCTGCAAGTTGGCCTTCCAGAAGACATATATCGATCTAATATCGTTTTAAAAGGTAATCAATCGATTGTATCGATAATAGGAAATAACGCATTTGATTTAAGCACGTCAGATTTTATATGGATGTTTTTTCTTAGCACTTTTAATGATAAAGGCATTAAACATTCAGTCAGCCTATACGTGACGTCAGCCGCAAGCGGCAGCAGCAGCGCAAAGAAAACAAAACACAGCGCGGACAGGATTTGTCATGACAGCGGATGACAGAGCAGAAGCCAACGAGCGAGAAACTATCAGGCCACTATTGGGGTCTAGTTTGTGGAAACGTATTTTTTTATGGTCTATGGTGGAAACACTTTGGCACTTTTGTAAAGACGGAGATGTTCTAAAGGAGTCTCTCGCTGTTTGTAGTAGTAGCAGGTTCAGCCACTGCTCATTCAACCTGAAGAGATGTTGGTTGCACTTTATTTTTGATATTAATATTATATTTGTTTTATTTTTATGTTGAAAAACAACAGCAAAAGTAGCAGGTAAACTTACTGTTAATTAAACCTGAAGAGATGTTAGCTGCACTTTATTTTTGATATTAATATTATATTTGTATTATTTTTATGTTGAAAAACAACAGCAAAAGTAGCAGGTAAACCTACGGTTAGTTAAATATGAAGAGATGTTAGTTGCACTTTATTTTTGATATTAATATTGTAATATTTTTATTTTGAAAATCAAGCAGAAGTAGCAGTAGTAGTATGTTGGTTGGTTGCACTTACTGTACTTTTATTGAAAATGAGAGCAGAAAAGGTTAACTTCCTGTTCATTCAACCTAAACTGTTGGTTGCACTTTATTCAAATAAAATGTGAACACAATTGCCATTAATTCTTTACTTGTTTGTTTATATCCATAATTCATTGATATCTGATTCCCTTAAAAGAAACAACAGGAATCTAGGAAACTTCATCTGCACGTATTTATTTCAGTCACAATGATTGAAATTTTTGGATAAAAAGTTACTGAATCGATTTCAAGTCACTGAATCGTTTCGGATCGTATCGTTCTAAATTAACCAATATCGTCCTTGAATCGTATCGACAACCTCAAATCGTGATGCGAATCGAATCGTTGTTAAAACGAATCGTTACACCCCTACTTATCAGTGATGCGTTTTCCAAAAGCATCATAAGCCTAAGTAGATCATAAAAAACATTGGCATCCAATGATCTGTACAATCGGTGACACTTTTTTCTCTCTCGATGATCCAGTTGCTAACTTTGTAACTACATGTCAGCTACCAGTCATTAGATGTCTGCTTAATATCTGCTAATATCGATATGTCAATCTAATGTCCAACAGTACGATGCATCGATGCAATGCATTAAAAATCGATACCTGTAGGTTATTTATTTATTTACATTAAATTTTTTTTAATACATATCTGCTCAAAATGTATACCCTGAAAACACATTTGACCTCATTTTTGTATGTCCCTCAATACCCAACAGCATCATCTGAGAGCAGTTTTATCTAATAATTTAATTGATTTCCATCCAGTCATAACAGCCTCCATCTCCCTCTGCTGCACATCTGGCACATGAGACTCAAGTGTTGTCCCCCCACCCACACCCACACACACACACACACACACACACACACACACACACACACTAATGCATTAACCTGCACTCAGAAAAAAGAATATGCTAAATGTATACCTTTACGGGTAAAACCGTTTGTCACTGGGGCAGTACCCTTAAAAAACATCTCTGTACCTTATTTACCATTTAAAGATTTGTAGTTTGCACCTTAAGGTGTGTATTGCTACTCTATGGTACTACTAGTTTTAGGCTTCACAAACCTTTTTAGGCCACAATAACAAGCTGTTGTACTTGTACCCCTGAAGGTACAATTTTTACCTTTTTTTCTCTGAGAGTGTGCCAGTACAACTGTCCAACAGGACATTTCAGAAGATCTAGCAAAATCCAAATTGTTAGCTACATGCTCTGTGGCAAGAACCACCACAGGATGCCTGCTTCTAGTCTAAGATGAATTCCCTATCATCTTCCATCATCGAGAGACAAAAGAAGCACCACTCATTTATACTGAGGGTTCTGACGGCAGGAGATTAATCAGCACAGCCAGGTCGGGGGCAATGGCATGGATGAACAGTCACATGAGAACACCGCTGGGTCTCAGTGGAGAGCCAACTTCCTGCTGCGAAAGGAAGTGTTCTCATCTTTGAGCCAATCAAGATGTAATCTGCACTGCTGTGTAATGTGATAGTGGCCTTGTTCTGAGGAGCAGGGTTGTGAAGGATTGGTTCTACAGTAGAGGAAATAGTAGTAACAAATAAAATAATTATTTGAGCATTTCTATTAGGGTTGTCAAAGGTACCGGTACTTTGGTATGAAGTTGGTAAAGAAATTTTGACGATACTAGGATTTCTGTATTAACGGTATTACTGAGTTCCGGGTATATTCGGTACCCACTAATAGACCCCTTAAAAGTTTGTAAGCATTGCAATGTTTCATGGTGGGCGGGGCTTAGCTGGAAGCAATAAAGGAACTGCACAATGTTGACAAGTGCGTTTTTGGAAGGATTTTTTAAACATGGATGCAGGAAAAGGTTTGGAACTGTCCGAATATGTACAGTCACTGACTCTGCGGGACCATGACGGCTATTTTTTGTAAATTAATTATAAATTTCTTTCGGGTAGTTTGGGGAACTTTGTCAAGGCTTATTGTCTAGTGTCTATCGCTGAGCTAACTATGATTAGCAATGTGGATTTTTTTAAGAGACCATTCAAAGGATGGCACACACATCTTGTACTGTATGTTTATTTTAACATTTCAGTAGGGCTGGGCGATAAATCGATTTTATGAATTAATTCGAGTTTTTAGTTTACGACGATTTTTGTGAATGAAAATCGGTTTTCTCTTTCAAATCCGCCGACGCTCCCCTCTGGGCTCCCGTAATGGCTCAGCCCTCCCCGCGCGCGTTTGCCACAGAGGTACACAAACAACAAGGATCGCGTCTAACAACATACCGTGTCATTCGTAATTGGTTCAGTTTTTCACAGAACAATTAACAATACCCCGCTGCAAAGTGTGTTTGAAGTCTGAACGGAACCGCGGTAGGCGCTATACTCATTTAAAGCTGCGCTGACACGAACGCAGCGCGAGCTCACACACGGGCCAATCTCGTGACAGACACGATATACAGCGCTGGTGATCCAGTGAGAGACCGTTTAAATCAACACACCATCGCTACTGTGATCTAGTGGAAGCGGTCGGCGCGCAGAATTCTGTTATAAACCACAGATATCAGATCAAACAGAGCTGAGCGAAGGTCAGGGGTTTCTCTCACAAATCACCAACATTCACCATCATTTACTGTAGTAAAACCACATGGATTTAATGTTGTTGTTGTCATTATTTATCTCAGGATTCGTACAACCTTTTGAGATTGAAATTCAAGCACTTTCCAATGGTTTTCAAGAGCTTCACACTTATTTCCAGCACTTCAAAGCTCTAGATATCCGATTGGAATGTTATTTTTAATGTGATGGTTTGTAAAACTAAAAGTTTAAAGGGGTCTTGTGAAAGAAATAGTCGAATGTTTTTTTTAGTTTATTTTTTTTAAATGTGTAATCCATTTTGTAGCATTTTTATTTAAAAAAAAGATATGAAATGCCCACCACTATAACCAGCAGAAGAGCACTTATTGATTTATTAGCGATTTTCACTCCCTGATGTATGGAAAGTACGAAGTCACAGTCTCAGGAAAAACTAAACTTTTCTTCAAATTGTGACTAAATTACAGTAAAGTAAAGAGCTCCTTTAATAATCACTGAAGCTGTCGATCAGTTCAGTGTGAGACTATTGAAGAACAATGCTAATCTATATTTAATAAGAGCATTATGCTACATTTAAATTTTCCCTATACTTTTTTTGCACATTACTGTTGTTAATAAAAGTTAATTTTATCTGCATATCAATTCATAAACCTTTGATATGTATACTGTTTATTGCAAAAGATATGGTGCCCATTAATACTGTGGAATAGTCGGGGGTTATTCACATGCTGAAAGTTTTGCACCCCAGGTGGCACTTCTACCAAGCTGCAAATATTTAATTTTACCTAAACAAAATAAAGTTAAAACTTGTTTTGAACAATTTCTATGCCATCTGCAGACTGATTTTAAGTAGGAGGGGAAAAAAATCGTAAATCGAATTTTTGGTGAAAAAATCGGGGATTTTTTTTTTGGGCCATATCGCCCAGCCCTACATTTCAGCTAGCTAACGTTAGTGCTCTGAAGGTTGACGACTTTTCACCTAATAACAATAGATTTTATTTATAACCTATAAAACAGAAACGTACTGATTTGTACTAGATAAAACCAGTACATATGCATAGATTATTTTACCTGATATGAAGTGTGCATCATTTATACAACCAGGGATAGGTGCTTTTACATGACAAACTTCTGTAAAAAAAATAAAATAAAATAAAAATAAACCTTTTGGCTATAACTTCTCTCTAAAGAACTGGGAATGTGCAGGCTCTTTCAATATTGCCATCCTGCTTAGACTTTGCCCCAAGAATGGTGAAAGTGATTTTGCATCCTTATCCTGGCTACCTGCCTACGGTTCCTTTCTCATCTGTACATCCTTCCACTCTTGAAACATTCTCCCCTTCGCCATTTGCAATGCCGGATCAGGAGAGACTTCATAGACTGTGTCCAGTTTGTGCTCTCCAGGCCTATGTCCACCTAAGTCAGAGCAATTGTTTGTTTGCCATGGGGGCCATAACTGAGGTTCTGCCGCTATCAAACAAACCATATCTTATTGGGTCAGGGATGCTATTGCTCTTGCCTAAAAGGTCACACACTTTATAGGTCAAGATTTGCCAATAGGCTTAAGGGCTCACTCCACCAGGGGGGTCGCCTCCTCTACTGTATTATCAAGGGATCCCCCTTACAAAGTGTTTGTGATGCGGTAGGTTGGTCCTCTCTGTACACATTCATAAGACACTCTTGGCTCTCTGACGTCCTTGAGT
This sequence comes from Pseudorasbora parva, assembly GCF_024679245.1. Lineage (NCBI taxonomy): Eukaryota > Metazoa > Chordata > Actinopteri > Cypriniformes > Gobionidae > Pseudorasbora > Pseudorasbora parva. Next base: position 14,234,325 of record NC_090178.1, on the reverse strand, counting down.
CGACATCACAAGCTAATGTAAGAGGCCTCTTGCGTCCTTGTGCACACCTACACATCCATAGGGGGTCCCGACACCATCTAGCACAAAGCTTTTGAAAGGGAACTCTCTGGGTTACTTGACTGTAAGGCCATGTGTCCACCAAACCGTTTTTAGCCAGACGAAAACACTAGGTGCTCTGCTGAAAATGCCTCGCTGTGTCCAGGCAGCGTTTTTTTCCCCTTCAGTTGAGACTCTTTGCTTGTTATGATATGGAAAATCTGCGGAAGTGTTACTAATTTCACAAGTAGTTTGTTTCTGTATTGATTCAATATAAAATTGCAGATACAATGTTAAGTATTTGCTCAAGCATTGTGCACACAGGATGTGGCAGTTGGTTGGTGTTGTATTTGTCCCACCCCTCCTCCAACTGTGATTGGACAGCTGGATGAAATGTGACAGTGATGTGCGCTGTGTTTTACTCAAAGTTGAACATTCTCTTGGCGACCAGTAAAAAACAGTCCTCAGCGCTTGAGCATGAAATTCTCACTCAGCGCCTCGTTGTGCTCCAGGCATTCTAAAAACGCGGCGCTCCCATTGAAAACAATTGAAACCGCCAGCCAGCTACGTGAAGAAACACTTTGGTGGACACACGGCCTAACCCTGTCCCCTGATAAAGCAGAACGAGATGCCGCAGTGCAGTGCTGATGATGTCCCAGGACTGCTATTCAAACAAAGAAGACCTGAGGGCTTGCAGCTGGTGCTCATCTTTTTATAGCCTCGTGCAGCAAGTGCACTGATGATGTCACAGACAAAGGCTATAATACAGTCGAGTCAATTTCACTGATGTGTTAAACACACTATTTCACAGCCGGTCACGATAAAGACATTCCCATATGCATACTTCATGCAGCATCTCGTTCCGCTTAATCAGGGAATAGGGGTTACAGTCAAGTAACCCAAGAGATCGCTTAATTCCAACTCAGTTTCTGTACACTAATGAATGCTTTCATCTTCACTAACAGTGCAAACGTGATATAGTTAAGAGATTCATTGAATAAGACGGGAGTCACTGATAAATGTGTCACTGATAAACTCTCCGTTTGATTGACAGCTCTAGCCGCGCTACTCCAACGATTGCAAAGGGAGCTTTCTTTGATCGCTTTCTTTATAGAATTAAATCACCGTGAAATAAAATATTTTTTTCAACCGACTAAGAGAAACAATGCAAGTTGACATTTAGTCACTGGTTTGATTTACTGACAAACAGAATCTGACTGTACATGAACCATTCAATTTCAGATTAGGCATGAGAATTAACACAGTTACTTGCATGTTGCATTACTGTTGAGCCCAGGCACTGCACAATATTTTGTAATCCTCAATGGCATGTTTATTGATTGGTAGCTCAATCTGGTTTAACACCAGGCCCATATTAATTGTAAAAATTGGTGGGCGGGGCTAAACAGGCAGTGATGAAGTAGGCGCTGATCTTCTGCAGAGGCTGTTTCACCACACTCAGCCTGGCACATTCTGAGATGGAGTGTTTGTTGGGCCTGGTGTCTATAAAAGCTTTATTTTGACTAACAAGGATGTTTTCAAATAAAATATTTGCAACAGATTTTGCTGTTGGAAGAAGCATAAATTGGTAATGGTACTGACTAATGGAATTTTGGTATCGGGACAACACTATCAATATGCCTATTGAACATAATTAATAATGATCAGTGGTTAGAATTCTCTCTGCAGCAATCATTAGAAAATGAACATATATACAATTGCTTTCCAGGCTGCACAATTAATCAAAATAAAACCATATTGCAATTTGGCTTAGTGTGATTTATCAAATCGCAAAGGCTGCAATTTAATTAAGCATATGCGCTGGGTTTTTCCTTCAAAAAGTTTGATGAAAGAAAGACAGCTATAAATATTAGTATTGTGATTTTACAGTTGTAATGTCAAATTATTATTTGTATTAATTACTTGATTTTTATTTTAGAATGAAATATTACAATAGTAATATTTCACATTTTGTTTTGATTTAGTGATTATTATTATTATTATTATTAATTATTATTATACTATTTTACACAAATGTTGCACAAATTGTGCACCTCTACAAACCTGGATTTAAAAAACACTAAATTTGCAATTTTTATCAGAACAATTACATACAGAAAGTTAGCGTATTTGCACTAAAAGTCATGACGATTTTAAATTAAATAATTGTTATAATATAAATACAAGTGATGTAATATGAAACCAAATTTATTTAAAGGGGTGGTTCCGTGGTGTTTTTCTAGGCTTGGTTGTGTTTATGGGGCGCAGTATAACATGTCTTGATTCTTTTTTTGCTTTTTTTTTTACAATGTATTTTGTGTGTGTGTGTGTGTTTTTTGTGTGTTCATTATGTAAGATGCCTAAGATAGGGAGACAGGAAAGACAGCTAATCGTCTTTGCAGTGCCAAACCACCCGTGACCATGTTTCCGCCCAAGACATGTTCGAGAACTTGCAAGTGCCTTTGTGGAAGTGTGGAGTAACATCTCACAGCAAGAACTGGCAAATCTGCTTCCAGTCCATAAGGATGAAATGCACTGTAGTACTTAAAGGGTTTATGAACTGCATTGTTTTATTATTTTATAATGTTTCATGAGGTGCACTCATAATGCTAGTATGATATTTGCATCAAGAACTGTCATCATTTAGAAAATACTTTTTTTTAAATCCGTTTTTTTATTCCTTTGATTTGAACGCTCTGTTTGAAAGGATGTGTCTGTTGTGAGACTGCATTGTAAACGCCCACTGCTGTGATTGGCTAACATCTTAGCATATGAAATAGCAAAGTATTACATGTGTAACTCTCTTGAAAACTTTGAGGATGTTTTTACTAGGGGTGACCCCGAATAGTCGAAGATTCGATGCATCGATATGTGGAGCCGGATTCAACCACTGATATCTCAGTCGAATCTTCGCGGGTGTGCAACCCCTTTAAGGGCGCTGAGCTTCGCATTCGGTGTGCGACGCCATTAAGCGTGCTGTGCCATGTCTTTAAAATGCGAACACGTTTTCAATGAGTGTATGTGCGTCGGTGGCGGCATTCGGCGCCTGTCCACGGCAACTCAGTAGGTTGTTTAAAATCCTGCCACGCCACAGAGCCCCATTTCAAAGTTTTATATTTATATTAATTTATATTATTTTTCCCTCAAATTGTCAATGTATATATACATACTGATTTCACCCTGTGCTACAACTTACACCCATCGTGTGTTACCGCTCTTCTGTCAGAAGTCAGTTCAAAATTGAGCTTGAGCGTATATAATGTGCACGTTCGGTGTGAGATACTTGAGACGCGGCGCTGAGCTTCGTGTCCGGTGTGCCACCCCCTTTAGGCACAATTGCCTTAAGAACGTGCATGTTAACGCACTCAAAGTGTTCTTTTCCTCTCTAGGCATGTTTTTATTTTAGGTTTATTTATCAAAATGTTCTTTTATATATATTTGTGGGATGTTCTGTATTTCGATCGCGGCTTTAAAGCCCCACTTGGCTACTTTTCCTCTCGGGGTCCCCCTACAGTTTGGAAAAAATAATGTCCTCAACCACTGTCGTAAGCTCTGTAATCCTACAACAGGGGATGCCATCGCGCGTGCATTTGTTGACATGACAACCCTGATAGCCCTGAACTAGTGATGCGTGGCTCGTCTCATAACCCGCGGACCCCGTATGTCTATGTAATGGTCGTGGGTGCGCGGCGGGTTGTAAAAATATATACAGTGGTGCGGTGCGGGCCAAATAACTTCATAAAATCGTCCCGCGGGTCGGTGCAGCGCTAACAGTTCCCCGAACACTGCAAGAGGATTTCGAGTTCTTCTGGCGTCGCGTGTGAAATGTCTTCATCCCAGGTAACGTTACAGTCAGTGGCATATGCTTCAGCATGTCATATGAATATAATCATATAAAAATTCATGGGTTTTATTTTTTTCAAACGCCAAATAATCACGATGCTCACGTTTACAAGCCAGCGTCATTATAGTAGTCTATTGGTTACCGTTTTACAGAATCTATATGATACTTCAGTTCAATGTTTGAGTGGTAGCTCACCGTAACAAGCATGACAGCATCGGTCGGGCACGCCTCCTTCAGCTCACGCCGACGAGCAAACGCTGGTCACATGTTGATCCTCGTCCTGCCTTTAATCCCATCACTTTTTCGTTTCCTCTTATTGCTTTCCTCCAACAAAACCTTTTCTTTCTTATGCGTCTGTGCTGCTTCGGACATGACTATATTATCCGACGAACAAAGTTGGGCTCGCACGTCTGAATGTAAGGAAGTGTGGGTGTTGGTGGAAGTGACGTATATGCCGTAAAGCAGTCGAATTTTGTAGTTCTTTTTGTTCTCGGGTTACTACCCGAAACCCGAAGTTTAAAAGTACGATTAAAAACGATACAGACCCCATCAGGCTATGGCAGACGTGTCATTCAACCTATTGTAAGTCGATTTATCATGACAACACTCTAAAAACTAATACTATGATTTACTCAATTTTTTTGGTGAAACATTTTTACACAAAAAAAAATGAGTACATTTTAAAGCAGTGGAATCAATTATAGACACCATAAGAACTGAGTAAATGTAAGTAAAAAAATTAAGTAGATCTGAGTAACTGCATTTGTTACATTAACAAATTCAATTGAGTAGAAAAAATTGGGTAAAAAGCATTTTAAAAACCAATATTTATGACTAATATGAACTGTTTTTATTTATGAGTATTAAGTTACTAATTTGTGTAGTATAACTTTAATTTCCTCTAAACCTTTGTAAAATACTCCACAGTCCACACAAACACACTTATACATGACATGGCCTTTATTGTCGACGAGTACAGCAATAATGTTACAGCATATAACAGTTATTAGGCTACTGTTTTGACATGTAAAGAATAACAGTTATTTTACAACATTTAAACTCATGTAACAAACATTTTAGAAGTAAAAATTAAACATTTAAAAGTAATTCAAGTGTAATCAACCGGTCTGTTTTCCACCGTATCAGCGCTGTTTCTCGAGCCTGAGATGGACTAACGTTAGCGGTCTGCGGGTGGACTTTGAACTTGAGACCGCTGTCCTGCGTTTCATTCGTAGCTGAAAGATGCTGCGAGGCGCCAGACTCCATAACCTGACAATAAACAAAAAGTGCCCAGTTTTAATAAGATTTTATCGTCCAAATTCATTATATTCATTATCTTTACGAATAAAGTTGTGTGTTTTGAGCCACACAGCAGGCGTTTCAAAGACCAACGCCACACGTTAACTTAAGGTGACTCACACTGTCCCTGTATGTTGTTTTGAATTAAATAAAATGCCTTTTAGCACAGTAATGATTATATAGATAAAAAAAAAAACATACAAACCTGAATTTCAAAGGAAATGCCCCAATTCTGCGAAGCTGAGAAGAAGAAACTGCTCTGGTGACTGAGGAGAATTCAAATATCCGCACTCACTCAACCGTCGAGCTGTCGTCGCGTCAGAGGGTGGGGGAGGGGTGCATTGTTTTAATCGAGTAAATTTACTCAATTTCCTCAGTGTGTGTTAAATATTAATAATCTTGATTTTAATTAAGTAATATTTGTGGTTCTTGAAACAGATCGGTTTAATTCTCCATTCTCAAATATTTTGAAATAAATTTCACAAATGTATTAAGTATATTTAAAATAAAGAATTGGTTATTTGAATACTAAATTATTTTAGTGAAAAAAACTTAAATATAACTATACATTTTAGACAAAATTAACTGTTGGATTTTTAGTCAATTATTTTGGTATGTTTAACTAAAACCATCAAGTAAATGATATTGAGAGATTTTATTAAGTTAATAAAGTTAATTATTACTGTGATATTTACTAAGCCACTGAATTATTTTTTAGAGTGAAGAGTCTTAAAAAATAAATTATGAAGGTTGAAAAGTTACCTAGTGCTGCTTTAACATGTTATGAGAAAACGTTTTATGAATGTTTATCCACCACATTATACCTTTTATTTAAACCTAAATAAGAAAGCCATTGTCAGTTAGTCTGTCAGGCAGTTTTCGTCGCTTTATTAAAAGTTGTTGCTGTGTGCAGTGTGTAAAGGAAAATAAAAACAGTTTTACCCTCCTGCTGTCAAGTGGCGTGCCCCTCCCAACCCATTCACACACACATAGATGATTCGATTATCGGTCGACCATAGAGATATTCGACAATTCTGATTCGAATGTGTAAATCCTTAGTCGGGGACACCCCTAGGTTTGACTATTAGAGCTCTCAATGACTATGTTTACATGAACAACAATACTCCGATATTAATCTTAGATTAGGACAATACTCTGACTAGGGCTGCACGATTTGGGGACAATATATAATTGCGATTATTCTGTTTAAAATTGCGATTGTGATTTAAAATGCGATTATTATTATTCTATTTTTTTACACAAATTAAGTGTGTGTATATAACATTGTGTTTATATAGGCCTATTAATATGACTAATAATAATTATTATGATTATTACTGCTAAAAATATTTTTTTTAAAAATAAAAAACTACCATTACAATAACATTTTCATAATTTATGTATATATATATATATATATATATATATATATATATATATATATATATATATATATATATATATATAAACTCCTGTACATGGATTGAAAACATGGATTGTCCTTTATTTTTAAGTTTAAGTTTTTTAATTTCTTATGTATTATTTTTCGTATTTATAATTTGTTACCCAAACGTTTAATTCATACTGAAAGCCAGAGGGCACCCTCGAACGGAAAAGCCACATTTGCTCATTGGTTACAATAAAAGCTATTTTGGACTAACAAGGAAGTTTTCAGGTTGAAAATTTACTGGATGTTATTATAATATGATGACTCTTATATGTCAGCCCCGCCATAGGGGTCAGCTGATTCAATTCCTTTGCACTCAACTGCACTGTAAAAAGAAAAAAAATCATTTTTACAATTGAACATTTTCTAGTGACTGATCACATCTAAATTTTTCAGTTGGCCAAATTAAATTTCTGTGAATTGATACAATTTAATTCACAGAAATTCAATTTGGCCAACTGAATTTTTTTTTTATGTGAACTAGAAAATGTTCAATTGGAAACATGATTTTTTTTTTTTTTTTTTTTTTTTTTTTTAAGTGTGACAGCTCTGCAAAAAAACTTAAGTTTTATTTTTTATTCATCAATTTTATTCCTAAAAAATGGTTACAAAATATAATATACTGTATATATAAATATATAATCATTCTGTTTTATGTAGTCCAAAATTCCCTCTTTAAATAACACTTTACTCTAATAAAAAAGAAAACAAGAATTTTAAACTTGACTTCATCTGATATTCAGATTTTTGTTCTAGAAATGTATGCAAATTAGTGCATATTTAATTAGACAACAATTAATTTGCTTACTTGTACATAACCTTTCAGAAAACTTGTAATATTTTATTTTTATTTTTGCAAAATGTAATCAATAAACTGGGGAAAGTATTTTGACTAGTTAGGCTGTTTTTTTTTTTACTATTAGTTAGGCTATTTTTTACCCTATTCACCTGGGCTGTCTTGCCTTAAAATATTAATTAGCAATACAGTTAGAATAATTAAAGTATGGGTTCTGTCCAGAGTTCCAGTCAAGCAATTGCCTTTGAGGTGAATGGGAATGGTAACAGATATATTATAAACCTCCTTGGTTATATGCTGGCGAAAGAGATGGATACAGAAGACAAAACAAATAACAGGTCGGAATGAACATGTATTTTTTGTCTTTGCACCCTAAGCAATATTATTATTTTACCACCAGGCCTTCAGTTATGTGAATGACCTAAAGCCACAGAGTATGACAAATGCTGATTGATTAAGGTCAAAGTGTATGGAGAGACGAAGAATTAAGTCTAAATTAGAGAGCTCTCCTCCACCTTCACCCCAGCGACTGTAAAGATCCTACTTTGCACTTTTTAAAAAATGGGACATAAGAAGCCAGGAATAAGCCCAATCGCGCTCATCACGTGGCTTTGTGTGACATTTTAGGAGGATGGGAAGAAGGGTAGATCACTTAAAGTACAGTGGGTGAGAGAAAGAAAGATAGGAAGATTTCAAGCCTGAAAAATAATCACAAATGAACTTGAAGCAGTAACACCACAATGACCCAGCTATAGCTATACACCCCAACCTCATATTTATTCATCAGATATGGCTTTATGATCTTTTTATGGAAAACTGAAATATCTTTCAAAAGCTTACCTTGCTTCACGAACCATTGCGGCACATTTGAGTGTGTGCTTGTGAGTGAATTTTCCCTGAAAACCCAATTGATCTACACACCTCTGTTCTTAATCGATGATCTTATTATTTTTGATGCACTCCCCTCACTGCCAGGAGCAATTTAGCCGATAAATACAAGTCCCTATATCAGTCACTCTCTCATTCTGATCAATCTTTGTTCCGCAATTTGAGAGAAAAGCTTTAAACGTGGATGTAATTTTGTTACACCAAAGAGAATCATTGGTGGAGGAAAATCTTTGTTCTAGTAGATGTGAGAAAAAACTAAGTATGTTAGAGGATTTTTGAAATTAAGTGTGTTTCCTTGTCCACTTGTATTACCCGTTGTAAGTAGGCAAGGCAGAGAAGCGTTTGTAGTCTTTTTTCTGTCATTTGTCTATACTTGTGAGTGCAATATATCAAATGTATTAATGAGCAGTTTTGTCTTTGGTAAAAACAAGAAGTTTTAACTATGTCATCACTGAAGTATATGGGATGCAGACCGTCAGACAGCAATTCAAACTAACTAGACTAAACAAATGTAGTCTATTAAGCTTGATTTTATTCTGTGGTGGCTTTTTCCATTTCCAAATTTGACTTTACTAACAATCACCAACCCCCAGGTGACCTTTACCAGTATAATGTCTGTGAGAGCAATAGCTTATTCCGTGAAGATTGGGTTTTAAAGTGGGTCTAACAGCACAAGAGAAAACTCACACTGAAGCGTCTCATCAGGAATTTGAATGCGCTGTTGTCCTCCGGCGTAGAGCTGGACTGCCAGCCATCTTGACGAAGCCTAATCTCATTTTAGATGAATGTAAATATTTATCGAGCCTCTGATTTAATCACAGAGAAGCATACTGAAAATGCAGCACTCACCCATTATCTTGTAAATCTTGCTGCACACTTCTCCTTTTTCTCTATTACTGCACACCGTAATGAGTTGAGGGCTGCCTGAAGGAATAATCACGCAGCATGCTGAGTGGCAACGTGCCTCCTCGAGCGCTTTTTTTTACAGCACTTGTCCGTGGCTGTCACATCTTATCCTGGATATCACATATCTAAGGAATAGAATTATTGGCTCAACAACTTTAAGTGTTAAGTGTCTTACTTAAAAAGAGGAATGGTTTAAATATGGCATGAAGAAAATGGATATGAAAAAATATATGAATCCTATATTGCAGGCAAGACAGGTATATAGAAATGGGCCAATAATAAAACCTAATAGTCTTTTTTTCCATTATTAATAAAAGAAACTTACCTCTAGTAAAAATGTTAGTTTTTTAAGTCTACCCTATTCAAATTCTACTGCTATCAGACTGCCGATGAGTCTGAGAGAGTAATCTTAAAGATAAAAGGACAATACAGTAGAGTTAATCAAGCAAAATAATATTTTAATAAAAAGTTCAATCATCATTTACTCCTTAGCTCTATATACTTTTTTTTTTTTAATTTGTGCAATTTATTGAAATTTATATATTTGTGTAATTTGTTTATATTATTTAGTTTTTTGCTTTTTATTTATTTTCTTTAGCTTTAGTTTTTCCTTTATGTATTTGGTCCTGGCAGCTAGATCTGCTTCATGTCAGATGGTTCTTTGCCTCCATGTTGTGGTCCCGCTTTTGCTGCCAAAACAGCTTTGACCCGTCGAGGCATGAACTCCACTAGACCCCTGAAAGTGTGCTGTGGTATCTGGAACTAAGATGTTAGCAGCAGATCATTTAAGTCCTGTAAGTCGTGCCGTGGGGCCTTCATGGATCGGGCTTGTTTGTTCAGCAAATCCCACAGATTCTCAATTGGATTGAGATCTAGGGAATTTGGAGGACAAGTCAACACCTCAAACTCATTGTTGTGCTTCTCACACCATTCCTGAACCATTTTTGTTTTGTGGCAGGGTGCATTATCCTGCTGAAAAAGGCCACAGGCCACCAGAAAATACTGTTTCCAAGAAAGGGTGTACATGGTCTGCACTGTATGTGTCAAAGTAACATCCACATGGATGACAGGACCCAAGTTCCCTATATCGAGGGAACTCAACACTGCGTCGTCGAGTGACGACACTCTGGGAACGCCCCCAGCGTGACGGCTCTGAAGTATGAATGAAATCAGCCACCAATCCGATTGGTGCAACGTCGTGACGTAACCGGCGACGGCGTACGCGGAAGCTATAAGAAGGCGCCGCCCCAAACAACAGACAGTCTTTGCTCTTCAGCGAGGCGCTCTGTGTGAATATTGTTTGTCTATTTACTGTTGTCTGTCTGATTATCAGTCCCTCTCTGAGAAGCATGGCAAGCGAGCAGTTTAGGAGGTGTGTTCATCCGTGCCCGCGCTTCATTACGGGCTCGGACACACACCAGCTGTGTGTGCAGTGTCTCGGAGCGCAGCACGCTCAGGCGGCGCTTGAGGGTGCCGCCTGCAGCGAGTGTGAGAGGCTGCCGCTCCGGGTGCTGCGCTCACGGCTGGCCGTCTTCACCGAAGGCGGTCAGGCTCGCGAGCCCCGTGGGTCTGGTCCCGCGTCTGTTGAGGCAGCGCGGCGGCGTAGATCCTGGGGCTCACAACTGGATCTCGCGACGGGAGGCGGGCATGCTGAGGCATCTTCCCAATCCTCGTCCGATGATTCAGACGCTCTTCCGCCTCGTGAGGAAGCCCGCGCTGCGGCTTCTTCCCACGAGGTCGATAACCCAGTGCTGATGCTGTCTGATTCCGAGGGATCAGATCAGTTCAGCCTGGAGGCGGGCGGAGTGCAGGTGAATTCACCTCTTCACTCTCCCGCTCAAGAAGAGCTGGTGGACGTGTTGACACGTGCTGTGGCCAAACTTAGTATTGACTGGCCACAGGAAGAGGTGGAAGTCCAGCCTGTGAGCAGGTTGGATGGACGCTTCTTCAAAAAGCGTGCTCAGCCGCCACGCAGGGGCTTGCCGTTTTTCCCGGATTTGCACAATGAGTTGTGCAAATCATGGGGAAAACCATACTCGTCGCGCCTATCGACACCCCCAGTTCTTGACTTCGGGTGTGTCGTGGGTGCGGCTGAGTCTGGTTATGGGACGCTGCCTCGCGTCGAGGAGGCACTAGCGAGCTATCTGTCTCCCGAGGCAGCAGCGTCCCTGAAAGCCCCTGTCCTGCCCACCAAGCCATGCAGGGACACGTCGTCCCTGGTGGGCAGGGCTTATCGAGCGGCCGGTAGAGCTGGTAGTTGCCTGCACACCATGGCGGTACTGCAGGCATACCAAGCTGAGCTCCTCAAAGAGCTCGATGAGGGAGAGGGTCCGTCTCCGGACGATATTACAGAGCTGCGGAAAGCTACCGACTTGTCTCTCCGCGTCACCAAAGAGACGGCCCGTGCTATCGGCCGCTCTATGGCTGGCATGGTGTGCGTGGAGAGGCACCTTTGGTTAAACCTGTCGGGGATGAAGGAGAAGGAGAAATCCTTCCTTCTGGATTCCCCGATAGCTCCTGTGGGTCTTTTCGGCGACGCAGTCAATAGCGTTGTCGAGAGATTCCAGGAGGTGAGGAAACAGTCGGCGGCTTTCCGGCAGTATCTCCCTCGCCGCCAGGGGCCTCCTGTAGCCAGCAGGGAGGTCTCTGGTGGCCAGTCCCGGCCCTCCACCAGCGCCCACAGACAGGCGCAAAAGGAGAGCGTCGCTTCCCGCGCCCCTCCCGAGGGAGCCTGGCAAAGGAGGCGACGTTCTCGTCAGAAGTCTTCTAAGCCGAAGGGCGACTTGAGGGAAGTCCTTCAGGCGAAGAAGGCTTCTGGAAAGCGGTCCTAGCTGCGGCGGGACCGCTCAGAGCTGGCCCTCCCGGGGGCGGACGACCGAGGTCGTTCCGAGCCCGCAGCTCTGGGGAAATCGATGTTGTGTTCCCGCCGTTAACAACGCTTCGGGCCTCATCGTTTTCCCGCGTACGTGCGCTGTCCCAGCCGCCTCGAAATCGACCTGCGGCGGGGCAGCGAATGCGTGCGCACACCGAAAATCCTCCCCGACTAAGCTCTGCCGGGTGGCCGCTTCAGGGGGTCGGGCAGGGGGTTCGGTGGGTACCAGAGACCAGCCTCGAGAGGCTGGTTCCCCTAGTAGAATATATCGGCGCATGGATGTGCCTCCCGAATATTTCTGCTTGGGTCCTGAGTACAGTGGGAAGGGGGTACAGATTGCAGTTCAGAGTTCCACCACCGAAGTTCAGCGGGGTGGTCTGGACTGTGGTCCCCCCGGCCCAGAGGCAGGTTATGGAACAAGAAGTACAGTCTCTGCTGGTCAAGGGGGCGATAGAAAAGATTCCTCCGCCAGACAGGGAGTCGGGCTTTTACAGCCGTTATTTCATTGTTCCCAAAAAGGGTGGAGGCTTGCGTCCAATATTAGATCTGAGGTACTTGAATCGGTCTCTGAGGAGATTCAGGTTCAAGATGCTCACAATTCAAATGATCGTGAATCTGATCCAGTTCGAGGACTGGTTCGTCACGATAGATCTAAAGGACGCATACTTTCATGTCTCCATCCTTCCTGCCCACAGGAAGTTCCTGAGGTTCGCTTTCGGGGGCGAAGCGTACCAATATCGGGTGCTTCCTTTCGGTCTAGCTCTTTCCCCTCGCACCTTCACGAAGTGCATGGATGCAGCTCTGGCCCCTATGAGGCTGCAGGGCATCCGTGTGCTGAATTACATCGACGACTGGCTCATTATGGCAAAGTCGCGCGAGATGGCGATTCGGCATCGAGATGTCGTTTTAGCTCATCTCAGGTGCTTGGGGCTGAGACTGAACACGGCCAAGAGCGTGTTGATACCCGCCCAGAGGACTACGTTCCTCGGGGTGGTATGGGACTCAACCTCGATGCGAGCGAGCATGTCTCCCGCACGGGTGGGTTCTATACTGGCGGAGGTCTCAAAGGTGAAGCTAGGCCACAGCCGCACTGTGAAGCAGTTTCAGAGACTGCTGGGACTCATGGCAGCAGCATCCAACGTAATTCCCTTGGGTCTGCTATACATGAGGCCCCTCCAGTGGTGGCTAGGAACCAAGGGGTTTTCCTCGAGGGGAAAACCTTTCCGTATGATCAGGGTAACGCGCAGATGCCTTCGTTCCCTCATTATATGGAAGGATCCGAGGTTCCTGTCCCAGGGGCCTGTGTTAGGAGCGTTATGTTGCAGGAAGATCCTTTCAACAGACGCCTCCCTCACGGGCTGGGGCGCGGTCATGGAAGGCCGGTTCATGAGGGGTTCGTGGGGACCCCAACATTCCTCCTGGCACATAAATTGCTTGGAAATGTTGGCGGTTTACAAAGCTTTGAGGAGCTTTCTCCCAGACCTTCACGGCCACCATGTCCTGATACGATCCGACAATACGTCGGTGGTATCGTATCTCAATCACCAGGGGGGTCTGAGGTCACGCCCACTATGCAAGTTGGCGCTTCAGATCCTCCTGTGGTCCCAGGGGAAACTGTCGTCTCTCAGAGCGATGTATGTCCCAGGGGACCAGAACCAGGGAGCGGATGTCCTGTCGAGGCAGGGGCTGAGGCCCGGGGAGTGGCGGCTCCATCCAGAGGTGGTGGAGGCCATGTGCGAGAGGTTCGGCCCAGTGGAAGTGGATCTGTTTGCTTCCGTAGAAACGACCCACTGCCCACTGTGGTTCAGCCTCAGGCCTCCGGCCCCGTTAGGGCTGGATGCCATGACACAGACGTGGCCGAGGCAGCGTCTGTACGCATTTCCCCCGATCATTCTGCTCCCGGGAGTTCTAGAGCGAGTCCGCCGGGAGGGCATCAGCCTCCTATTAGTGGCACCCCGGTGGCCGTCCCGAGCTTGGTTCTCCGACATTGTGGCACTTCTAGACGGGACCCCGTGGCAGGTCCCTCTGAGGAGGGATTTGCTGTCTCAGGCAGGGGGTGTGATTTTCCACCCCAGGCCAGAGTTGTGGAACCTCTGGGTCTGGCCTCTGAGGGGGCACAGTACCTAGAGGGGGGTCTGCCACAAGAGGTCGTTGAGACCATTCTCAGCTCTAGGGCTCCCTCTACGAGGAAACTGTATAGCCTAAAGTGGAATGTCTTTACTAGCTGGTGTAGAGAAAGGGGGGTGAACCCAGTTGACTGCGCAATAGCTTCAGTACTGGAGTTCCTCCAAGACCGTTTCTCCGCTGGTTTGACCCCATCCACTCTGAAGGTGTATGTGGCAGCCATAGGGGCTTTCCACTCGCCTTTGGAAGGGGGCCCTTTGGGTAGACACCACTTGGTTGTGCGTTTTCTCCGTGGGGCTAGGAGATTGAGGCCTGCGGCTCATCCCAGAGTCCCGGCTTGGGACCTGGCAGTGGTTCTGGAGGGGTTGGCTGAGGCCCCCTTCGAACCATTGGAGTCGGCTGAGGCGAGAAATCTGACCCTGAAGGTAGCATTTCTCCTCGCCATCACTTCTCTGAGGAGAGTGGGGGACCTCCAGGCGTTGGCGGTCACGCCTACTTGCTTGGAGTTTGCCCCGGGCGGGGTGAAGGCTATCTTGCATCCCAGACCGGGCTACGTGCCCAAGGTCCCTTCTTCAGGGATGGGGTCGGTATTTCTTCAGGCTTTTCATCCTCCGCCTCACGCGACGGCAGAGGAAGCTAGGCTGCACCTGCTCTGCCCGGTTAGGGCATTGAGGGTCTATCTAGACAGGTCAGCTCAATGGAGGAAATCGGACCAGCTTCTGGTGTGCTTTGGCCCCCCGAAGAAAGGGTTGCCGGCGGCGAGACAGACTATTAGTAACTGGATCGTGCAGGCGATAGCCACGGCTTATCGGGTGCGCAATATGCCTTCACCCATGGCCGTGAGGGCTCACTCTACGAGGGGCTTGGCCTCCTCGGTGGCCCTCCTTTCGGGAGCCTCACTTATTGAGATTTGTGAGGCGGCGGGTTGGGCTAATCCACACACCTTTATAAGATTTTATAAGCTGGACCTCCCGGCTACGCCGGGTGCTAGAGTGCTTGCGTCCTGAGTGTGCCTGGGGTCCAGTTTCACACCAGGATGGGCGTGTCTCGGTGTGGCATAGTGGGTATTGACGTTCCCAGAGTGTCGTCACTCGACGACGCAGTGTTGAGTTCCCTCGATATAGGGAACGTCTCGGGTTACTATTGTAACCCTTGTTCCCTGAGAGGGAACGAGACACTGCGTCTCGTCGCCACACCTACACGTAGAGCGCTCGCTTCATCGCAAAGGCTGTCTTTTGTTTGGGGCGGCGCCTTCTTATAGCTTCCGCGTACGCCGTCGCCGGTTACGTCACGACGTTGCACCAATCGGATTGGTGGCTGATTTCATTCATACTTCAGAGCCGTCACGCTGGGGGCGTTCCCAGAGTGTCGTCACTCGACGACGCAGTGTCTCGTTCCCTCTCAGGGAACAAGGGTTACAATAGTAACCCGAGACGGTTTCCCAGCAGAACATTGCTTAAAGAGGGGAGGGGGGGGGGGGGGGTGAAACACTCAGTTTCAGTCAATCTCATGTCAATCTTGAGTACCTATAGAGTAATAATAATAATAATAGATTTTATTTATAATGTAGTATTGCATCCTTCATGTCTCCGAAAAGTCTTTAGTTTTATTATATTTATAAAAGAAATATAGGCTGTACCGAGTCTTTCCGGAAAAAAATGAGCGCCTGGAGGCGCATCGTGTGGGCGGAGCTAAAGAAGGACGAGTGCGAACAAGGCGGTGACGTCCTCAAGCGTGGAGAAACCCATGGCTATCTCAGCTAATAGATATGATCCAGAATCAAATCTGAGGCTGAAATAAATTGAACAGGAGAAACAGCAACAGCAGGACGTCCGTCTCTGTGGTATGTACTGTATTTAGTGGCCTGTCAACATTTGCGCTTGTTTACTCGCAGTATATGAGGACATGATTCGGTTCATGGACTATTGTATGTGACTAAACCTTAGCAGTAGCAAGCAAAATGGTTTTGCATGTCAGACTAGTGTGACGTTATAAATAGAACGTTGGAGTAACCGTTAGCGCATTTGAATGACGAAGCACGCAATCATGTCGTTTACTGATGTTTACTCACGCGACGATAGCCAACAGCACAGACATTTGAAGCAGTTTTACTCACTGGCTGCTTCCAAAGCAGGACCGAACCTTTATCGCTGGGACCGTTCCGTCAAAAACACACTTCTTTGGTATGATTTGGTGATGTCCTGTGAGCAGTGGCGTGGAAATCCACTTTGAGACGCGACTGAAACGATGTTGTGAAGCTTCCCGTCATTTCTGCGTTCAAATCGGTTCAAATGCAGCGCTGCCTTCCCGGAATGCTGTGCTGAAGCGTTGAAGTCGCTTGATGTCACCCATAGGAATAAAGTGGAGCGCGGCGTGCGGCATAAGTGTTCACGGACGACTGGATCTGCAGCTGAGAGAGTGTTTATGGGCGTGCATTTCCTCTTTCGCTCTAGTCATGCGCGCGCGCACCCTACCGGGAGAAGAGCCCGTACGGCCCATACAAGGACCTTCCGCTCTTATTAACATCAAGTGGAGCCATACTCAAAAAAAACTCCGAAACTTGTGAGAAACCGGAAGGAGTACTTTTGACACAGAAATACTCTATCAAATGTCCAACATTAGTTTTTGAAACTTTGTCTATGTTTAGGATGGGAATCCAAGTCTTTAACAGTGTAAAAAGCTCAGTATGCATGAAAAAGCATTTCACCTCCCCTTTAATGCATCACACTGCCTCCGGCGGCTTGCCTTCTTCCCATAGTGCATCCTGGTGCCATGTGTTTCCCAGGGAAGCGACGCACACGCACCTGGCCATCCACGTAATGTAAATGAAAATGTAATTTATCAGACCAGACCACCTTCTGCCATTGCTCTGCTGTCCAGTTCTGATGCTCACATGCCCACTAAACCACAAATGTTCACTTGCTGTCTAAAATATCCCACCAACTAACAGGTGCTGTAATGAAGAGATAATCAGTGTTATTCACTTCACCTGTCATCAGTGTTTGGGCAAGTTACTGAAAATGAGTAATTAGTTACAGTTACTAGTTACTTCTTTTAAAATTAATTGAATTACTTTACCAATTACTGTATAACAAAAAGTAATTACTTACGAGGGAAAGTAACTTTTAATTAAGTTTTATGTCTGCTTTTTAAATTAAATATGAACAGTACTGAACAGACAAACACAAAAAACATAATTTTTAGACCTATTTATTGTAATCAACAAGGCAACAGGCCTACATTTCAAGCATTAGTGCGATAGCAGGAGCAGCAGCGAGCGTTCTCTCAGCGCAGCTGAGTTATGGCCTTTTTTTACCTGGTCACTTCATTTGTTTTCTCTGACCAGATATCTATCCAATTGTGAAAAGACCAGAAGTATCTGATTGTTTAAACCACATATGTACATTTTACTCCTGGCATATACTCATGATAATCATAACTATTTTTTGAGCATTAAATCATTCTGAATAATCTGGAGTAATGATGCTCAAAATTCAGCTTTGCATCACATGAATAAATAACATTTTAAATATATTCAAATAGAAAACAGTTATTTAATATTTTAATAATATTTCACAATAATACAGCTTTTTGTATTTCTAATAACATAAATGCAGCCTTGGTGAGCAGAGGAGACTTCTTTTAAAAACATTAAAAAATCTTACCGTTCTGAAACGTTTGACTGGTAGTGTATATAAACTTTATTGCAGACACAGGTCCATTTAACACATCAAACAGTAAAAAAAAAAAGATTTTATATATATATATATATACATATTGAATATATAATTATGTTCAATAGCCCTATTTATTTTTTTATCGTGATTAATCAGTTAATCACACCTTTGTTGTGAAATTAATAATACGCCATTTATCTCATTCTTTTTGTCATAATTTGCTACATCCAAAGCAAACAATCTAAATCCAATATACAAACTTTTGACTACAACTGTATATTATATATTGCAGTGCTTTTTGCAGTCTTCACTATGGTATTTATGCTGTCTTCCTGCAGATAGCCATAATCTGTGGAAATCACTCTGAGTGTTGCCCAACCTCAAGATGTAGAAATAGCTCTTAAGGAGAGAGAGAAAGAGTAGATCAACGGAAAGTCACTCACTGTAAGATGTGGTTTCTTAAAGGTTCAGTGCCATTCTTTCTCTGCTCAAATCTCCACTTTGGTTCACAATGGAGTTGAGCTTTTCTACACTCTCTAAGCTTCCGAGGTTATGAAGCAAAGTTAAGCTTGACTTCGCTGTTATGGTTATATTTAGAATATTTTACCTATCAGTGTAGTTTCTGTTTTAAAGAATAGTTTGTGAATGAGCCCATGACTTGTGATATTCAATATCAATGCCAAGGTCATAAAAAAAACAATCTCAACTTGTATGAATTTCTTTCACATTGTGTCATGGAAGAAAGATAGTCATACGAACAACATGAGCTCCTTTGGATGAATTCCTTTAATTGTGCATGCAGTCTGTTAAATGATTGAGGTCGTTTGACCTCTGTTGGAGTGCTTTGAGCAGGTAAACAGTTTGAGTCTAAGGTTGACATGCCTAATTCAGAAGCTGACATATAGCATATGTCAGACACTTCCCAACTTCCCCTGTCAAACTTCAATCAAACTCCAGCAGCCAGGTGAGATGACCTTTTAATGTCAATGCTTGATCTTTTGTTAAATCTCACTGACAAATTAGGAATGAGAAAGGATCGATCAGGCCAGGGTGGACATTAGGATGAACTTGAAAGGCTGTTAATTCGATTTTTGTTAGTCAAAACTCAAGTAAACTTCTTTTTAAATAACAAACTACCCTTGACCTTCGTTTTCTCTGTTCACCTTGACCAAAAATACACCACAAATTTCCTCAAGCATTACAAAGAATATTTATTTTACTTTTTTGCTTTTCATTGCCGCAGCAAAATAGATATTACCTATTCAAATAGCCAAACTAGAGTGGCAGTAAATTAGCTTATAGCTTTGGCACCTTCCAAACTTATTGACTCCCTGAGAAGTGTGAGGTCTGAATAAGGGCTCCCCTAATTGCATGTGGCACCAAATTTACATTTACGACCTCAATCTGATATAAATCCTCATATCCCCAGATTAGATTGATATTATGTCAAGCCAGAGTGCAATAAAGAGTCGAGAGGGTCGGACAAGCGGGATCGAGATCTAATTGGGATTTATTCTAAAGACTGACATCGCTTTTGCGGATGCCAATTTGGGGGTGATCAATGGGCACAACTCATTCTTGTAGCCAACTCCCCACAGAACATTAACCGACCACCTGGCCGCCGCACAGCCAATGAGGTGAAGCACTGATGTATATAAAGCAGAGACATGCTCAGAGAAGACGCAGACCCCAAGGATGCATATGCCCTAGAATTGACTCCACAAAAATATAGTGGCTGATAAACTTTATGTTGTTGATGTAATACAATTATAAATTAGGTAAGCCAAGTAATTTTCTTAGAAGAGGATTTCACAATAACAGCATATTGGTTCATTACGTGGGAAAGTATCAGGGGAGTAATATTACAGAGATGCTCTGAGAATATAATGTGCAAAAATCTATGCCAGAATCCCTCAGGCAAAATTGCTGTGAAAATTGCCCAACTGTATCCATTATGCTTTTTATAGAATCAACACAGTGTATGAGCATTTGACTTCTGTGACCCACAGACAGAATGATGGCAATGTGTTTGCATCAGGGTTGTACAGCATTAAGAACTGCATTGAACATACCTTTTAAATTCCAATAGCTTAATTTAATTTGGATTTCAATTGGGATAGAAAACAGAATGCCAAATTCCAATTCGAATGTTCTGTAGAATTAAAGTAGAATTAAAATGCACTGAAATTCAGAGAAATCTGTATGGCTGTCATTTAAGGCAATTTTTTAAATGCCTTCTGAGTCAGACAGATAGACAGATACACTGACTGATGGATAGATTCTGTAGTAGATAGACACACAGATTGACCAAACAGAAAGAAAGATAAATGGATGGATGTAAAGATACTGTAGAGATAGACACTAGACAGTCAGATAGACAGACAGAGATAGATGAATAGACTGGCTGATCAATAGATAATGTAGTTAAACAGACAGATAGACAAAGACTGATAGATAAACAGACTGATGTAAAGATAATGCATAGATCAAGTGTGTCTAAAGCTGCATGCTTCCACCGCAGGAACTTTCCCCAGAAACTAGGAACTTTAGGGTGATGCTCAGTGTGTTTCGAGCACTGCGACCAGGGTCTAAATGAAGTTCTTGGTAAAAATCCCCCCCTCAAAAATTCTCGGCTGTCAAGGTAGTGCTTTTTTCGAAGTTCAGGAACTTTTGGGGGTGGGACTTGGGTGTTGAATATTCTGCCTGTACTGGAAAGGCGCGTACAGTCCTACGTCACCGGACTAATCTTCACGGCACTTTAGACTGTGATGGAAACGCAGACAGCAACAGGTCTGGGGGAAAAAAGTTTCTAGGAAAAAAAGGTTCCTGGGTCAAATTATCCCGGGGGAATTTAATGGGGATTAATTCTGCTCCTGAAGGGCTGATCTGCAGAGTTTACCTCAAACTCCATTTAAACACACATGAACCAGCTAATCTAAATCTTGCTAGTCATAATGGAAACTTCCAGGAAGGTGTGTTAATGCAAGTTGCCACTAAACTCTGCAGGACAGTGGCCCTCTAGGAGAAGGTTTGGACACCCCTAGTATAGATAGATTGAAAGATGGGGTTTGAAAATTCTTTTTCTGACATTCTAATTCCAAGTCAATGTCCTGTGGGGTGTGGCCAAATCTGCACGCCCCCGTGGAATTGTTTGGTGGCAGCGTTGTGCCTACTTACTGTGTATCTGTAATCCTTAAAGGCTTTCAAGGCCAAACTCTGTCAAAAATGATTCTTTGGGCTGGATAAAAGTGGGAGAAGGGAGGGTGCAGGGCATTTGGGTTGATTTATGGCAATGTCAGGCAGATTGTAGCGCCCGCATGCTTGAGGTTGTGCCCTGTAATAGAGCGTCATTAGCGAGTCGCGTGTTTGCTGTGGACGGGGCAGAGGCCTGGGCACGGGGCTCAAGACCGCTGATTAGATATGCAGGAAGAGAACTGTGACTGCCTGAGGGGAGGCACTCGATGTGTGGTCAAACGAAAATGAATTTAACGGGATCTAATAGGGTTTGAGCCCTTTCTCTCCCTCCCGTGAAGCCAATGGCATAGTTAATATAGCGGGAAGACGGGCGGATCATGGAATGGAGGCTGAAGGGAGCGTGGAAAGGATTCTTGGAGCTCAGGGGTCAGCGCCATGTCGCACGCCACTTCTGGAGCGAGCGTTACAGTGTGCTTCCATCGGATCTGAGATCAGTGGAGTAAGGCTTTGGTCTGCCTCGACGGAACCGCCGCATGAGTTGTCGCCTTGAGTTTAGCTGATGCCAGCGTCGTGCTGTTTAACGTGCAGGGCATGACCATGCAGCCGAGCTGCTCTGCATTACTGACTGCTGCCTCTACGAGACCTTGGTGAGACATTAACAGCATGGAAGAGGTATAATTGCCAACGTTGCATATGGACGAGCAGAATGGACTCACCTTGAAAATGTTTTACAGCCAAAAAGGGAACGGACTCTGGCAAGTGTGCTTTAGTTCCCCAGTGAGGTGTTTAGCTTCTTTATGGAACGCACATATGGCGTAACGGTACAGTGTTTGGTTTAACTGGTCATTTATGAGGAGGTCATCTCATTTGATGGCCGAGGTCCACGTCAGCACAATGTTATTGATTCATATGAGAGCTGTGCTGCTGTTGATTGAGTTTTGCTGCCAAAGAGTTTACTGCTCTTGCAAAAAAAAAAAAAAAAAAAAAAAAACTGACAGCAAGAGAAGGCATTAGGATGGTTTTTTTTTTTTCTAAAAGGAGAATTGTTTGTGTGTGTTTGGCAGGGGCGACAGTTTCCTACTGTAATCACGGCTGTTGCCATGCAATTTCAGAGCCATTACGTCTGGCCTGGATGGAGAAAGGTATCAAAATTCCTATTGTGAATGGCACTCCCTAATGATCATCAACATTGTAGCTGTCCAATTCTATCTCTCTCTGTCTCTCCCTTTATGTTTTCCCTTTGTTCATTGGCACCTGTTTGCTGAGACCTTGTCTTGCATAGTGGTGTGTAGGTACAATTATAACTTTTATAATTTTTTATAGACACAATGTTTTTCACCTCCAATGGTTTATATTACCAACAACAACAATAATAATAATAATAATGTGTATAATTAATTATTATTATGGGGGGGGGAAGATATGATCCCATACCTATCCAACACAAACCATTGGTTTGTCTACCATGTGCAATCTAGCTTAAACCATCACCTAAATGCTTGAATATTAGCATTTGCCTTGCTGCGACTAGGGTGGCTGTCTGTCCCGTGACATACGGAATCGTGCCGTATTTACAAGCAAAATAACACGTCCCGTATCAAACCTATGTAAAATAAGGGACAAATTGGGGGTTTTACCTGTATTTTACATAGGTCCACACATAGTACAATAAACATCAAATGATTTTGAAGTGTGGAGATTACTGATAGCAAACATAAAGCAATCAATATCTCAATAAGTAGTAGAGAAGGTAATTTGCATGTAATTGAGTTTTAGCGGCTTTGTTGCCATAGCGGTGGAGTCTCGAGAACATGTGCTGTACGAACGCAAGAGGATTTCCAGATTTAGGGCTATATATATATATATATATATATATATATATATATATATATATATATATATATATATATATATATATATATATATAAAAGGAAATTGGTCTGCCTAAATCATGATGAACCTCAGGCTAACTGCATTCTTTGCAGAAGCATTTCAGTGTCTCAGAATGTCTGACTTAAAGCAGCATGTGCTGACAGACACATCCATGTTTCTAAGGTAGGCCTATTTGTTTAATTAAATTATTGCAAAGCACTTTTGCTGATATTGAGGTGGGACATGGGTAGAGTTAGGACAGGTGTGGTGGGATGGGTCAGTTTAAGGCTAGGGTTAGGTTTAAGGGAACTGCCAACTGTGTATTTTACAAATGTAACTACATAAATTAATTACAGACATAACTACACGCTGTATTTTCAAAATGTAAGTACAATGTAAAAACATGTATGTACACAATAAGTGCATTGTATCAAATAATTAATTAAAATGTTAGTACATAGTAGTTAAGGCCACCAAATATAAAGTGGCTCCAAACATTTTATAATATATTTACATAATATAATATTCCATACATTATCATAGTTTGGCAGACAGAATCAAAAAATTTAGACAGGTTAATTAATAGATTATAGCATAATTCATGTTAATTTATAATTTTGCTAGGCTATTAATCATTCATAATAAATAATTTGGTAACACTTTAGAATAATGGTCCGTTATTAATAGATAACTATGCAGAAAGTAATGCGGGACTAATAAGAAGCACTACATTAACACTTCAGCTACTACTATTAACTAATATAGAAACAAGCTGAACTAATCAGTTAGTAATATTGAACTCAGGACTAAGATAGTTCCTTATTAGGTAATTAATAGTTACTGAATGAGACTGGCGTCACTAATAACATATAGGTAACAAGGAAAAATTATAAATAATTACAAAATAATTACTAATCACAACATTAACATTGTTTTTCTCTCAATGTGGTCATAAAATGCATCACTAATTACTTAAGTGTTACCTATAGTCATTATGCACAAACTTCTAGTGATCTGGACCATTATTTTAAAGTGGAAAACATTGTTAGATCACTAGTAGTTCTTAAAAATTGTCCTTTGTTACTCTGAATAATGTATTAAAATGCATCACTAATTACTCAAGTACCACTTAAGTATCAAGTATCACTCTTCAATGACTACTGGTGATCTGGACCATTATTTTAAAGTGAAAAAACATATTTTCCACTTTGAAATAAAGGTCCAGATCACTAGTAGCTCCTGCATAATGACTAGGTAACACTTAAGTCATTAGTGATGCAATTTATGACTTTATTCAGAGTAAAGAATATGATTAGTTACATGTCAGAGACACAATAATGTGATAATTGGTCAATTAATAGTTATTAATGAGGCTAATCTCAGTCAGTAATTATTGATTATTTAATAAGGAACTATCTCCTAAATTAGATGTTACTTACTGATTAGTTCAGCTTGTTCCTATATTAGTTAGTAGTAGCTGAAGTGTTAATGTAGTGCTTCTTATTAGTCCTGCATTACTTCCTGCATAGTTATCTATTAATAACGGACCATTATTCTAAGTGTTACCAATAATTCTGTCATATAAAGATAATGACATTAAAAAAACATATTTAGATAAAAATGGGACACATAATTACAGAATAATATAGTCATAATAATTTAAGTAAATTAATAAAAAAATTAACATTTTTTGCATTTCAGAATTGTCAGAAAATGTATTACTGATTCAGAATGACTCCTTAAAGGGACAATTCACCCAAAAATTTAAGACAGCGGCTATTTGCACTAAGCGATAGATGCTATTTACACCAAGTGCTAATAGCAACTAGATTCTATTTACACTCAGTGAAAATAGCATATTTTCTTAATGATAATTGCTATTTACACTAAAATAACAATAGATGCTATTTACACCAAGTGTTAATAACAACTAGATTCTATTTACACTCAGCAAACATAACATATTTTCTTAGAATTAGATGATTTTATATTTTGGCTTCTTACTTTCCATTTATTTTATTATTAGTAGTAGTATTAGTTCAAGAATAAAATAAAAATATCGGATTCATATCGGAATCAGCAAATAGCCAAAGCTGCGGTATCGGCATCAGTATAGGAAGTGAAAAGTGGTATTGGGACATCCCTATTTTTTACGACTACTATTATTTTACATAAAATGTTTATTATATAGTGCTTTTTCAAAACCTTAAGTTCGCTTTACAATCAAATGTAAATCAATCAACCAAAAAAAAAATATTCAAGAACAGGTGCAGTCACATAGGACTATGCAATATGTAAACAGTGGCAGAAATGCGATTATGCATGCGTACGGCCTGTATAGAACAATTAAAACAGCAGTCGCCCACATATTGTATACCAATTATGGTTACTGAGCTTAATCACATTAACATAATCATAGTATTCCATGAGCTCCAACTTAATTGCAGTACTGCTTTAATCGCAGTATAAGGGGGCATGTAAATGTAGCCATTGACACACCCCTAACCAAAGCTTTGTGGACATTTTGCTGTTGGAGAAGCAATCGCAGGGATGCATGTTAATGTCCTTAGCGTCTGTTGAGTACTGTCAGGTGCGATAGGTACATTGCTTATATAATGAGCACAGCCAACACAGAAAAGCAAGATCTGGACAAGTGTGTGTGCGCATTGGGGAAGAATGAAAAAGGTCACATTGCGCCTCTTTCTCTCCACCTTAGCGAAGACTAGCTGTGAACTCATCCGAGATGTGAAGTCTGTCTCCAATGCTCTGGAAACTGTCCATGTGTGGAACTGTAACAGAACACACAAAGATATTTGCATGCATACAGATAGACACATTGGCATGTTTGCTTTTCTGGAACAGTGCCATGTTTATAGAGAGTGATAAATCTGTGCATTCATGAATATGCAAAGGGTTCACTGCGGGATCCTCTTCTGACTCCATCCACTTGACGGAGTCGAGATCATAAAAAGGTGTTGATGTCTCACACTTAAAAGGTCAGTGTTAATATTCGAGGTGCAGGTCACTGAAGCTGATGAGTTGGATTTTTATAAGTGCAAGCTATTTCTACATTAGTTTTGTATTTTAATCACTGCATTGAAGTCTCATATTAGATCTATTTCATTCATATTTCATGTTTCATTCATGCTTCAATGTAGGTTTGTGGAGGATACTTTTAGCATATCTGACTCAAATCCATTATTAAAATAATCATAAATGCATTGCATTATATTTGTCAATCTACATAAACTTGAAAACTTTGATATGATAATTTGCTTTGAATTTTGCCCGATGTAGACAACAAGTGGTACCATATTTATAATATTCAAAATGAATTTTGAGAGCATTCACCGAGCAGAGGTCCACTCACTCTGTCATCTCAACTAGTCGAAAATGACTACAGCATCGGCCGCATTGTATTGTTGACAAGAAAAGATGAGTGCTAATCCTGAACCATTAGTAAGATGTTGTTCTGACAACAAACTACAGTCTCAGCTTTAAAACTTGGGCATTTGCTTCCTGTGGCTATATCACTGTTTTGGATTTATGATTCTTCTAAAATTCAACAAAAAGCAAAAGTTCTGTCAATCTATGAACATTTTAATTGCATGTTATGCCAATCAATATGCAAACTTGTTTAAGCCACAGGACAAAAAAGACATCTCACAATTATGATTTTTTTTTTCTCAGAATTGTTATATAAACTTAATTATGATGCAAAAATGCATGTTTAAGCTATCTTAACTGAAAGCAACTTGCACTCAAATATCTAAAAATATTGTGTGTGTGTTTTGTTTTTTTAGCCCTGTCTGTGAAACTGGGTCAGTAACACACTGCGAGTTATAAACTCAGAATTGTGAGATATAAACTCAATTCGGAGAGAAAAAAGAGCTGTCTTTTTTCGCTCAGAACTGGACTTTATAAATCAAATTGTCAGAATTGCGAGATATAAACTTAATTGCGTGAAGAAGTCAGAATTGTGAGATATAAACTTAATTGCGAGGAAAAATTTAGAATTGCAAGAAAAAAAGCTGAATTGCAGGGATATACACACGCAATTGCGAGGTTTTTCCCTCATAATTGGACTTTATAAGCATAATTGTGAGTTTTATGCTTATAAATTTCAAATGCTTATAAATAATTGTATAGCTCCCAATTCTAAAAAATAAGTCAGAATTGCAAGATATAAACTCCTACTTACGAGAAAAAAAGTCAGACTTGCGAGATATAATCTCGCAATTATGGGGAAAAAGTATCACAGCTCACAATTGCGAGTTTATATAATGCATTTCTGAGGAAAAAAAAGAATTGTGAGATAAAAGTCGCAATTATCTTTTCTATTTAAAAGCTTTCATAATTAAATAATAACAATTTATTGCACATTAATATTTGCTAAAAAAAGCTCCAAAATGAAGATATAAAATTAATTTGTGCAGATAAGTAAAATATTTACAAAAAGCAGTATTAAATGTCACTTTTTTTTGTTTTATTTACATGCTATTGAACATAAAGGGCATTTTCTTTCATCGTGTTGCATGCTAAATTTGAACAATAAACAAATGAATAAATTACATTAATTGAACACACATTTTGAGGTAAGGAATGCTGATCAATTTATCCGTTGAGCATTTTATCCAACAGTTGAACCAGCAGCGTTAATTCCGCGACAACAGGCCCATCTGTGCTACAGCACACTGAAAAATCACAGTCATTTATGAAGTATTCACAAACGCATAGACGAAAAAGGGATTTAATTCCTTTTGAACCCAGATGCTCCCTTAAGAGGGACTAGACCTGATTAACACATCAAAGAACTAAAAACCACAAATACAATCCACACAAGTAAATAAACAATGCCACATACACACACGTACACACCAACAATGTCCTCAGATATGCACACACACAAATTTGACTTCACCAAACAGCCTGTGGAAATGAGATTCTTTTCATGGCTTAAGCGCTTCTCGCAAATTTTGCACATTTAATCAGAGCAGGAGAAATGCTAGGCAGAACATCAGTGGACCGATTCAACAAAGCACAGCCTATAATCGCTCTAAAAAGTTCAGGGCCCGACCGAGAGAATAGCCTAATGCTTTGAGGCAATGACATTGACGTCCATCCCATTGAGAAATTGGCCAGAGGACATTTACAGGCAGCCAAGTCTGGTAATTCTCAAACCATCACGAGCAATAAAAGCATGACTAGGGGCCTACTGCACATCTTCCTCATCCTCTTTTGTCAGAAACACTGGCTTCTATAGTCTTTTATCCACTACAGGCATAGGATTCCAGACAATGCCAATAAGGTATTAGCTACACAACAGCCAC
This sequence comes from Pseudorasbora parva, assembly GCF_024679245.1. Taxonomy (NCBI): domain Eukaryota; kingdom Metazoa; phylum Chordata; class Actinopteri; order Cypriniformes; family Gobionidae; genus Pseudorasbora; species Pseudorasbora parva. The sequence continues at coordinate 14,206,039 of NC_090178.1, read as the reverse complement.
TAGAAGACAGGATGAAATTATATCATGGCGAGATTTGTCCATCTCACAGATTTGAAAAGACATTAGAAGCATTTAAGAGATGAAATCTGCTCCATGTTCAGAACTGTCCGTTTTGGCATTGCTTGCACTCTTGCTTTCTCTGTATGATTGATTGAAAAAAAAGAAGAAAATTAATTAAGCCAACACAATTAAACATAAATTCTCTGGGCTGCATTCATCCCCTCTGATATTCAATCATGGAGTAAAATTGTTTCTGCCACTCACATATTGATTTAATTGTCTCATCTACTGTGTTAATTAACCAGACTTGACAGCCAAGACCGGTGCCCACCGGTAGAGGTTACCACCCTGAGACAAAGAGCTAAAAAGGAACAGCTGCACAAGTGCAAAACTAAAACGGCACATGGGAAGCAATGTAACACCATGTGCATTCAAGCTTTGGTTAGACCTTTGAATAAAGCTTGTGACAAAATACAGCAACTGAATTCTTCCCTAGAACACAAACCAGCGAATACTGCAGGAATGTAACGGTCTGCAGCTTTGAAGCTTCTATTATAAAGCTAGCATCATACTCAAAATAAAATCAGTAATAATAAAATGATAAAAGAAGACCAGTATATAAACACAATATACACTTTTCCATTCAAAAATATTTGGAACTACATGAAGATCATTAAATGAGGACAAATTGTTCCTTCTAGTTTTGTTTGGTTTAGTTTAGGACACTTATCAGTTTCTCATTTATCAGTAAGTGTAGTGGGTCAGATTCCTAAATCTGGATCTTTGTTGTGTGCAACGTGTATAAATGCTGAAATGATAGATTGAAACAGTGGACCAGTATCAGAAGAACTAAATTCAACTCAGGTAGGAAAATGTTGTGCTGAATGAGACACAGACACAATATTGCGGTACCCATTGGTAGAATATATTACAGTGACATAAGTTGACAGACAAATACAATATATGCATGCACACAAAGATAGTATTGAGTTCAAAGTTGTTAATAAATCTTCGTATTTTCTCAGTTCATACACAACCATTCAAGTGCTTAAATGCCGCAGCCATTCATTCACAACCCACACAACAGAGTCCGACAATCAGTGAGTTCATGAAAAGAAAAAAAAATCAGTCCATAAAAGGAAAAAAAAGAATATGTGTAAAAATGTATGATATATAAGTGCATAATGGTGTGTGGGGGTGTGTGAGGAGAGTAGCTGCAGTGCCTCTTACCACACTAGCAGGTGCTTGCACTCTTAGTCTTCGGTTCAGGGCCTAGTAGCTCGCCATCCATAAGAAACCTGGCCTGTATAAACAGGAACAAGCAATAAATAACACTGTTCAAGTTTTAGAAGTAAATCACATTATCATAGTCATCATCATCATCATCATCACCACCACCATGAACATGATTCAATTTTATCCTGCATATAGCAATATATTTTAACATTCAACAAGAGTACACTTACAATTAAATAGTTTCAATATTAAATAGTAACCCATTTAATAATCATTAAACATCAATATTGCTCTAAATGTCAAATATTAGTTCATTGTTAATATAAAATCAATATAAACCCGATTCCAATATTTTATTCAGAATACAATATAGATGACATATCAAATGTTTAAAGTGAGAAAAAGTATAATGCATAATTTTAAGGGAAAACTAATATCACTAACTAATATTTAAATATCAGGGCATCAACACATCTCAAAAAAAGTTAGGACAAGGCCATGTTTGCCATTGTTTGGCATCCCCTTTTCTTTTTTTAACATTCTGCAAACATCTGGGGACTGATGAGACAAGTTGCTCAAGTTTAGGAATAGGAATGTTGTCTCGTTCTTGTCTAATACAGGCTTCTAGTTGCTCAACTGTCTTAGGTCTTCTTTGGCGCATCTTCCTCTTTATGATGCGCCAAATGTTTTCTATGGGTGAAAGATCTGGACTGCAGGCTGGTCATTTCAGTACCCAGATCCTTCTTCTACGCAGCCATGATGTTGTAATTGATGCAGTATGTGGTCTGGCATTGTCATGTTGATAAATGCAAGGTCTTCCCTGAAAGAGACGATGTCTGGATGGGAGGATATGTTGTTCTAGAACTTGAATATACCTTTCAGCATTGATGGTGCCTTACAAGATGTGTAAGCTGCCGTTGCCACATGCACTCATGCAGCCCCATACCATCAGAGATGCAGGCTTCTGAACTGAGCGCTGATAACAACTTGTGTTGTCCTTGTCCTCTTTACTCCAGATGACATGGCATCCCAGTTAGGCTTGGGCGGTAATACGGTAAAATGGTATACCGCGGGATCTAAAAATAGCAACGGTATCAGTTTCAATACCGTCAAACCGTAAAAAAAAAACAGATCAACTTACATATTGCTGATCAACAATTAATTATTAAATATTTAATAAGTTGAACTAATTAAACTATTTACATATTAAATACTATTTATTTATTAAATGCCTAAATATGTGTATGCGTTGTTGTGACAGAGTGGATGAGAGAGAGAGAGAGAGAGAGAGAGAGAGAGAGAGAGAGAGAGAGAGAGAGAGAGAGAGAGAGAGAGGAAAAGACGGCGAGTCGGGCACTGAGTTATTCGGTCTCGAAAAAGAACACAACTTCTGCAGTTTGGAAGTATTTTGGGTTTTGACGGTAAATACAGACGAGGCAATTTGCAAATTATGCAACAAAAAGATGACCGCGAGAGATGGAAATACCTTGAACCTAAGGGCGCATATCCGAAACCACCATCCACTCACTGCTGCGTGGATGAAAAACCGAGCGCACCCTCGGACTATGCTGTAATATTGCCGAAGCCTTTTGTCACACAGCTGGCAATGTAAGCAATAAGCATGAACTCCACAAAAATAAAGTGGACATGGGACTCACAACAAAAAAAAAGTCAATTGTCTGACAATTGTCTCATAACGGTAAGCATAAAACGTGCAGAGAGTTTCTCTGGGGCAGGGGCTCAAATGTAAAAAATAAAATAAAAATATAGGCCTATATATATATATATGAGCCAAGCCAACAGTTTGTTGACGCTGTCTGAGCCTTACATCATAATGTTTTAATTATTCACGGTAATACCGTATACCGAGGTAAAATAGGGAGGAGGTTTGACGGTATCAAAATTTGGATACCGCCCAAGCCTAATCCCAGTTCTCCAAAAAGAACTTCAAATTTTGATTCGTCTGACCACAGAACAATTTTCCACTTTGCCACAGTCCATTTTAAATGAGCCTTAGCCCAGAGAACATGCCTGCGCTTCTGGATCATGTTTAGATATGGCTTCTTTTTTGACTTATAGAGTTTTAGCCGGCAACGGCGAATGGCACGGTGGATTGTGTTGTCCATATTTTCTGGAGGTTTTCCTGAGCCCATGTTGTGATTTCCATTACAGTAGCATCCCTGTTTGTGACACAGTGCTGTCTAAGGGCCCAAAGATCACGGCATCCAATATCGTTTTCCGGCCTTGACCCTTATGCACACAGATTGTTCCAGATTCTCTGAATCTTTGGATGATATTATGCACTGTAGATGATGATAACTCTTTCAGAAACTCTATCTTTCTGATATTGCTCCACAATTGTTTTGCCACAGCATTGGGGGAATTGGTGATCCTCTGCCCATGACTTCAGAAAGACACTGCACTCTTAGAGGCTCTTTTTTTATATCATGTTGCCAGTTGACCAAACAAGTTGCAAATTAGTCCTCCAGCTGTTCCTTATATGTACATTTAACTTTTCAGACCTCTTATTGCTACCCGTCCTAACTTTTTTGGAATGTGTAGCTCACATGAAATCCAAAATTACATTTTAAAATGTCTCCCTTTTAACATTTGATATGTTACCTATATTCTATTGTGAACTTTATGAGAGTTGTAAATTGTTGCATTCCTTTTTTATTCACAGTTGTTAGAGTGTCCCATCTTTTTTTGGAATCAGGTTTGTATAATTAAAGCACATTTTATATAAATATATACACCCTGCTATTTTGCAAGTTCTCCCACTTGGAAATCACTGAGGGGTCTGAAATTGTCATCGTAGATGCATGCCCACTGTGAGAGACATAATCTAAAAGAAAATCCAGAAATTACAATGTATGATTTTTGGAACTATTTATTTGTATGATACATCTGCAAATAAGTATTTGAACACCTGTCTATCAGCTAGAATTCTGACCCTCAAAGACCTGTTAGTCTGCCTTTAAAATGTCCACCTCCACTCCATTTATTATCCTAAATTAGATGCACCTGTTTGAAGTCGTAAGCTGCATAATCGTTAGCATGCAAATTATATATTGTGATTTCTGGATTTTTTTTTTTAAATTATGTCTCTCACGTTGGACATGCACCTACGATGAAAATTTCAGACCCCTCAATTTCCAAGTGGGAGAACTTGCAAAATAGCAGGGTGTTCAAATACTTATTTTCTTCACTATATATATATATATATATATATATATATATATATATATATATATATATATATATATATATATATATATATATATATATATATATATATATATATATATATATATATATATATATACGTACAATACAATAACAAATACAGCCAGCGCCAGCACTGGATAACAGATCCATATGCCACACACAAAATGCTAGTATTGGCCTTTTAGTGCCTTATAATTCAAACAATAACACTCACCAGTTCTTGTATCATTAAGTCACTCAACACAGTAGTCTCAACATGAAATCGAGGCATCTAAAAAGGTTGACAGGCCTTTCAAGTTCAAGACCGGTAGTTTAGTGAATCAATAATACATTTACTGGGTTAAACGCCTACCTGCAGCAGCTCAACACATCAACTCCCACACACACGCCAAAAGTGCGCAGTCATATTTAAAGGCGCAAATGACGCAACATCTGTGTCAAATCTCGCGATACCTGTACAAATCTGTACAAAGTCAAAGTCGATGAGGAAAAAAAAATGAAGCAGAGAAAATACCTGGGTTACATGTGCACATCTATTTTTCCAAAACGTCTTGTGTATATTCTTTTTGACCCCATCAGAGAAACCAGGGCACAAGGCCCAGATGGCAAAGACGAAAGCACAGCATTTTTAAATAGCTAAAATTAATCCGAGTCTGATTAGTTTGGGTCGTTCCCCCTCCTGCTAGTTGTTTTTCTGGCTCCTTATGAACGCCTGACATTTGCCACCCCATAACAGAAGGGCTGATGGGAAAAGTAATGGCTCTGTGACATATAGGGGTGAGAGGGTCACAAAATAAGCGGCCCTAGACCCACCTGAGAATAACATGCACATCCAGAAGATGTATAGAATGGAATGGGAAATAGGAGAATCTGCATAATCTTTCACTGAGATATATTTTGAGCCATTTGTGGCTCTCACCTTGAGAATAAATGTTGTTCCCGCCACACATGCACAGACGCAAACACAAACATCTGTTTTAATTACTCTTCCTTCTAATTGAGACTGTGGAGGAATTCAATTAGCCATATTCTGTGTGCTAAGTGCCTGCGCCGCTCCACAAAAGCAAAGGTTTCCAAACAGGCATGGGCAGCAGATGGGCTTCATTCACTACAAATGGGCCCTCCTATTGAGGTAAGGCTGATGACATATCACTGCTAACAGGTTCGCAACAGCTCGCCACACATCATTCACATGCTAATCAAAAGCGGGTTGCGTGAGGACTTTTTCCACCCCACCTCTTATTACCCACGTCAATTCGGCTACTGCTCTAAACCTTTCACTGACTGAAGTGCCAATTACAGCTCACAATATATCATCCTCTGCTCCTGCAGAAACGTCACAGCCGAATTCAGATATCAGAACAGATGATAATATGCAGAAGACTTGTTATATATGGAGTGTAAATGCACTTGTGATGTTACCCGAAGTGACGCAGGGTAAAATGCGATTAAATATTAATTCAACAGAGCGCATAACATCTTTGACCTCACTCGGCTGGTAAACCCAGACCACTCTGTGTAAAAGTTATTGTATCTTATTCATTTTTTTTCATCATAAAGTTTTTATAGGTGTAACGAAATTAAAAACCAGCCGTAATGACTTCGTCTCTCAGCCTTATTGAACCTCCATGAAAATTTAATGGGGTTTCTTGGCATGCTACAGTAACCCACTTCTATGCCGACTTCTAAATAACTTCATTCTCCAAAACAAACAAACCGATGCTCACACAAATAGAGGAGTGCCCGAAAGTGACTAACTAAAAGCACTGACAAAAATTAATTTACTAGCAATTGCAATTTGATTCGTTGCTGTCAATTGGTTAATTTGGGTGGTTCTTGTAAAAAATTCTATAAAAATAAAAAGTTAATTTCTGTTTTCCACTCAAATAAATTAAATTGCTATATTAATTTGTAATGAATTAAATTGTTCCCTGGTTTTAGTTTAGTCCTAGCCATGTTATACTAACTTACTTTTATTAAAAGGGGTCATGAACTGCATTTTTAAAAATTGTATGTATAATGTTCTATGAGGTCACACTTGTGTGTTGCGACATTACTGTCAGATCCAATATAGTCTGCACTGCATCATGTTTTACTTTAAAGGTCCCATGGCATGGATTTTTTATTATTTTATAATGTTTCCTGAGGTGTACTTATATTGTTAGTATGGTTGTTACATCAAAAATGTATTAATTTAGAAATAAAGGGCATTTTTCTATACTGATATTAGCCCTCTGGCTTGAGTGCTCTGTTTCAAGGGGCATGTCTACTGTGAGACTTCGGTTAAAACTAGGGCTGTGTTGAAAAAATCGATTCACCAATTCCGAATCGATTTTCATATTCATTTCTAAAGATCGATCCGTAACTCAGAGGATCGATTTAATAATAGGCCTACATTGAATTTTAATTTGCCGCGTCATTGAATTCACGCATGCGCGCAAGGTGGAAGGACATTAACACAACGAACGTGGCAGCTTTGAAAACTTCAGAAACGCCACGGACAGAAAATACTGGCTGGCATTTTTAATTGTTTTCAATGAGAACGCCGGGTTTTTAGAACGCCTGGAGCGCACCGAGGCGCTGAGCGAGTATTTCACGCTCACGCGCTGAGCGCTCAGCGTTTTTACTGGTCGCCGAGAGTTGAAGCATGTTCAACTTTGAGTAAAACGCAGTGCTCATCACTGTCACTTTTCACCCAGCCGTCCAATCACAGTGGAGGAGGGGCGGGACAAATACAACACAGACCAACTTCCACATTCTGCATGTCAGGGCCTAACCCTAACCCTAACCCTAAGCAATAATAACGAAACAAAATGATTTAAAACAAATGCCAGAGCAAATACTTTACATTGTATCTGCAATTTTATATAGAATCAATACAGGAACAAACTACCTGTGAAATTAGAAAGACCTCCGCGGATTCTCCGTATCATAACAACAAGCAAGTCTCAACTGAGGAGAAAAAAACGCTGCCTGCCAAAACACTCTCAAGCGCTCACAGCGAGGAGTTTTCAGCTGAGCGCCTAGCGTTTTCAGCTGGCTAAAAACGCTTTGGTGGACACACGGCCTAACGTTATACCGCCATCACCGTGCTGAAGAACACAGCCGTTCTCACTGCAGCGCGCTCTTACTGCCAAGGAAGTTGTAATGGCTGCGTTGAAATTGACGGCGCAAGATCTTGAGAATAGGAATCGAATCGATTCTTGAAATTTGAATCGAAACCCAGCCCTAGTTAAAACACCCACTCTGTTGTGATTGGATTTGCATTTTAAATGAGTATAAGATTTTGTGGTGGAGGGGGCATGGTTTAATGAGGTGCAAGCACTGCAGAGACCTGGGGAAAGAGAGAGACGGAGACCTGGGGAAAGATTGCTGAGAAAGTGTTATTGTACTGAGTTGTTGAGAGCGATGTAAACGCGAGTAAAAAAAAAAATGTATCTGAGAGCGCTGAATAAACACAAGTCACAGTCACGCCAACCCTTATTCTATGAACTTTGCAACGTTATTTCTCTCACAAAATGCTTTCACAGCAACTAACAACAAACACAACATCGGCATGAATACAGTAAGAGCTTCTGTTGTGCAGCTTAACAGCGTCATTCATTATAATGTCAGTTTGGACAAGTGTGAACTGCAGGTATACGTGTGATTGACCGATCTGAACATAAAGAGTGTTCTTTGATTGCACTCTGTAGTTTAATTATTTAAATAACAAATTTGTTTCATGCTACTAACAGAAACGTGAAGTTGATCGTTTTAGTCACTGGCTTGATTCACTGATGCATCAAGGCGGCCAGCGACAGGTATGACAGCATTAAATGATTTAGAAAGAAATTCTGTGTGAACTTGAATGATTATCTATGCATTATCTATCCCAGATCAGGCATTAAAGAGCACTGTTACTCACTGTTTGTGGCTGTGCTGTTGAATCCATATGGTAAAGCCTGTGCTGACATTGCGACTGATAAACTAAATCCATTCTCTACTAATTCTTTGGGCGGGCAAAGCAGAGGAAGGGGAGGAAACCTCTCCTGGTATGACGTCATAACAGGAGAATTCAAGATCAGCTCGTCTGAGCTCTCATTTTCTCAAAGGCAGAGAAAGACAGCCAGAACTCGGTTTACACCGATCTAAATTTCTAGCCACTTGGGGAAAATATTTGCGGACTTATCAACTTTAAGGGCATTTTCACACCTGAAAGTCCACACCAAGGTCCAAACCAAAGTTTGTGTTTTATAAATTTATATCCATTTGGTTAGTTTTGGTTTGCTTTCACATTGCAGTTATGCAAGCACACTAAAGAACTCTACATGAGGCACTTGCGTCCTGTCATCATCATCTATCTGGGCTGCATCTTAACATTGATTGGTTTGTTAGCGGACGTGCGTCTGACGTCAGTGTGTTGTCAATTCAGCGGGTAACTTTGACAAGAATGAATGAACAGACACTTATCGCTGCCAATACTGTTAATATTATGGCATTACTATCTGCAGTACCAACTATACTCGAGGCAAATTCACCAAATGAACGTCCTCGTTGTGCAAACATTTTATCGGAACCAACAGGAAAGGAGGAGAAGACTAGGCTATACTTTTTAGCCAAACAGTGTATTTTGTTTTATAGTTATGTTTAAATATTATAATGTTATTTTTAAATTTAATCTAGGCTATATTGATTATGAAACATGCACAGATGTGCAATATATGTCAAAGACATCGGGTCAGAAATGATTTTGACCACTTCATTAAGTTTTGTTTTGTAGAAAGCTTTGTATATATCGTATCTTATTTTTTTTTATAAATGTTTCATCATTTGCCTGAATTTAATAAATAAGCTTTAATAAATAATATAGCAGACAAACCGTGACGAAGCGATTATTTGCGTTGCACATGAACTGGAGCGGTCTTTTAAATAAACCGAAACTCAGCATACAGGCGACTTGTCTCACAGACATGATATATATGACTACCTCTTTTCGTCGGCCAAATTTCGTCTGTTTGGTCCGGACCATGGTCCGAGGGAGGATTCACACCTGTAATTTTGGTTCGTACCAAACTGAAAAGTCAGAAAATCCGGACCAAACAAGGTAGGTGTGAAAGCACCCTAAGTGAATAGTGCCTCGGCATGGCACAGCCTGGATGAATACAATGTTTTGAGGGGAATGTGCGGTGTAGATACTGACACACGGAATCACAGATTCTACTTTTTGAAAGTATGACCAACATAAGAATGTTCACCGGAAAATGTTAATCTTAACAAGAAGGTAGTTTTGTACTTTTGTTCTGACCATCTAAGGAAGAAAAAGCATTGCAATAAATCGCAATGAATAAATCAAACGATCGCATATATCATGTGAATCCTTGCAAATTATACTTTGTTTTCTAACTGTTAATGTTAACAACATCAGCATAGTTTGACTACGTTTAATATGTATTAGGGCTGGTTTCCATTTCTGTGCAGTCTTCTAATCGTCATTGTACTAACAAATGAATGTGGAGTAGAGTTGAATTGAATTGCTCCCTCACACAGCTAGCACAAAATAATTGATATTTACCATAATGCACATAGCAAAATGAGAAATGCACAACAAAGAAAAACAGAATTGAACCACTGAAACCTGTCCAGCAGAAAAAAAGCCATCTCTGCATCCGTTTTGAACCCCTTCAAAGTTCACACCACCTTTCAAAAGCCATTTTTATCCTTGTTCCATGGGCTCGGTTGCAGTCTCTTTTTTCTGTAGCCATTCCGAAGTCTTTTGCATTTTACATGTGAATCTCCAGTTGTCACTGGTGATTGTCGTTTGAACCTTTCTGGATCCCCTATTTAATTGAGAAGTTTAATTATATCAAGTGATGTGAGAAAAGGCTATAAATCTCCACCTCCAACATCCTCAAATACATTATAGCCTACTAGCCGGGACTCCTTCTTTATGTGTACAGATGTGACATAATGATGCAAAGATATGGTCGAATTTCCAGTGTAAATCCACCAGTACCATTGGAATTAAAACATTATTACAAGCCAACCTGATCACATGTAAATGCGTATAAATTGTACGAGTGTGCAATGTCGTGGAATGTATACGCCAAAACTCATTTCGGCGTGCATATGCTACTTTTTTTTTCGCGTGCATATGCTACACACTTTATGGCGTGTATACGACACGCTATTGGGTAGGTTTAGGGTGGTGGGGTGGGTCTGTATAATACGCCATAAAGTGCGTATCATATGCACGCCAAAAATGAGTTTTGGTATATACATTCCCCGACATTGCACACTCGTACTATTTATACGCATTTTTGTGAGATCTGCCTGTACAAGCTTACCGTTAAAAATTGAGCTAAACAGATCGTTTTGAAAACCTGGCTGGTTATGTACTTAGTCAAAAATGTATTTTGGATGAGTTTTAACCCCAAAAAGTTATGGACTGCAGCTTTAAGATATCAAAGAAGACAATGCAAGACTGTTTTTCCACAACTTGGCGCTGCAGAGCATCTGGCAATCCTCAGAGGCATCTCTATAATTTTGTTGCTTGAGTAAACCAGTTTGCATGTCTCTCGTATTTAGAACTGCATGGCATGCACGAATCAGTGGGTGGAGCTAAAGAGACAATGAGTCTTCTGTCGCACTATGTCGTCATACTGAGGCAAAATCACTTGTGTGTTTGGTTTTAAATCATGGCTACTTTTAACTATTTTATACCTTCATTTTAATTTAGATAAATTAGGGAACAAATTAGTACATGTCCATAGTTTAACTAAATGAATGAATAAGATATTGCCATGATTTCTTTTTCTTTGTCATGTGCACTGTAGGAAAGTATGGTTTTCCATTTTTTATTTGATCTTATTGCAACAATACTGTACTACATAAAGCAGCAATACCACAGTATTGCAATCTGGAATATCTTGTATAAATGCAAAGCACAGACTAAAAACTCAATTACTCTGCTAAAAAAAAAAAAAAAACGGTCTTTGTGGACAGGACAAAACTGCAAAATAGCCTAAACTGCTGGCCAATTGACCTCATAAATCTAAAAACCTAAAGGGATATATGTGCTGCTGGTACAATCAGTTCGAATCAATGAAAATATCTGTCATTCAAAGCTTGTTTGTGTCGTCTAACAGAAATAAAATGATTGCAGTCAACAAACACTATTTAAGAGGATTACGCCTCAAAATTTGTTCCAGCTGTCATCGCCAAACACATAAAAACCTGAGCATCTACTAAAGTGAGAGAGATTTCCTTTCCAATATTTGCTATATCTCACACACATTATCTGCCACAGCACAGAGATGTTAAATACCATACAGCGTGACCATTCATAAGCGGGCGTGCGCTCCGTGAGTGAGTGCAGTATGTGTTTTTCGTGAGTTGCCCTTGCGACACCACTGTCTCTGATGTGATCTGGCTAGCGTATACAGGCATGAAGAAGACCAAAACAAGAAACCAGCCAAGGGGTTAGTGTGAAAGATGTATGAACTTTAATTTTCAGAGAAAGCTGTGTATGGTTACAGCATAGTAACATGCATGTGTATATCAATGTTGGGGAAGCTACTATAAATCTAGATTTAAAAAAAACTGCAAGCTCATACAGCTGTTAAGCTAGACAAAAATACCCTCTTGGTAAAAACAGTTAGATCAGTTAGATTCATATTTTGTAATATGCCAGGCGTTTTATCCAAAGCAGCTTATAAAAGTGGAAAAATCGCAAGCAATTCTGTTATCTGCACTAATGCTGCATTCCAGACAACTCATAATTACCCACCTCCTACTTGGAAATTGTCTGTAATGTTGCTCGAAGTTGGATATCTGACCTGTGAATTCGGGAGACCGATCAACCTCGACCTCACTGAGATGCGTGATTTGAAACCGTTACCAAGATGGCGGCAAGTCCTTCCAACAAGCATAGCATGGAGCTAACTAACTATTTTTTTCTTTGCTTTTCATCCGATGTTTTCATTTTGAACGGCATCATTTTATTTGAAATGAAATGCTCTTGCATTGTCATGGTGCAACGTCATGTGATTAACATGTGACCGTGATGTGTTTTTGACTGGATTCTAAAAATGTGCATTATGCACAGTATGTATTTTTCACGGGCTAGAGTTAATAACTAAGGTGTAGCTTAATGAGGCTGTGAAGGAGTGTGGAATGGGTGAGTTGTCATCTTCACCTCTACTGCCAATGGAAATCAATCCGATGAGACTCACAAATCATAATGAAGCATAAAGCTTTTTAACCGTTACGATTGATTACATAATTTGATTTCATTAGAAATAATTAGCCGCTAGTAAAGTAATGTTTAATGCTAAATTACTACTCATATATGTCTCATACATACATACATTTGTCGAACTAAATGGTGTTGTGAACACCGCGCAGTTTTACGGGTTCAAAACAATCATAGTTAAAGCTGCACTATGTAACTTTTCCGTCCGCTAGAGGTCGCCTATTCAAAGCAAAGGCGTAGTTTTATGAGGCCAGGCTTGGCCGCAGCATCTTATGACATCTTGTGGTCTTCACCTCACAGCCGGTGGGAAAGAATCGGGATAGGACTCAGAAATCATGTTCATGGATGCGGTTATTAACGTTACTGTACTATGAAGCAGAGCAGGGCCGAGTGTTGAAGGAGCTGTGCAAGGCCACTGGAGCAATCGTTGAGCAACACACAGCTTGTGAGCAGCGGGACTTTTATTATGACGGGACACACTTGTCGGCACCATAAGGTTGCACAGCTCTGTTTATCATATTAGATACATTTGAATGTGTTTAAAATTATGTTATGACGTTACTCTGTGTTTTTGCTCAGCTGCTGTACACTTGTTGCACACTGCTAAGAGTAAAGCGCTTAATAAAACTGGAAACCGAGGGTAACGCAGATATGACCCAATTGACAGGCGACTCCCTCAGACATCCCGGTTCCTTAGCAATTTTCTCACAAATTACACCTAGTTAGAAAAAAATTGGGATATTGTAAGAACTCAACTGAACAAAATATATAACACTGGCCTAGTGGTTTTTGGATATTTTACTGCAAAAATCCTACAGTGCACCTTTAAAGTAAATTTGAACGTACCCACAACAATTGCAAAAAGGCAAACTATTTATGTATAACACATACAGTATTTAATTACACTACCATAGACTTGTTCTCCTGGGAAATGCCACACTAATATTGATCCTCCTTTAATTATTTGTCTTGTCCAAAACTCTTCTTTCATGGACCATTTTATTCATCCATGACGACAGAACCTGCTGAGTGGCTACGGAATGAGGAGGGATATTACAGCAGTTGGTTAATATTGCAAATTTCTCTGGATTTCAACATTGTTGGAAACTTTTTCAATACACAAGTGAAGAAAAAATGTAACACTGTGCTAGTGGTTTTTAGACATTTGAATGCAAATTTACAAATTTTTGAAACTGGGTGAACAAATTCAAAACAATGTAATATTTGAGCAAAACTATTGAGGCTGCAGTATGCTGCCTTCAAGTGCTTATGGGAAGTTTTTCCTTCAAAGTTGGTCATTCATTCAGCATGTCATGCCTTTGGGTGGCCTAAACAAAACAAGGCTCAAAAGACAGGTTTAGATCTCCAAAAAAAAAAATCACACTCACCTAAAAATATAAATGCTAAAATATTTATGGGGCCTACATTTTAAAGTACATTAAAAAATACTATTTACGATTGTGAAGATATTTCGTAATACTCCTGTCTTTACTTTTGATCAAATATTTCCAAAATCTACTTAAAGGCTGCGGTATCGTTGCAAGCATTGCGTGTGCAACGATGCAGTTGGAAATTACAACTGCATCAAAGTCAACATGATCATTAAAAGACTCGCCCATGCCACCAACTGTGCCTATTTGTGTGTGTGCGCAACACATCTGTATCAATGCATGTGTGTCTGATTAGACGAGAAGAGTGTATTGCCCCTAATGAGGGTTAATTGTCAGTGTTGTGTCAGAACGTGTTTCTTGATTAGCTATGTGCTCCATGCTGCGAAGGGTTTAACCCCACCCCGCTGAAACGGATCTCATCACATCATTGAGTCTATTCCTCAACACGACCTGACGCTGCCCACTGCAGACCACCGTCAGACAGACAGCGGGCAAGAAAGAGAGAGACAGAAAGACAGCCACCACTGGGGTGATGGTAATTGCAAGTTAGAGAGCTTTGGCCTCCTTGAAATCCTTGAAAAAAAACAAGTTTTACTTCAGGAGAGCATGGAAGAAAGACATAAGGCAGGAAAGCCCCTCTCACATCTTAGCTCATCTTTGTGCATTCATGTACAACATAATTTAAGTATGAAGTACAGCATGCTCTTTCATCAACATTGTTTGTTGCTTCCACAACAACATATCTGTCGACCAGTCATAGATCTAACTATGGCCAACTAGGTTTCTTCTAGCATCTTGAAGACGTTGCTGCAGTTCTTCTGTATTTAGTCTGTTTTTTTCAGTTTCTTCATGTAATCACAGACTCGATGATGGTGAGATCAGATCTCCGTGTGGATCACATAGCTGTTGTCAGACTTTTTATGCCAAATCTCACTGGATTATTATTACAATAATTGGAAAAATGAATGTTTGAAAATGTAAACTAAAGTTTCTTACTAACACTATAGCAAAATATATAAATAACAAAGATATAAGTAAAAAGACTAACATACCTAAAGCATGGTTGGGGTCACTGATTTTGTGTGAGCTATAGGTCCTTTTACTGATTGTATACACAATGATGACATAGCAACGAATGCGTGCACATTTTGGCACATTTTACTTTGAATCAGTAGCATGTCAAGCTACATGAGCGGATTAAGCAACACAGACAGATAAAGTTATTTTAAAAAGTTGACTTTATCAAATGGTATTCGGCTACCAGATCTGTGTACTATAACGTAGTGGATAGAATATGTTAGCAGGTGGACAAATATGCAGTGGCCAGATATATATAACGTATTTAGTTGAGAAACCGAGTGTGGACACCCGAGAGAAATTACGAGCATATAAATCACTGGATGCTTATGAACACATTGTCTGTGGGCTTGTACAGAACGTCAAATACAATTTCCTACATTTATTCTTATTCTTCACCCAGACCTACATTTAACCTTTTCCTTACATTTTAGTTGTTATTGATTTGTATGTTTCGACACACTTCTGTTTAAAGTTAAATTTTATAATGCTATAGTACTAAATTTAATAGTAACTATGTTGCTTGCATACATTTCTCAAATGGTTATTTTGCAATTAAACTATTAATAAAATCATTACAAATTAAATTGATAAGTACTTTGAATTGTTGTGATAATCTGGGGGGGAGGGTACATTATACACACCAGTGCAAGCCAATGCTGGGAGGTTTATTATAAAGCATTAAGTTTCAAGTACAGTAAATATGTTTCACAAATGTAACATTTTATGTCCTCGTTCCAATCAGCGCGTTTAAACATCTGCAGCCGCAGGTGCCGCCGGTTCTTCTGAAATGGCCATGATCCTGTCGGAATCCTATGAAACATAAGCCCATTGGTGGAATATCCATTAGTGCAACCGGAAACGCAACAGCAGAGTTGGAGGCGGAGGTGGAGTGGGGGAAAACAGTCCATCTCCCCACACTGGAAATGCATGGCACTAACCCAGTATAGCCTATGTAGAATCACTTCTGCCACTTGACAAAGCAAAATATACAGTATAGAAAAACTTAGCCGTATTGGGTCGGATTGTCCAGACAGTACCTGGAATGGCCAGAGGTTTAATTTTCTTATCAAAATTCATGCTGCCCCCCCAAATATCACACGACATGCCTTCTTCATAAATCACCCAGTCTTTCGATGAAGATATTTATTCAGTGTTCCTGACTTTAATGGATTTAATGTATGTACAATATGTTAAAAAAATTTAAATGATCATAAAACTTCTCTAGTGTGTTTTTTATGTTTGTTTGGGCTAGACTAGAACCATGAAATGTGCAGAGTCTGACATCAAATGTTAATTTACCGCAGTACCACATCTAACGAACCTTTGTCAAAAGCCTAAAATCCAGTTATTGATGAGCTGTTTGGCATCATTGACACAGGTTTAGATCAAGTTTAAAAGTGTGTGCGTGCGTGTGTGCGCGTTTACTTGTTTATATTACATTTGTGGGGACATTATGGGGATAAAGATTCAGATTCCTTTCCTATTTTCTCTTCTCTTTTTTGCACCTTTATTTAAGATAACATGTTGTAGTAAAGAGTGCAGCATCTGTTTTGAATAATATTCACGTTTACTAGATCAATACAAACTCATCATCATCATCATCAGTTTTAAATCAGATAATTAGCAGACAATCTTCTCCACGTGTTCACATTGTATGTCTCTTCTACTCAGTAATTCTCCTTCCAGCCCTCATTCCTGCATACACATATACAATCTTATGAGCTAAAAGAGCCTCTTACTGTGGCTACCTCAGTGATTTCTCCTTGTCCGCCCACAGCACTCTGATTATGCCTGCACATGGAAGATGCTTGTTTGGACTGGGTCTGTCTTTCCCACACAAAAGCAAGGACGCCCTCCACAACACCATCCATCCACTAACAGAACAGGCCAACCTGCACTAACACAACCACTACAGCCTCTGTGCATGACTCTGTCTAAAACACAATGCACCTTCTCAAACATTTAATGATCTTATGGGACCTCCTCTACGATGATGGTGTACAGAGGCAGTGCATTAACCTCTGGTGCTTTCATTTTAGAGTAATGTGGAAATGAAGGGATCATAAATGTATGAATATGGAGGAAGTACGGAACACAGAAGAATGAAACAGTAATATGATGTGACACATCCGCGGTGGGCACAGATACAAGTTCCATCGTGGGGGAGGGCGGAGGGCAGGATGAAATATTCAAATGCTCCTGTTTGTGCCCTCTAAATGAGGCACGAGCAAAAACAGCCACTCATAAGTCTGGGAATTTAAATGCCCGCGGCCAAACTCGAGCATGAGCGATAAACACAGCATCTGCTTCCTGTCTCCATCATACACGATATCAGCTGTGGAGAAACCCATTCTGTCCATGGCAAGCGGTTTCTCATAGCCCCTTCTGGAAATGAAGCTTGTTTTTCATTGATGAATATTTATAAGGGTTTTACTTTAATAATAATAACTTAATATTAAAAACATAGTCAAAAAAAACTTCTCAACTTGTTTTATTCAGGACTAGAATTTTGGAACTGACATCAAACTGCAGCTCAACATTGTACCAAAATTGTAGCCTGCCTGACAAGCCAGACCCACATCAAGATGTTGGGTCTGGGAACTCAGCATTGACAGGGCTCAATCCGAGGGGCCGGATAAACGGTTGTCTTTCAAACTCCCTCTGCACACAATTGGATAGCGCTACAACTAACCAGAGCAACGAAGAAGGAAAGCCGTAGCTAGTTGACAGATTAAACTTTTGCCGTATCCGGTCAGCAAAACTCCAAACACATCTTCCCTTCTTAAAGGGTTACTTCAGCGAGTAGTATATGGCTTTGTATCAGTAGAAACCCTGGAGTATAATCAAATGATTGTGCTTTCCCCCCCTCATATCTCCGTGAGACAAGATATTTATGCATTTTATCTCTGGAAAAATTCCTCCCATGACGCAAATTGACGATATTTGCATCATCTTTGGAATGTTTGGCCAGAGGCTAAAGACTACAGCCAGCTGAGTGAGCAATTTCCACATGTTTTCAACTCGCACATGGGGGATGGGAGATCACACTCACAGCACAGCTCGCAGCTGCAGGCATTAATTTAAACGGATGCTAAGCAATGTAAGTGTTTTAACTTCTCAAATTAATTTCTATGAAAGTTAAGCTTCCAAAGGCATGAACTGAAAATGCGCCAGACTGAACTCGCGTTGTGAATGTATGCCGCGAATGTGGTCTCGATTACCTCAGCTCTCGGCACGAGAGCTCATCAGCTCATTATAAATGTAATCTGACTCCTAATCTGAGTTAGTGCTGTGAGACTCACGCAGCAACTCGATCATTATATTGAACAGACACGTTCAGTATTTAATTGTAGTGTCTGTTCTCTAACTCAGTCACTGTAATCCAGTAGCGGTGGCTTTGGGAATGGCCTCAGGGCAGCGAAGCATTCTGGGAATTGTAGTCTTTCATCCCCATGAGACAAAATACATTTTCTGTCTTTTCTCAGTCTAGAAGGCACCAAAATCAAAAATAATTTCACATTTCTACCACATTAATGACCCAGTTAAAATACAGATTCATGTTTCCAGTGCTGAAGTACCCCTTTAAGAATGGTTTCAGTGCTGTTCTTTGTTCTTTTCTCAAAGAAAAGCTTAACTCCAAGTGTTCCAGAGTCATGGCCAAAACTGATTCGAAAGACCGCCGTTCGCAGCTTCTTTGTTTACAAGCACGTGGAACCATCACAACTCTGCCGTCATTATGTTAAGCCTGTCCACCGACTCTATACACGATGTGATTGGCCTGAGCAGAGTTTGGTTTTTGAAGCTCAGAAGTCTTTTGAGAGTTGCTAAACTACACTGGCGGCAGATTAGATTTGCTGCCACAAGTGTCTGCGTCTAAATTTCTAATTTTCTATACTTTAAATGTGAGGGTGT
This sequence comes from Pseudorasbora parva, assembly GCF_024679245.1. Taxonomy (NCBI): domain Eukaryota; kingdom Metazoa; phylum Chordata; class Actinopteri; order Cypriniformes; family Gobionidae; genus Pseudorasbora; species Pseudorasbora parva. The sequence continues at coordinate 14,186,959 of NC_090178.1, read as the reverse complement.
TTTCACACTGTCAGTTTAGTTCGCATTGAAAACTGGTAATGTGAAAGCTGTTGTGCGGACCCGGTTGAGCTGAGCTCAGGGCTACTGAATTCGAGAAGGAGGTGCCTGAAATAGGTGGTCTGAGTTTGGTTGCGCAACTTGCACTCGAGCTGTGCTGCGATTCACGTGAATGTGAAAGCAACACAGACTTGGGTGCTCAGTAAAAAGTAACTTTGGTTTGTGTTTTATTAGATGATGATATATTTAGTTCAATAAAATACATGTAAGGGATGCTAGTGTTGCTGATTTACCTTGGTTACGAGCAAGAGGGAACCTGCAGTGTATTCGCGCATAGCACCGGGACAAAAAACATGCCCAGAGTAAAAAACATTTTACATTTAAAAAATTGTCATAAATTAGAAATAAAAGGCCTTTTTCCAATGGTGATTTTAGCTCTCTGATTTGAACGCTGTTTTAAGGGGTTGTCTACTGTGAGACTTCAGTGTAAACGCCCACTGCTGTGATTGGCTAACGTCTTTGCATATGAAAAAGCTAAGTAGTACATGTTTAACTCTCTTGAAAACTTTGAGCACGTTTTTACTATTACAGCTCTCAAGGTTAACTGATCGTAAGAAGTGTTGAATATAGCATTATATTTAGATCGTGGCACGAGAGGTTTCAGTGATGAGCATTGTAGCCAATCACAGAAATGTTGAGCGCATTAATGCGGTGATCTCGTCATTGCAACTTGATTTATGCACACTAATTAAAAGGATTTCATCATAACTAACAGCGCAAACACAATGTAAATAAGAGATTGGTTTATTATGGATTATTACAGTTTTGGCACGAGTCCAGAACTCAGAAGTCACTGATAAACTCACACTGTTTGTTTCACAGCTCCAGCAATTGTAAAGGGAGTGTTCTTTGATCGATTTCTACATATAATTTAATCACAGTTTAAATAACAGATAATTTCATCCTACTACACTCTAAATAATGCTGGGTTATTTTTTAACCCAAAATGCTGGGTTAAGACTGTTGGGTAATTTTTGTTGGTTTATTTGATCACATTTTAAACACCATTGGGTAGTTTCAAATTTCCAGTCGTTGGGTTTAAGCTGCTGGGTCGCAATGCTTGGTTGATTCTACCCAGCGCTTGGTTGTTTCGCGTGCTTCCCGCCTTGATTCGTTTAAATTCGCTCTCAAACTGTCATTTTGAAAGGACTATGCAAAAGGCAAAGCCACTGGTTGCAGATGTTTTAAGATAAGTTCATATATTTTCATTAATACACATTTTAATTAGCATAATTATAGTTTTTTCTTCTTCGCAGCAACAATTCTTAAGCTTGGCTACATGACGTTAAGACAACAAAAGTTTTACCTCAGAATCCGATGCAATGTACTGACTCGTGTTAGTTTAGGTAGGCATGTAAGACGATAGATCACAGTTTGTGATTACACAGAACCGTGATCCCCTTACGAAAATTAAACATGTTTGTATGTAGGGATGTCACAAGTACCAGTACTTTGGTACCAAGTACATACTGAAATGTTAAAAATGTGACGATAGTATCTGTATATTATCGACTCACAAGTAGACTATATTCGGTCCTGCAGCTGCGTTCAGTCGCGTCACGCAGGGCTCCAGACTGTAGCCGAATATATATACGAGTGTCTGTGTATATCAAATACTACTTAAATATTACTTTTCCATGTTTTGCGTCTCTGTGTGAATGACGGGGGGCGCGTGTCATATCATGAACACAGAGACTCAAAAGTCTACTATTTGTGACAATTATCATATATTGCTTCTTAGAAACCATATAATGCTGTGAACATGATGATAGGTCACGACTATGGTCGTATCTCACGCAAACACTGCAGTTATGTTAAGTATAGTTGCATACTGTACTTAACAGAAGTGTTGTGATGATTTAATTACTATTTAAGCAATCTATTGCTTTCATTCAAATTACCCTGGTTTATTTATAAATCACACCAAGAATGGTTATGGTGTGCAACGTTTTTTGTGATCTCTGGCAGCAGAGTGGCTTTGTTGAGGAGAAGTCTGTAATCATCCATATGGGTGTTGCCAGTCACAAAAGATGGTGTGTTTGCTACAATGGTAAGAGCTTCCCTTTATCTACCAAAAGAACATGGTGTCTGATCTGATGCCAGAGTTGTGTGGTGCACAGGGGGAGAGCAAGAGAGAGCGAAAGCAAGATACAGTTTTCCTTTATCCGTTCATTTTTATCTAAAAGCCTGTCTCTCCCCACATTCTTGTTAACAGTGGTCGTTTCGCACACTGAGGTTCAGGAGCAGTCGATAAATGGAGCTACTATAACACTGGTCATTAAAAGAACGAGGGAGAAAACACTGAAAACATAAAAGCTACCCATTCATTTATGAACACAAAAGATAAATCACACCACAGTATCTACGTATGTGTTTGTGTTTTGTGTGCATGCATGCTTTGTGAGAGAAACCATCAGGGTCGCCACCTCCGAGTTTGGAATCTCTTTAAAGCATGCAACTAAATTCACTGGCCATACAAACTGTTTGCTGCACAATAGAGATGTTTAGACAAAGATGAATGGAGGGTAGCTAATTTCAGCCATTTGTTATTCTTGATTACCGGCACCCTTCGGCGCTAATTGGCTTCTTTCTTTCATTTTTGCCACTAATACAAAGGCATTTTTCCCCTCAGGAAGCCAGCAGCACTCCAGAGACCATTGTTGTTATTTTCACTTTAGATTTCCAATCTTCCCTGCTGAAACATCCTGAGTTGTCCGTGACTTAAGCCCTTAGCGGTGACTTCCTATTTTCAGCATTCACTGGAGAGCTTTTTTATACCAAGCACCCTGAAATACAAAACTGCCATTCTTTTAAAGAATTAAATATTAAATATTTAGAAGAATTAAGTGATATTAAAGACAACATGTTTCTAATAGGCATGTAACAATAATACAATTCATACTAATACGCATAAGTGAAAAAAAAGGTTTAAAAAGTTTATTTTCATATAATTTAAAAAAAACTATAATTTAAATAAATTATTTTAAATGCTACAAGTAAATTTAAGCATCACAACATTATAATGTACTATATGAAAATACATAATTATAATTACTTTGAGATTTGCTAAGATTGCATTTAACAGTGTTATTAAATTACCGGTAACACTTTACAACAAGGTTTCAGTAGTTAGTTTACTACATTATGTAAAATGAACTAATCATGAACTGCACTTCTAAAACTTTATTAATCTTTCTTAATGTTAATTTCAGCATCTACAAATACATTACTAAAATCAAAAGTTTTTGTCAAGTCAAATCAAATCACCTTTATTTATATAGCGCTTTTTAAAAGTCCAATTGTTTCAAAGCAGCTTCACAGTGTTAACAGGAATATAATGCAACATAATTTGATTCGGCTGTACAGTCGCTCTGGAGAAAACTAAAGCTAATTTCAATTATCATATCGTGTCAATGGGGGCAGATCGGTAATATAGTTGAAATGTAGGTGTCCCCAACTGAGCAAGCCAAAAGCCAAAAGTAATGGTGGCAAGGACCCAAAACTCCTTTAGGGCCAGAATAAAGAAAAACAACCTTGGGAGAAACCAGGCTCAGTCGGGGTGCCAGTTCTCCTCTAGCCGACGATCAAACAGTGTATGATTATGATTATTTTGTATTTGTTAACATTAGTTAATGCACTGTGAACTAACATGAACAGCTTTACTTTTATTAACTAATGCTAATGAAGATTAAAAAATACCTTATTGTAAAATGTCATCTACATTTAAAAATAGGGAAAGTGAGCATATCAAATTAAATATTAAAAACTGAAAACCAGTGAATAAAAAAGTATAATATTCACATTGGCAACAAATACGAACATATGCTCACATCAGTGAAAGATATGTAAGGGATAATGTACACCCAGCCGGCTGTTATCGCAGAATGTCTTGCATCACTCTGAAGGGGTTTATTCTGCGGTAACAACCGGCTGGGTGTACATTATCCGGCTTATTACACGGCTACTAGTCTCAAATAAATAATTATTAGACACAAAATATTGTCTTGAGATTAAATATTTTATTAGCTCTTACGCAAAGCTTCCGCGTTCCAACAGTTCCAACCTGCTTTAAGCCTTTATCTGTTGCTGAAGATTTGCCATATGCCCTTGCTAAATGTTGAAAATTAATGCTGAAAGGGTTAGTTCACCCAAAAATGAAACCAAGCTTATGATTTACTTACCCTAAAGTTTATAGGTGTATATCATATGACATTCTTCTTTCAGACAAATACAATCAGAGTTATATTTAAAAGTCCAGGCTAACGTTAATCCAAGCAGTAGGCTAGTTGTAGTTGTGTTTGAAGTCCATAAAAAATGCAGCTGTCCGTCAAATAACGTGCTCCACACGGCTCCGATGGGTTAATGGAGCCATCTGATTCGAATCGATGCGTTTGTGTAAGAAATATATCTATATTAAAAACGTTATAAAGGAACCCCGCCTTGAAGTCTTCCATTGTAACCCACGGCTGTTTAAGCCACAAGATGGCGCCAGCTTTAAGCATAGAAGTAGTACCGGTCAAGATAACTCGTAGTACCCGTATGAGCGGGTGTTATCTGGGAATAACATACCGCTGGAATGTGCGATTGACCAATCAGAATCAAGTATTTCACAGAGCCGTGTAATAAGAAAGTGATATAAACCATATGGGCTTTATTTCTTGCTGTTAAAACTAGATAGAAATAAAAAGAAAATAAAATAAAAAGACTAATTAATCTTACAATTTAAAACTAGTCTTTAGCAAAAAATAGGTTACGCTTTATTTTAATAGTCCACTTTAAACATTCTAAATGTCTACATGCTACATGTTAACTACTCTCACTCGAGTATTAGCAGTGTTAGATTATAGGGTTAGTAGAAAAAGTGTAGATTAAATGTAGTTGCAGAATTACTTATAGTCAGTCTGTTGGGGAGCATCAGAATAAAGTATTAGTTAGATATTAATCAGACAGTCTATTAATACTGTAATGAGAGTTAATTGACATCTAGTTACAAAGTTACATATAGTTAGTGCAATGTCTAAATTCTATCAAAATAAAGGGTTAACAAAAAATAATATCACTTGTTTAGAAATATAATATAATACAATGTTTATAAATAGAACAACCCCAAAAATTCCCATCTAGAACCTTTTGTGCCCCATGTAGGTCCTAGGAGTCCAGTATAAAAATCCCATGGCCTGGATAAATGGATGATGGGATTGTTAGTGCTTCCGTCCTGACCTCTTAACTCTACATGGTTCATATCAAACCCATTTAGTCGTACCTGATAGCGTCTCTCACTTGTCCAGACAGCTCATGGCGTTCTTGCTCGAATGAGCGGCAGCGCTTTGGGGACCTTTTGCACTGCCGTCCGCAGCCCCAACCACTAAGGGGCCACCGGCGATTAATCAGGTGCATCCTGCACAATAAAAATCAATGCGGAAGAAGAAGGTGAGGCATTTACAGGGCCACTCCCTCTCTCCAAAAGCTCATAATTTTTATTGACTCTGCTCTTAACTGCCTCGCAAGCGGCTTGCAGTGCCGGCATTTCTTTATTGGCTTCAATCTATCTATAAAAATCAGTGGGGCCAAAGCAGCTGCATATCTGCTGAATAAATCATGCATGCATACAGCACACACACTCATTCCACAACACACACGCACACAATGGGAAACGCACTTAAGCGCCAAGGGCAAAAAATAAACCGACTGTCTCAGTGAGTGTGAGGAACATGGTGCCCTAAGGTATGACAGACTGGTATCATTTATCTAAATCAGTTGTGGGATTAGTGGTAGAAATATAATTGTATCTTTTCAGTGAGCCAAGCTGGGAGTTGCGCAACATATGATGTTGAACATCCATCAAGTTTTGACCAACAAGCAGTGAGATACAGAAACATATGCGATATCCTACAGCACAATCTGACAGAAATGGGCACGGAAAGCATTGTGTACACATAACGGCTGCTGACCTGAGGTCATGAGTCCAACTCTGTGAGTGAGTGATATCTCTGTTGTCCAGAGAGTATAGTTATACGAAGCTCCTGAGACAATGGGTGGCTCTGATGTCCTCTGGGATTAGGTGTGAAGCTCACATAACAAACACAATGGCCTCTTATTGATCCCAGTGTTTCTCAAAAGGGTTTGTGACCCACCGAAGCATCATTTGTGGGGGTGATACAGGAAGCCTTGGACCAAAATGGTCACAGATACTATCGGTGACCGTATCTTTTTACTTGGCTTTCCCTCCTCTTTTGTGGGAATTGATTGCATGGTTCATTAACCGAATGAGTGGTGCTTCAGGACGTCGAATAAGGCAGAAGCTTGAGTAATGTGCTCATGAAATATGAGTGAAAATGCAGTCGAGGGTACAATTGAGCAGACATTAAATACACACTGGAGCAGCAGTGGACCAATGATAATAAGAGGCGCCTGTCTGTTTGGATAGAGATATAAGAGGGAATCACGATGGAGAGAGATAAAGGTCTGGGATTGCACTCAACTTACTCAAGTTCAGGTCACTGTGTGCGTGGGTCTGTCCTGGTAGGGACTGAATAGTGACCAAATTTCCCATAATGACCATCCTATATCCTATGTTATCTACTTTGTGAGGACCTATCTTGTGGCAAACATTATAAAGATAATAAATAATGTCTTATTTATCATGCAAAATGCCACAAGTCGTCTGTAGTATTTATAGTTATAATTAACTTGGCGTAAAAAAAAAAATCAATAGTAGGGATTTACCATGATATAAAATATGTGTGTGGTCATGGTGGCCATTGATGGGGACAGAGTCAATCTTGGCACAGTGTTTGTCCTTTAAAGAAAGGGCAAGGAGACAAACCATTGAAATTGCTGGCCATATCTTCTTCCGTGTTTGTGTGAGTTTAAATACCAGCAAATTCAGACAACTAATAAAGCCACTCGCAGGTGTCCAAAATACAGCTGCTTGTGAATCAACTCTATCAAACCAGTGTGATGTATGCTGAAATTAAATACACCATTAAATACAATAGATTGCACCGCCTAACTATTTGGTAGTCTTGGATCTGGAAGTACTTTGAATGTTTTTCTCCATATTGAAAAAATCTAAAATCTTTAAAGTCCTCATGAAATCAAAAAATCGATCCTATTTACATTGTTAGCACATATTACAGGTCTTAGGGTGATCAATCAATCCATGCAAGTTAATACACAAAAAAACAATTGTTTGCCTTAGTAACCTTTAATCAAAATCTGATAAGTTACTTCCGGTCTGGAAATGGCATTCCCTCTCAGATGGTGTCATTTTGACGGCTTGCGTTTTAAAATGCGAAACCACTCCCCTCCAACCGTTAGTCTGTTATGAGAAAGAGATGGAGAGGAGGAGGAGAGGTAAAAACCCTGCCTTCTGTTCAATATTCCGTTTCACTTGGAAGTACGTCACAGCACTTAAGAAAACTCACTCGCTACTTCCGGTGCAACTCTTTCTTTTTTTTTTTCTTTTTTTTTTCAAACACAGAATTTTCCGTTATTTGTGAGAAAACACTTCAAGGCCAAGCACGGAATTTTCTGTGTTTCCGTGTTTTGACTGTCGGACGCTATTGCACATCTTCTGAATGGGTACTGAATCTCCTGATCAAAACACACGCGAGTAAGACATAAGCTGTGTCTCATTTCGGAAGGCTGCGTCCTTCGGAGGTCCCATTCGAAGGTTGCATGCGTCATAAGGCGCATTTTCATTTCAAAAAAGTGTTTCTTGACATTTCAAGAAACTGTCTGTGTGTCTCCTACTAAGGACGTCTCGTTTAATTCTGATTGAGGACACTCCGTATACTGGATGAAATTTAACGAAATGACACACAGCTGCAGTAAAACGAGCGATCGTATGTAATCATATGCATATATAAAATAATGTGATCATCATCATTAAACAGCATATGAATCAAAACTGTCTAATGTTACTGAATGAAAGGTCGAACCAGGACGAGCTGCAAGACTGTGCAAGCATTAGGGGTGTTGATGGAATCTACTCCATCTGTGTTTGATCATCTCTCTGAATCTGATCTGGAAACAGTCTTTTACAAAAACGTGATTTTCTCAGCTTTTTGTTCAAAATGTTACTTTTTTTGATAAAGTGTTGATAAAGAAGGAATGCATGAAGCTAGAATAAAAGTTTTTTTTTTTTTTTTTTTTTTTTTTTTAAGAAGAGGGCCAGCTCTTTATTTTGATATATTGCATGCTCAGATATTCTTTAAACTAAATATTATATGGGCTATAAAATTTTAGTGAAAATTGTCAAAAACCCTGGCGGAGGCTGGCAACTTTTTTTTAATATGCTGTCGGGGAAAGAGTTAACAAAGTTCTATGCCATGAACTAAATAAACCAGCATCAACATTAATCACAACATTGTGGTGTACTGGTTAAAACACTAGTATTGTTACAATTTAAAATAACAATTTTCTATTCCAATATACTTTAAAATGTAATGTATTCCTGTGATGGCAAAGCTGAATTTTCAGCATCATTACTCCAGTCAGTGTTACGTTTACATGCAACCAAATAATCTGTTAGTAATCGGACTGACGGCTCAATCAGACTGGAAAGCATTCATGTAAACACCTTAATTGATCCAATTGAGCTTGATCCGTATGAAATTCCAATCGGATTGGAAGAAGTGGTTTATTTAATTTCTAATCCAATCGAGAGAACATGTAAACACTTGATCGGATTGAAAACTGAAACTGGAAAGGACTGCGCATGTGCAATGATGTAGAAATGGCGCAATGACATATGACGAACAGAACAAGCTGCAGTTGTTGTTAAAAAACTATAAAAAAGATTGTATATATATATATATATATATATATATATATATATATATATATATATATATATATATATATATATATATATATATATATATATATATATATATATATATATAATAAGAAGAAATAACTTATTATTGTGTTATTCTAAAACTCTTCTACCATTCATCATCTGCGAAGTAGAGAACAGCATCCCATCAGTCGTCACTTCATACTCTTATCCACAGACACTTAATTTTGGATGTGGGAAGTGGCACGTTTACTTTTTGATAAAATTTGACTTTGACACTAGAGTGTGACTGTTACTTTTAAAAAGCAATGAATACAGATAGTATTAAATATTAATAAAATAATGTACTACATATATCAAGTAATGTATACTGTAGGTCTTCTAATTTAGAACTTTTGAATTTGGCTTTTTTTAAGAAGTTGAAAATACACTGACTGATGCTTATTTTATTAATTAATAAGGGCGCTTTAAAAGTATGATGTAAATTTGCCAAAATGTGGAAACGAGTTAGCATTTTAGCACTTCCGGTTCCATCGTCCTGAAGTCAATGGGTTTTTTAAATGGGATTTTGGTTAAATGGCTGAAATAAGGTCTGTAGTAAACACAAGCTCAAGACACGTTCACGTTTAATTCTGTATGCGACATAAAATACATCAGTATTCCAAAAATTGTGAATTGTGTCTATGGGACTACAGAGGCTGTCAGGGAGATTAAATGTCATCCCACCGAACAGGTAAACTGGACAAAATGTGTGTAAGTATCATAAACTTTTGTTGATCACAGAACTTGCTTTTTTTTTATTTTAGATAATCCAAAAGCCTGAATAAACCTTATTGGGTTTTTGTCGAGGGAACCAGTGTGATGCTGTACACATGATGTCATTCCTGCACCACTCTATTTAACTATGGAGAAAATTAATATAATTTTTTACTTGCAAAACTGCATATATGCACTACAGCACAGCAACACAAACTCCCTCTTTTCAAAACACATATGTATCAATACATATCTTCAATTACTGAGGTCGAAAGAGAAATCAACCCAGGTCTTTGACACACTAAAGCAGAGCACATGATCATTCAGCAGCGTAGTTGATTAGCCATTAAGAGTGCGTGAGCGAGAGTGTGAAAGACATGAGAGACACTGAATGGCAGTCAGGGCAATTTAGCAATGACCTCTTTCCCACAAGGAGACTAAAGCCTAGCGCTAATGAGCTAGTCAAGTCAAACTTACGTACATTCAGACTGTCAAAGCACAAACGGGCAGGAAGTCACCCTCAGAATGAAGTTGAATCCTTGCCATCAAAACCAGGAAAGGAACCTTGTTGAGCCACGTCTTTATTTAAAATGCTTTCAAATGACAAAAGAGAGAGTTTAGTTCATTCAAGCACACAATGTATTAAAGACTGAATTACTCCAACTTCCTGCTTGCAAAAAAATAAGACAAAAACACTGGATTTCTTTGAGAATTGCTTTCCTGAGACTCATTGTGTATTTCAAACAACACACCGAGATACTACCATGTCTTGACATTTCATTAAATGGGCTCCTCCGCTCTCTATAGCCAGTCTTAGCTGACAATATTGGCGGCACAGTGCCATCTATTGGTGAGAGGAAGCTGAAAGTTGGAGCAGGTGGACATCTCTTTTCTTCTCTAACTCTTTCTACCATACTATTTATAGAGAGCAAGTCTAACGCTCACAGGGATAGGTGTGGAAAAAAAAAACTTTTTGTATCAAAAAAAGATGTTTTGATACAAATACAAGAATGGACTCCATTGTCATTTGGCATTGTATAAACCAAAAAAATAAAAAATTCAGAAAGAAAAAAAAAATTTGCATTCCAAAGACATTCAGGTTTGAAACAATATTACGATTTTTCATGTTGGGGTGAGCTATCCCTTCAAGAATGCTAACTTAACTTTGTGATGAATACCATGTTGAGAAGAAGGAAGCATTATGTGGGCTGACAATAAAGAAGCCAGAAACAGTTCATCAGACCTGAAGTAGCATTTAAAGTTCCTACAAGATCCATCACAACTGCTCTTTTAAACAAGACTCTTAACCTCATTTTGTTCTAGAAGGATTGCCCTGTAATTTGCTTAGCATAAAACAGTCTGAGAAATGACTACTTAACAAGGAAGGAGCAATAACGCACAGTTTGGATCTGACTGCATAGTTGAGAGACCACGGTATCTTTTAGCTTTGCTTTTGAAGATAGATCATTTTGGGAGGTCACTGAAAATCGATGTTGACTGCACAGTGTAATCATCGCTGGGAATGCCATTAGCATATCTTAGCATGGATTGAGTTGTCTGGCTGGCGGGCAGAGGGAGGGAGGAGTGATTAGGGATTGATTGTTCTGGCTGGAGAGGCTCCGAGATTGGAGGACGGTATGAGAGAATGTTAATGAAGGCTGAGTCGGAGCCTGCGGACCCCCGCTCCTTTAATTACCTGAGCATATCTACATGTCCAGGGGGTCCAAGCCTGCTCGCGGCATGTCTGATAAACATGAGTGAGTGTGTGCGTTTGACTCAGGCTCTGATTAGAAGGTTAAGACTCCTACTTTCTAGATGCTCTCCCCTCCCGCACTTCCTTAATGTGGAGTTGCCTATACACTCTCTTTCTTTAATGACTTGTTGGTCCATAGAGTTCTTATAGTCTTAACCAATGTAATGCCTCTCTCTGCATTAAATACCTGGCAAACAAGAACTGTTTGTGTCTCTCCCTGCCATACAAACAGGCAGAGTCTCCATCTGCTTTGTTTGGAGCACCCGCACTACTGCATGATGCTTCGGTTTGGAATTGGCATTAGGTGTTGGCCGCAGACGTTTATTAATATTCATCGGATCTCATTCTGCCGAAGCTGAAAACAACATCTTAACGTGCTCTCAGCATTTACATCTGGGAGCGAGAGGTGGGCCAATGATGCGATGCTCATGTTTCTGTCCTACCTATTAATTTATTAGGCAAATAGATTAAAACTGTCATTTTTAAATACAATGACTTGAAAACATGTTTTTAAGTTTCGAATTAAAAATCTTTTAAGTTAAAAATGTCAGGGTAATACAGGTTTCCCGATATCATGTTGAGGGAGAAAAGCTTCATTAAAAAAACTTAAGTGGTTTTCCAATATTCTCTTAATATTTCTTAGGGGGAAAAAACATAAAACAGGAAATTAGATCATAAAAAGATCTGCATGACTGTGCCTAAGAACAATCTTTTTAAAAAATCAGATAATTTGACCTTTTTATGACAAGGGAAGGATAGTTGAAGTTATATGCTGTCATGTGGTGATATCAGTATATATATATTGGGGGGGGGGGGGTCATGGGCAGCCAAGGCTCATTAATGTTTGTGTGGTCTGATCAAACAGATGAGCTGCTGTAGCTCAGATTGCTCAAGAAGTTAATGCTGGTTCTGATAGAAAGGTGTCAGAATACACATTCATTGCATCTTTAGTTTGCTGTGTATGGGGCTGCATAGCCACAGACCAGTCAGGGAGCCCATGCTGACTCCTGTCCACCACCGAAAACAGCAACATTGGGCATTTGAGCATCAGAACTGGACCACGGAGCAATGGAACATGATGGCCTGGTCTGATGAATCACATTTTCCTTTACATCACATGGATGGCCGGGTGCCTGTGCATCGCTTACCTGGTGAACACATGGCACCAGGATGCACTATGGGAAGAAGTCAAGCCGGCGGAGGCAGTGTGATGCTTCTGGCAATGTTCTGCTGGTAGACCTAGGGTCCTGCCATCCATGTAGATGTTACTTACCACCTACCGCATTTTTGTAGATGATGTACACTATTTCATGGAAATGGTATTCCCTCGTAGTTGTGGCCTCTTTGCTCAAAGCAAAAATGGAGGTGTTAACTTGGCCTTCAAATTCCCCAGATCTCAATCCAATCAAGCATCTGTGGGATGTGCTGAACAAACAAGTCCGATCCATGGAGGGCCCATCTAACCACTTGCAGGACTTAAAGGATCTGCTGCTTACATCTAGGTGCCAGATACCACAGCACACCTTCAGGGGTCTAGTGGAATTCAAGCCCCGACGGGTCAGGGCTGTTTTGGCTGTTTGGAGGGGACCAACACAATATTAGGAAGTCATAATGTTATGCCTGATTGGTGTGTGTATATACATATATTAAAACTACTTTAATAGCTGCGTGCAAAATGTTAGCAAAATGTAATTATTTTTAATTGTTGGTATTGATAATAACATCATGACATTTTACAAAACTATTTGAAACTAACATGAATACCAATTTAAATATATAACAATTCTAAGAACATGGCACAACTATATTAAAAAAAAAAAAGATCCTTTTATTTATCCGAGACACTTATGACCCGGGTAATAAATCCAGCTGAAGGACTCTGGAGATGCACTGTGTGGGTAGTTTAAGACAGCCCTCCTAATGACATGCATTAATTACTGTCTACCTTCTGCACACACGCTTTTAGCGATTGCATTTTTATTTAGGTCATATCATGTGTGACTGACATATGTCATATTTGATTATTTTCAGCCATGTGGTTGACAGCTGCTGTGTCTATCATTGTACACACCACCAGTGATTCAAAACACAACGTATGAAATGCAACAGACATCCCCATCGAACATAAGCTACTGCTAATGCTAATATCCTCTTACAAGCACAGCTGGACATTCGGATTTGGCCCTGCTTACCGAGAGTTCACCCAGCCAAACTATCAAAGCAAGGACAGCCAGCATACCACCACCGATTAAGGGCAGCCTGCCCATAATTAGAGGGGTTCCCAATAGACATCCTCAATCCAAACGCACTCCCCTTTGAAGACAGAGACATCAGCCATTCCGAAACCAGTGCCTCCTGTTGTCTGGGAGGGTGGCTTGATGTCACCATATTCTCATTGGATGGTGCCAAATGAGGTGGCTAATTGTAATTAGCGAGCTCCGTGTCCTTGAAATGTGGACATTGCTTTCCAATAGTCTAGTCCCCAACAAATCAAATGCACTGTACTACTCATAAACACCGGCCAAAAATCTTGGGCCATCTTGCATGGGTTCCATAGGCCACCAATTGCCTGGCATGTTTTTCGTCCCTCAGGCTGTGGCAGATCTACTTAAACCAATCTGTCCAATTTCTCTCTCCTATATCTCAAAATAGCATTTCGCACCATTGCAGGCGGATTGGTATCTTTGAAAAAGGTGATGAAATAGAAAATAGAAAATTGGGAAAGAATCTGTTTCCTGAGCATTCACACACTGAGGTTTTCCGAAGGGTCCAATTTCTCTAGTTGGTGTTCTGCCAAAGGCCTGCTGTGGTAGAGGCAATATTGCAGTCTGTGTGTTGATCTCCTACTCCCTGCTGTACAACACTCTAAGAGATTCAGGTTGTATTCATGGTGGCACTCAAGTTGATGGTGCAAAGCGTGTCGTTGTTTCAACTCAAAAGTACAATGTGAAAAGAGACCATCAAGGGAGGGGGCATAGCTAAGGGGGGAAAAGTTAGGATGATTCTAAGGACCCACAAACTTTTGGGGCCCCCAGAGATCGGTTTTATTAGTAGTAACAGTAGTAATGAAATATAAATTGTAAATGTATAATCTACCAGAGTAACAAATAAAACAAAATGATGTCTTATTTTTGCATTTCTGCCAAAAAAAAATCTCTCCCCGTTTACTGCATGGTTCAGTCCTGTTCTGCGTAGCCTACAATCACTGAGTGAGATCAGATAGTAAACTGTCAAATCAGAGATGTCTTCGCATTCAACAACGAACCTCAAAAGAGAAGTCCGGTCATCAAAATCGAGGCTACAGCGATAGTCTATGTGATAGGTTACGCTTTTTACCACTGAAAATAAAAAGAACGTCATTTTGGTTTTCGTAAATGTGACTCATATAATGCATTTAATGTCAAATAATCTAAAAAATATATATTCTTTTTTTTCTATTTGAATACATTTAAAAAAATATATTTTATTCCTGTGATCAAAGCATAATTTATCCTCATTACTCCTGTCTCAAGAGTCACATAATCCTTCAAAAATCATTCTAATATGAGGATTTGATGATCAACAAACATTTATGATTATTATCAGTGTTGAAAACAGTTTTTCTAGGATAATTTAATGAATATAAAGTTCAAAAGAACAGAATATATCTGAAATATTTATCTGAAAGCTTTTGAAACATTATAAATGTCTATACTGTCACTTGAACAATTTAATGCATCCTTGCTGAATAAATTATGTTTAAAATGGCTTAGGAACTGTAGGCTATTTAGAGGTGGATAAACTCAATTTAGAGGTGGATAAACGCACTGGAGGTGGGTAAATGCTATTTCCAAATTTTAGGAGGTGCGTAAACGCCATTTACGTCTGTTTTGCCTCCACTACATCCCTGGGCGTATGTATTATACGCTAATTCCTATGCCATTTTGGTGTGTTATCAAGACGCATAATCGCTTTTAGCGTGTTTATCAACGCTATTTCATTCTATCCCTGTACACTGCCCCTACCTCTAAACCTACCCATCACATACACACACACACACACTGTCCCTAAACCTACCCATCACAAGAAACATTCTGCATTTTTACATTTTCAAAAAAACATAATTTAGTATGTTTATAAATCCATTTACCTTGTCGACACACACACACACATAATGGTTCGTTTCGGCATAGAAATACACGTGGAATCACACGGCGTAGACACGGCGTAGACATTTTGATTGCTCAAAATGCATACGGATAACACGCCACTTGGCTTTAGAAAGTGGCGTGTAGTTTTTAGGCAAAGTCATGATGTCATGTTGACGTAGGGGTAGTTGAATCTAAAATCACTGCTACAATCATCAGTGACACTTTTGCACTTTTAGCAGTATGCAACCGACTACCTATAAACTGGCCATTGGCAGTTTGTGAGTCAATGTCATCTGAGACTAGTTATCGGCAGCTGGTCAATGGATGTGTTTTTTTGTGTTTAGAGCAACTATTCTTCTTGAATTAATCTATTTTACCTTTAAGGATGAAGGAACTTCTGATCTGGAAAAATACACAAGAACCAAATGTGAGCAAAAACTGGCTTTGGTGAGTAAATAAAACTGTTTCTGTGCAGCTGGAGCTTTATTAGGACAGATCAGTTACGCTGGAAGGTAGAGTCTGGGTAAAAACAAAATACCATGAAATATCAAATCTAATTCCATCTATATTAAAAAACAACTTCATTCAAATACGGTTTCATGGCAGGTGAGAAATTACATTTTATCAGTTTGCTCACCATTGGTGTAGCAATAGAAGTTCATTTTGTGCACTGAACACTAGCCAGCGCTAATTGCTCACTTTTGTTCTCTTGTTAGTTGTTAAGTGACATAACATTTCTGAGGAGAGGGACTGTTCACATTCTTGACAAATATCCAACTTCTGATACAACTTCTGAACTACAGTAACCTCTAACTAGCATGTGGCTATTAATTCGCGCAATAGCTGAGGCTTTGGACAGTAAAAAAGAGGTGGGGCTCCTAAAGCAACGGTGAACGATTTCTCTCTGTCAGATCATCCGGTGCATAACTCAAAGCGACGACCAAAACCAGCTCCAGAAATCAAAGTCTTCATTCAGCTTTCCAATCCTCTGACTGAAACTGTTTGAGTGGCTCGGAGAAACTTCAAAGCGGAAGGCAAAGGGAGGGTTTTTTTAATTTCAGATAAGGCCCCCTGAGCTGAATGTGAACTGCTGGAACTCTAAAAGTTCACATCTTAATCGACGTGACCAGCTGAATTGTGGAGTGAAGAACTCATCTCCAGAGCCCTCATCTCCTGGCCTCTTTTTTTCTCTATAATCTGTATAATCGAAACAGGACGGAGAGCCTACAGCAGAAAAAGAAAAAGAAAAACACAGCTACTCTCACTGAAGCCCAAGCTGCTGAGAGACTTAAGCATTCTTAAGTAAGGACAAACACATTTGTTTTGTTGAGCGGGAGTCGCATCAGGTTTATTGATTTACTGTAATGCTGCAATCATTATCGAGCCTGGATAAATCTCTTCTAAAGCAACCACTCTTTTCTGGTTCCCTTCTCTTTTTTTGTAGAAGGTTAATATGTTAGATTATTGAATTTCAATTAAAAGTGTACACGCAAAATACATTTGGGTAACACTTTACAATAAGGGTGCACTAATATGCATTAATTCATGCTTAGATAATCATGAGTTAATGTATTACTAATGGTTAACTAATCACTATTAACTAACTTATTAGGTAATATGTAATTGTGGTTATGAGTTTTGAATTCATTAAGTAATTACAGTTGCAACCTCTCATAATTTACCGTAAAAAGTATCGCGGAGAAAGTCACTGCTCAAGTCGTCCTTGCAGGCTGAATAACTAGTTCTTCTAATGATTCATCATCAGACTTTGGCTTTGATTGATATGGTAAAATCGACGTCAACCAAGCTTAACAGAGCAGGCTTGCGGAAAGGTGGGATTTAGAGAGACTGATTCGTCCGACAAGTCATTTGACATTGAGAATAATTGAAAAATTTGGTGATGTGCAATGTATATTGCGAGAAAAACAATTTTTTATTTTTTTTTACCTTGATGCTTGTAAACCTGTTGTAGGAGACCTCCAAAACTAAATTAGGAGCCATTAAAATAGCATAATAGGGGCACTTAAACCAAAAAAACAATTGATTTCAGGATGATGGAACTGGAAGTACTAAAATGTTATCTCTTTTCCAGGTTCATCCCTCTATCAAACCTATGTTGCTAGCATTGCCAGTGTCATGCTCTACTGTTTGAACTATGAGAACAACAATAGTATAAAAAAGTAAGTTTAGGGGTGCTTTCACACTTGGTTCGATTGCCTGGACCGAACCCGAGTTCGATTACTCCCCCCTCCCGCTGCCCTGCTGGACTGTGTTCAGATGATATTATTTGAGTCTGAACCGGGGTTCGTTTGCGTCATCAAAGCAGCAGCTGTTTTGCATTACGGCTGCTTAGAAATGACAGTAAGCATGAAGCCGGCGAAAAGCATAAAGTTGCTCCCGTCACTTTTATATTCTTGCTTTTGAACCGTTGGTTTTGATACCAAAGCTTCAGTACGTAATGGCACATGAGTCTATCTGCCACAAATGCACTGCAAATGCTCTAAAGAACACCGAAGACGAGCAGAAATTACATCTACAGCTCTCAGCTTGCAGTATGTCAGTGACGCTTGTCAGGTAAATGAGTGAAACGCATACAAAATACGCATTTTCATCCAATCAATGTCATTAATAGCAGTTCACGTACCAGAGTTCACATGAACCGAACCCCAGACCAGCTTTTTTAGCGGACTCCAGTACGGTTCGCGAGTGCGCCCCGAGTTCGGAAGACCGCATTCAATGCCCAAATAAAAATGAACTCATAATGAGCATGTTAAAACTTTATGACCGAAACACACAAAGATGTGTTCCCATTACCTGATTTCACTCTGTAGGGAAATGCTTGTACTGCTGTTCTAACTGGTGTTTTTGTTTTTTGCATTTTGATTTTGCATTTTGATGCATGTCAAATGTATGTATGTTTGTTGTTTATGTAAACACACTGTTTTCAGGAGCACATAGCATTTTTAATTTTCAGGCTGCATCACAACCACAGGGAGAAAATCTTGGAGGGCTCTTTTTAAAAGAACAGCAGCATAGTGTGAGTCTTAAACAGAGTGTAGTGAGGAGATCAGATAAAGGTTTTCTGTGCGGAATTAAACAAATCCTCCTCCTTGAGGCACTGATCGAGAGTGAAAGGAAGAAATGACTGGACTGATTCGACTAGCTCTGTGGCGCTGGGAGTAAAACAGGGGACAGTGATTATCTGAAACAGTTATCTACATATGCTTGTAAATCTGAAGGCAGCCATATTCAATGTGTGTGGTGTTAGCAAAAACTGGACTGGAGCATGAAGGAAATGTCATTTTTCAAAAAAGAAGTATATAAATCATATAGATGAAAATATACTGTATATTCATATTATCATAAGATCATGTGACATGTAAATACATTTATATTTAAATGTCACATGATCTTTCAGAAATCATTCTAATATGCTGGTCTGGTGCTTAAGAACCATTCATCATCAATATTAAACAGTTAAGCTGATTAATATTTTTGTGGAAACCAGATCATGATCCTTTGATAAATAGAAATTTCAAAAGAACAGCTTTTATAATAGAAATCTTTTATAACACTACAGATGTCTTTACAGTCGCTTATGATCAAACTGCCCCAGAAAGATGACAGTATCTGAAATCCATGTCCTTTTGGGGATGTGTTTTGGTCCCTTTGATGCAAACAGCTTATAAAAGTGAAAAAAAAGTATGTATGTATGCATAAATGCAGAAAGTTTTCTGTGATGGGTAGGTTTAGGGGTAATGTTAGTATAAGAGGATTGAATATAAAGTTTGTACAGTATAAAAATCATTATGTCTATGGAAAGTCCCCATAAAACATGAAAACACTACATATATTTTTCACAACTGAAATTGTAGTTAACAGAGCCATGACAATGAAGAACTAACAAAAAAATACTAACTTGTTTAATGAACATGAATAGAATATATAGACAAAAGCATAGAGTAACATAATTAACTACTCACACTTAGGTGAGAACCAACAATGAATTGAATGAGACAGGGTGTATAAATACACAGGGAAGATTAAAGTCCGACAGCTGAATCAAGGAGACTAACTAGGATGCGATTAAGATGCAGTTAAGATGGACAGGAGACATGAGGAGGAAGGAATAACGCAACAGAACGGACAGAGGCAAGAGCCAAGGTGGAGTCCTAATATTAATACTTGGTGAAGCCTGTGCATCAATGGCGGTGGAGCGGGACGAGGGGAAGGCCATAGCATATAAAATCGAGGTGACATCCTCGACTCGAGTGACCTAGGTGGAGTAATCAGAAGTAGCAAGGTCCAAGGTAGAACCAGAGGGACGGAGGATCCCAGAGAAGCTGAAGAGGAAGTTTGAGGCATGAGGTGTAGGCATCAAAGAATGCTGAGTGCCATGCTGGTGTAGAATGAGCCCGAGGTGGACCCAACGAATCGGTGGGAATCAGCAGTGGAGTTGAGGAGCTATGAGACACCAGTGGGGCAGGTAAGTCCGGAGATTTATATAGAGCCAGCTGGAATAATGGTGACAAAGGGGTGGGCAGATTACTGGGTGGCATTGGGCCATCGATGATAGAGTTTAGTGGGCTGGACGAGCTCTGTAGTGAAAATGATGAGCCAGCGCTCCTTAACTGGCTCATCGGAGAACTGTCTCTACCAAAGCAGACTCCTCGCTGGATATGGCAATTGACTCCAGCCTTGGGATGGGTTTGGTAACCTGCTCTGGCTCCGGGGTGGACTCTGTGGCTGACTCTAACTCTGAAGGTGCTCATGGTCAAGAACGGATATTAGAAGAAGGATCCACAAACCAACCAGGCATAGTCGATGAACCTTTCTAACACAACTTATTGAGCAGTTTGAGCTACAGTAGCTCGTCTGTTTGATTGGACCTCACGGGCCAGCCTTATGCTCAGAAAGTGCATCAATGAGCCTTGGCCACCCATGACACTGTTGCCGGTTCACCACTGTTCCTTCCTTGGACTAATTTTGATAGATACTGACCACTGCAGACTGGGAACACCCCACAAGAGATGCAGTTTTGGAGATGATCTAACCCAATCATCTAGCCATCACAATTTCGCCCTTGTCAAACTCACCCAAATCCTCACGCTTGCCCATTTTTCCAGCTTCAAACACATCAACTTTGAGGACAAAATGTTCACTTGCTGCCTAATATATCCCACCCACTAACAGGTCCGTGATGAAGAGACAATCAGTGTTTTTCACTTCACCTATCAGTTGTCATTATATATATTATAGTTCTGGACCTATTTATGCAGAAATGAAATATACTGTAATTGCAACAGCAAAACAAACAATCAGCCCTAACAGCCCCTGAAACTGACACAGACCTGACAATTTGAATTAGAGAGGACAAAATATTCTATAATAACATCTCTGTATTTACAATTGTCCCTCTCTTAGCAGTGCTTATCTTAAACAATAAAGCACATCAGCCTAGTGTGTGCCTACTTCTCACCTCCATCAAGGAATTGCAGACGCTGTGTCCTTGCCGGCCTGGAAATCTCAGACATCATTCATTGGAAAGATAAACAATTGAAAAAATGAGTTTACAAAAGAACAAAAATGCTGCACATTTAAATAGCCCACACTCAAGGTTGAACACCTTGAAGTTTTTTTTTTTTATTATCCATGCTCAGGAGTGGCATGCCCATTCAAACGTGCCACAAACATTTTTTGGAGATGAATGGTTTTCACTTTTTACCTATACACATGTCTAAGGTTAGTCCAATTGATTTAAACCTTGTGTCACCATCTACTTACCAACATGTCGCTTCAAAATCTTACAATAGAACAAACACAAAGGAGTTATCATATGAGTTTTGGCTGTCAAGTTCATATAGATTTTTTGGTTGATTTATTAAATGTATATAAATAAAAATATGTTGGGA
This sequence comes from Pseudorasbora parva, assembly GCF_024679245.1. NCBI lineage: Eukaryota > Metazoa > Chordata > Actinopteri > Cypriniformes > Gobionidae > Pseudorasbora > Pseudorasbora parva. Next base: position 14,165,548 of record NC_090178.1, on the reverse strand, counting down.
TTTGATCCTATTTAGCCTTTTTAAAAATGTGTGAAGTAAAAGCACAGGTTCTCCCCTCGGAGCGCTCCGTTTGTGAGTGTTTTCTGCTCTCTCTTTCTCTTGCTAAAGGCCTCCGAGTTTGTTTTTTGCAGTAACAAAGTGTGGTAAAGCAGGCCCACAGCTATCATAATCCAGCGGTCTGTGGCCCTTTCCATGGCGGAAATTCATGCCTCATCTTTCAAAAGCGGTTGTTCACACTTCAGAGGAGTCAGACAAGCTGCTGGAGGCTCTAGGATACCACAGAATTCACAAGCATGAAAATAACAGAACATGCAGACGAGCTGAACGGTTAGGAACAGAAGGGCAGCGGTACGAGGAAAAAAAAATTATTTGGAGCTGATCTGGTCTTTGTTTATTTCACGCGTGGCAGTGTTCATCATGACCTCTCTGCAATCTAGACAATCTCAGTGGAGAGTCTGTTGCATTTTCACGGTGCAGCCTGAATATATTTACATATATTTACTAGATAGTTCTCAGGATTGTTTAAATTCAATGAATGTTACATCAATGTTTATTTATAGTCCAAGCGTGTTAGTTTTAAGGTCATTTATTTGATATGCTATAGTGTACTAAACATTAACAATTTATTAACAATCTCGGTTACACTTTAGTTTAAAGATCCAATTCTCACTACTAACTATGACTTTTGCCTCAATAAACTCGTAATAGTGGGTAAGATGGTTGTTAAGTTTAGGTATTGGCAGACTTAAGGAAATGTAGAATATGCTAATGCAGAAGAAGGCATTAATATGTGCTTTGTAAGTAATAATAATATGGCCAACATCCTAGTAATATGCATGCTAATAAGCAACTAGTTAATAGTAAGAATTGCACACTAAACTAAAGTGGTACCACAATTCTTAATTGGTGAGCTCAATATATATTGAGCAGATTGAGTTAAAAAATATATATATATATATTTTTATGTCAATATATTTCCTAGTAAAATAATTTTTGGTGGGAATAATAGAAAGGAAGCTACATTTTTGAAAGAATCGTCCTCAAATTTTAATCAAAGCATGACCAGACATTCAATTTTATATTTAGGTTATTTTCAGGGCCTTAAAATTAAAGGGAATAATAAAAATAATAAAAACGTGAGTCACTTACATGCATATTTCCCCTTGTTTTAATCTGTCCCTATACTACTTTGAGTTATTATGACTTTTGGGTAACATAATTTGAAGTGTCTAGTTTAAAATGAGACCAAATTTTTGGCTGTAGACCATAGGGTTTAAGAGCTGCAGACATTTTAATTGGGGTATGTCAGGGTTTTATTAATTCTCAAAAAAAAGGGGCGAGGGTTAAGAGGTTAAATCACCTTTCTATCCCATTCGGACATTCAGTTTGGAGTTCAGGAGATTGTCTTGACCAGGACCACACCTCTAAATGCATTGAAGCAACTGCCATGTGATTGGTTGATTAGATAATGGCATTAATGAAAAATTGAACAGGTGTTCCTAATAATCCTTTAGGTGTGTGTATATATATATATATATATATATATATATATATATATATATATATATATATATATATATATATATATATGATCTCTGCGGGTTTTTGACATTACGTAAGTAATGGTGTTGGGAATACTAGATGAGATTCGTCTTATGAGGTAAAAAAAGACATAATGCTGTTCTGTTTCTTGTGTCTTAAGACATCACGAGCCACATTTTAATATGGATTTGTATGTCTATGTGTTTTTTACTCTCATAGTGGCTCTTATAAAACAACACCCCATTGACATGCATTTTATGAACAACGGTTGGAGTAAAAAAATATATATATATATTAGTTCTACTGAAGAAACAAACACACAAACATCAAATTTTCATTTTTGGGTAAACTATCCATTTAAGTAAAAATATTAGCTTTGAATAACTGAATACATCAATAAATGATAAACAGTTTCTGTTGTAAAAATGAGTTAAATAACAAAATAATAATAATTATTATTACAATAAATTACAACAAACTGTTCTTCAACCAGTATTCAGCAGGTGTTCTCTCTCTCTCTCTCTCTCTCTCTCTCTCTCTCTCTCTCTCTCTCTCTCTCTCTCTCTCTCTCTCTCTCTCTCTCTCTCTCTCTCTCTCTCACTATTACTTTTGTTGTCACACACACACATTTCTCTTGATTCATGTCAGCCTCCAACTATTATTCACATCTGATACTACAAATAAGAGCCTTTTGACATCCCCACGGTCTCTCCGATGCCTTCACTCCCCCGCAAGTGCCTTTCCCATTTCTCTTTCCTCCTCTTTTAAAGTCTCTACCATTTTTCTTCATTTGGTCTCAGGCTCTTTATACTCACGTCAGTCCGATCTTGATGTCTAAGGTGTCATTTTGCAAATAAATGTTGACGTTACTTCAAGCATCTAAGTTTCTCATAATGGGTTGTGGGGGGGAAGCAGAAAAACAAATCATACTGTCAACACAAGGGTAATTTATAAGAACCAGTTTCAACTGTAAAATAAAATGGTGCGAGATTGCGTATTTTCTCACACACCTAACACACAGGTATTCTTTTTCTCAACCTTACAATCATAACATTATGTTACTTAATTGGCTATCAAATGAGCACGGCACAGCAGTGCCCCAGAGGTCTTTACAGAGACTGCTTTGATTTGATTTCAAGGAGATTTGTTGACTGGATTCAGTGGACCACTGAAGGAGGATTAGTGAGGTTATTTCAGGATTAAAACAGGCTTGTCATTTAATTTCCTCTCTCTGAGGCAAATGAGATCAAGCAACATTGCCCAGGAAGGTCTAACTCTTTTACATATTAAGTATGCATTTTGCCTATTTATAAGGGTGAGCGACACTAGGCAGCGTTTTACCCAGTGGAAGATTTTCTGTTCAACCCAAAAGATTTTAATGGTTTAACCCAGCTTGTAAAAGTCATAGAAAGCTTGTAATAACATTTTTGACCTACATACTTAATACAACAGATGTCAGGGTTTTTAACTTAATATGTTTTTGCCACATATGTCTTTCAAATGTAAAGTGTTTACCATACCATAAAGATTAAAATGAAATAAGACACAGCAGTACTGCCTTTTTCATGTTTCAGTTAAGTATATAAGGATTCCATTCTACAAACCCGATTCCAAAAAAGTTGGGACACTGTACAAATAGTGAATAAAAACAGAGTGCAATGATGTGGAAGTTTCAAATTTCAATATTTTATTCATAATACAACATAGATGACATATCAAATGTTCAAACTGAGAAAATGTATAATTTTAAGGGGAAAATAAGTTGATTGTAAATGTAATGGCATTAACACATCTCAAAAAAGTTGGGACAAGGCCATGTTTACAACTGTGTGGCATCCCCTTTTCTTTTTATTACAGTCTGCAAACTTTTGGGGACTGATGAGACAAGTTGCTCAAGTTTAGGAATAGGAATGTTGTCCCATTCTTGTCTAATACAGGCTTCTATTTGCTCAACTGCCTTAGGTCTTCTTTGGCGCATCTTCCTCTTTATGATGCGCCAAATGTTTTCTATGGTTTAAAGATCTGGACTGCAGGCTGGCCATTTCAGTACCCAGATCCTTCTTCTACGCAGCCATGATGTTGTAATTGATGCAGTATGTGGTCTGGCATTGTCACGTTGGGAAATGCAAGGTCTTCCCTGAAAGAGACAACGTCTGGATGGGAGCATATGTTGTTCTAGAACTTTTATATACCTTTCAGCATTGATGGTGCCTTTCCAGATGTGTAAGCTGCTCTTGAGCCAGTTTTGGGCCCTTTAGAAGTTTTGACATGTTCTGACATTTGTGCTTTTTTCAGTTGCTTTCGGTTCGCGAATGACTGACACCTCTTTATTTTCAAAGAGATTAAATAAACAGAATATTTTTTATTTTATTTTATTTATGTTCTTTAAAACCTGACATTTCAACAATTGTTCAGACATACAGTATGTCTCATGTTTGTGTAACAAGCATTCAGTTACAGTTCATTTCCGGAAGAGTATCAAAATGGATATTGAGAGAGAGAGAGGTGGCAGATCGTGCATCATGTTTATTTTACAAATTTTGTTTTTATTGTAAGTATGCACAAATAAAAGTAGACACAGATTGTAATGAATAATGATGTATAAAACTTGCCTGACCAAAATTGATGGAATATTTTAAGTATCTTTTACGTTGATAAGAAAATAAGTGAGTTAGTCGCACTGGCGTGACCATCGACCTCTATGGGTTAATGTGCAGCCTGAATAAATGTAAAAAAAGAATGTGGTGTCTAAAACCAATTTTGCTGTTCAGTCCCTTTTAAAAAAAATGTATAGTGTTTTTTTAGCATTCTTAAAAAAAATCTTAGGTTTCAACACATAATTACAGTATGTAAACTGCACATCATGTTTTGTTACATTAATTATTTTCTAAGTTTTTTTATTTTTATTGTACATTGACAGATGACTTAATCAGTTGCTAAAAGCTTGCTAAATTATGTTACGTTAGTATAAAAAAAATATATAATATACAACAACAACAATAAAAACATTATAATAAAGCAACAAAACTTCAAACCTGCCCCCCATTTCCACCCTGGAACATACTTGACAAATGTTAAGAATGAAATGTGGGGGGAAATGGAAATATTAAAAAACGTCAGTTTTGTCCAATGCCCAACAGTTTGTCGGATCTGTTCAGGCTCAAGTCAGATAAGAGATCCCTACCCAATGAAACTACTGCGTCTTTGTTGTCACTTCTAAATCCTATGATGGCTTTGATCAGGAATAGTTCTGTACCGTCTGCATTTGTCATTGTCAGTTGAGACAGTGCATATTTGGCTTGGCCAGTCAGCTGTGAATATCTTATGTGCCTTCCCTCAAAAGCTGAAAATGGTTCTGAGAACGAGGAGGCTGCTGTGATTGATGACTACACTTGCCCCAGATATAAATTAAAAAGGAGAATGATTAGTTCTTAAAAGATATTAGAATGAAAGCCAAAGCTCCCAACCACCACACCGAGCGATCTGGGAATCAGTTCTTCTGACAGACAGATGGCAGGGTCTCTTAATGAGACACTCCCTACTGGTAAATATTCATATTTATTTGCATTTATTCTCTTGGCAGACAAGTCTTACCAAACCGAAGCTGATGGCATTGCTATGGCAGGAAGATCAGGATAAAAACAGAAACAAAATGGCAATAAAAATATTAACAGGAGGGTTGAGCACAAGCTTATTACATACAAAAAAATGATAAACAATAAGCCTCCACAGAGAACGGCATATGTAAGAGAAAACATTTTGCCATTACTCCTGTGAATCTGTCAAATAATTTGTACAGACAGACCCTCTTTTTCTTTCAGGTTGCTCAAAACATTGAAAGTCCCAATAGTCAACATGACAAAATTCTAAATCCCAAAGTTTTATCCTGCCAGCATGTCTGAAGCAACAGAGACTTGAACAGCATTTATGCCTTATCTGTCAAAGTACAATAAAAATATGTTCTTTCCATGACAAAACAATGACTGTGTTTTAAAAAAAAAATCATTATTATTTAAAAATGGATTTCTGATCACAGATTACTCAGTCCTGACAATGTCTGCTTTTATATCACCATTTTGACCTCTGCCTCTGTATGTACTAAAACTGTATGCTGTACAGTTTTAAACTGTTGTCCAATGGTGTACAACAGGACTAAAAGAAAAAATCCTATTTTTGGCAGCTGTGGTTGCACAAATAATTTTATACAATTACAAACATCTTCATGTAAATTCAACTATGTAAACTTAACTTCCCTTTCGAAAGGGAACTTGCGCTGCGTCAGCTGACGCTACGGGGAACACCTCCAGTGTGACCGGTGTCTGAACTACTATCTGTGCTGCGTTCCACTCCACTTTAAGACACGCACTTGCAAACTTCCCTAAGCACTTCCCCTTGGGGGAATCCCTGCCGCCATTTTGAAGTGCGTTCCACTTCGTGAAGTGGACAAGGGAAGTTTGTATGGACAGACCCTTGCTCCCTCGATTTTGACCGAGTGAGCGAGTCTACTTCATATGTACACTTCAGATAGCTTCATATACCACAATGCAACGCGATTGTGACGTCACCACATATCACGTTTAATTTACCCCACCAAAAAAAACAACTATAACTATTTTTAAAAACATTTAAAACAACCCAAACACATCCATATACATATAGAATGCTGCATTAAACAATTTCATAAAGGTAAAAAATATATAATATATCAACTCCATAGTGGATTCCAAGTGATCAAGGGCTTAGGGCGTTCCAGTTCAGTCCATTTGCAAAGTTTCCGCCAGTAGTGGGCACTCATGCAACGTAGGCATGACGCACATCCGAGTGAACGAGATGGAGGGAAGTTTGCGAGTTAAGGGCATAATAAAAACGAACTGGAACGCAGCACAAATCACGGCAATCCTATTGAATAAATGAATAATAACCCTGATGCAGGGCGGCGGATATGCGCCACACCAGCGATCGCAGGGCCCGAGGGCCAGCATCAAGAAAGCGTGTGCGGTGGTGTCTGAGGACCCGCGCGCCGCTGAGATCCCGGTCTCAGGCAGGCGGGAAGAGTCGCAGTCATAGACCAGTGACGGGGCCTGAGGGCCAACATCGCCTCTCGTGCGCCCCGTGGTTGAGGGGTGTTCCTGAGGGGTGTTTCACAAAGCGGTTGGCATGGATGATATGGTCTTCCCCTGGTGGGTGAGTTAAGAATTATAACTAACTTTTCTCCTCTTATTCAGCATCTTCCCAGGCACTTCATGCAATCGGCCCGTGGTGGGGCCGTGAAGTGATGATACTCTAGGTCCCGCCTGGCGAGTATGTGAGAAGCGCCCACCTCAGGTTTGGTGCGCCGAAGCATGCATGTTACATGGAAACAATGAGGCACCGGAGGAGAGCGAGTCCCCTTTATAGGGCAAACATTCCTTCTTTCCCATATGTTTGGACTCTATGCTACCCTGAGGGTTTTTTTGGGATGATGGATGTTGGAAACAAGTTTCCAAGTTTCTACAGAGAAGATTGGGTCTGTAGTTCCCCGGTGGGGTGGCTAGAACAATGTTTGTGATAAACACTGTGTGTTTATGTTAGGCTGTATGTTTTGCTAGTGCAGCACTGTCTGTGGTAGGCAATTTTTCATCTGGATTTGTGAATATGAGCAGTTGAGGCCACCGCGCATGCCCGCGGGCATGTAGCGTCGATATAGACTTATGTGCATTCTCCTAGTCGAACTGTTAGGCCCATAGCCACCCCTGGGTGGTGTTAGCACCTCTGCTAGTGAAATATCTAGATGAGTGTATGAGGTCAGGCTAGCACATGAACTGCAGTAAGGTCTGTCCCAGCCCTTTTTAGGGCCTTGGTTTTTGGGTTTTATCAGATCAATGCTGGCCCTCACGAGGGCACTGCATCAAGTTGGCCTAGGCTGCTGGTGGGATGGCGATGGCATCTCGCGGTGGCAAGTTTCTCCGGCAAGTTGCCCCGTGCTCCTGTCAGTACATCTGCAGGAGCTTATATCCCTACCAGCCTCCCCTCAGTTCAGGGTTGTCCGGCCAATGCACGGACGGTGGGTCTCTGGATGAACAGACGGCCGCCCTGGAGGCAGTTGACGTAAGTTGTACTCCCCTCGCTTTAGAGGGTTCAAGGCTGGGTTTTTTTGCTGCCAGGGAGACTGCGCCATCGCACAGAGGGCCCTACAGGCTGCTGGGACGGACCAACTTTAGAAGGCCGGTTGGCAGGGAGACGCCAGCTGAGGCAGTCCGGGCAGTTAACTCCAGGAGAGGTGGTAGGCCTCAGTAGGCCTCCCTGCGAGTGAGTTGCAGCAGAAACCTCATCAAAAGTAGGCCCCTTATGGCTTGCCTGGGGATGAGTCCCCAGGTGGTAACTGGATGTCTAGTTCTTCATCAGCCAAGCAGACAGCCACTATCAGCCCGACTTGGAGTGGCCGGCATTTATCCTATCTGCCAGCAAGCATTCGTTGCTGGCATGGCTACAAGCCCAGTTAGTAGGCCGCCCTAGGCCTCCCTGAGGGCCTGCTGGGGTGCAGCAGGCCTTGCCGGGCTTCCCTTGAGGGGGTATTCCCGGGCTTCAGGTGTTGGACGGCAGGTAGTAGGCCTCACCAGGCCTCCCTGAGGGCCTGCTGTGATAGCAATAGGCCTCGTCTGGCTTCCCCCGAGGGGGTGTTCCTGGGCTTCAGTCACTGAGTGTTGAGGGAATTCACTGAGGGAATGAGTTCCCAGTCTCCAGCTACCCGATAATTTGGGTCGACTGCGGTCAGGTGGATGGCCTATCTGGGCCTCCCTAAGGGTCTGCCGGAAGTGATTAGGCCTCTTCTGTAATATATGTGTTCAGTAGATCCTAGGATCGAGCAGAAGAAACTCCCCTCGCTTGCAAGGGTTAGAAAGCACTATGCTAAGTACTGCTCTCCAGGATTCCCGTCTCCGAGTTCCGGTTTGAGGGGGACACTGCCAGTTTGCAGTCCCTCAGTCTGGATGCTCCCGAGTAAGCAAAAGTCTGTAGGCTCTGCTTCTAAACAGACAGGGTTGGCCAAGCCGGGGTGTCCTAAATAAGTGATGCCAGGTCAGGCCTCCCTGGTGGCATTCGGTGAAGGATTTCCCGAATAGTGGCTGGCTGGGGCGCCCTCGGCCCCCTAGCCACATTCCCTTAAAGGGACCCCTTCTGTTGAAGTAATTGGTCCCAGGCCTTTGAGGGTAAGAGACCTCAGGTAAAAATGTAATAAGGTCCTCTCTTAGGCATAGTGCTTGGCCTATGACCGTAGAGAATGCTGTCACTGACAGCCTAGTGTGACCAGAGGGGGAGTGGTTCAGACTTTTCATTCGAACTCTTGTCCGGGCAGTTCTCACTGCCAGTAAGGGGCATGCACTCCGCTCAGCATAGCGGCATGAGTATATCATTCCCCGTAGCATCAGCTTCCCTTTCAAAAGGGAACGTCTCTGGTTACAGAACAGGGAACGAGACGCTGCGTCATGGTGCCATGCCTCGGGGCCTGAAACAGTCCCTTCAGACGAAGAAGCTGGTGTCATGTTTGCAAGGCGCCCTTATATACTTCCTGGTCGCACCTTGATGACATCATAGGCTGTCGCCGGTCAATAGGATTGCCGTGATTTGATAGTAGTTCAGACACCGGTCACACTGGAGGCATTCCCCGTAGCGTCAGCTGACACAGCGTCTCGTTCCCTGTTCTCAGGGAACTAAGGTTACAGTCGTAACCAGAGACGTTTTTTCTGTAGCATTTTGACTATATTTTACAGCTAAAAAAATACAAGTGTGTTGTCTAAAGAAAATTTGGTATATATATATATATATATATATATATATATATATATATATATATATATATATATATATATATATATATATACACACACACACACACACACACTCACCTAAAAGTTAGGAACACCTGTTCAATTTCTCATTAATGCAATTATCTAATCAACCAATCACATGGCAGTTGCTTCAATGCATTTAGGGGTATGGTCCTGGGCAAGACAATCTCCTGAACTCCAAACCGACTTTGAGATTTATCAATATGGACATTGGCGTACGGCACGCTCAAATCCTACGCCAGCTCAGGAGGTGGTGTACGCGCGTTTTGAGTTCCTAAAACAATTCCTAACACCACAAAATGCACTGACAAAGATATGCTATATTATGAACCACTGTAAAAACAATATCAACAATAACAACAAAGTAATTATAAACTTCAGTGTTTATTTTTGTGCAACATAGACTTCAATGTTTAATTTGTGTGACTATACCAAAGCATTTGATTTGTAGGCATATGTATTCCTCCAGTTGCCTGTGCGCTTTACCTGACGTTTCAGGGTTAGGCCCGGCAGCTGCACACGGACTGGGACTGAGAATAATTCAGACTGAAAAAATCTTCTTCTTTTAAATAATAATATTAATAATAATAAAAATTACGACATTCTTCTTCTAAATAACAATAACAAGCATTTTAATAATAAAAATCTTAATAATAATAAGTAGAAGAATCTTACAAATTGTCATTCAATTATTAATGTGAATGAATGGTACTCCACATCACATCATCATCACTAGTGTACACCCCAATACAAATGGCGCGATACGAAATTATCAACACGATCGCATGGTAATGCGTATCAATAGTACGAGTGTGAAATCTCGTGAAATGGAGTGCACTTCTCAACCCACACACTATCAACAGTAGGCTACTCGTAATTTGGGTCATGTTTTGTTTTTATTTTGTGTAATCCCACTCTTCAAACACCCAAATTAAAAAAAATAGTTTTTTCCACCTGGTGATGGTCTCGATCTCCACGTTGGAGAAGTTTCATTTCTTTGCCGTCTTCCATGTGTCCATGGCGTAAAATGAGGGCGTAGGGGAGGCGGATGAATATATAGGGGCGTGTTAATCTAATGACGATCATGTTCATGTCGGGCCTTTTTCCAAGGGCAAGTATTGCGTACACCTGGATTGCAGAGGTGCGCACAGCTTCATAAATCAGGCGGTGAGGAGTGTAAGCATAATCTTGCGCCAACATATACGCCCATTTCCACGCAAGATTGATAAATGAGAGCCATTGTCCTTAGTGTGAATGTGCCTTGAGACTGGAATTACTCATAACACATTTCAGGCAGTTCAGAATTGGTTATTTTGGGAGACAATAGTGTTTCCACCAAAATTGCCCACAACTTTATCCCAGGAACTTTTTTCCCCCAGACCTGTTGTTGTCAGCATTTCCATCGCAGTCTAAAATACTGTGAAGATTAGACAAATGAGCCCATTGACGTAGGACTGCAAGTGATTTTGTCCTCTGCATATACGCATAATAGCCTGAACCCCGTCCGTCCATCAGTCATATTTTTTGAGCTACATTATGATTTGAATAGCAAACAACTATTACTGCATGCAGCACAACAGACACCTAAAAATGGTGGTTGAAAAAAAAGCTGCCTGGAGTCAACCAATCAAAATCAACCAATCAAGGAGTCAACCAATCAAAACCTAATCAGCATGTACAGTGCTAGTCCCATCCCCGAAAGTTCCTGAACTTTGAAAAAATACTAACTCTCAAGCAGGGACTTTCTGGGGGGGAAATATGTGCTTTATAAGTACTAATAAACAGCCAATATCCTAGTAATATTTATGCTAATAAGCAACTAGTTAATAGTGAGAACTGATCTCCAAGCTCCAAACAAAAAAGTGTTACCAAAAAAAGCCATATCAGATTGCTACATAAATAAAATAAAAAACGAATTAAATGTTTGGATATGATGACTTCTCGAATTAAAAATTTTTTACCGCACAACTGTTTAGGAAAGTGTTGGGTTTTGGAGACCAAAAATAAAAAAAAATAAAGGGCCTTTTAATCATGTTGTACTTCAGAGAAACTAGCCATTAAGTTTATCTTTGCACCCCATACTGCACATTTGTGACCCTGCATGACCTGCTTAATAAGTGGCCGGGCTGTTGGTTAATTTTCCAGTCATTTTAGGTAATATTTCTCAAAGGTTTTGAGATGTAAGAGATGCATGAGGAAGGAGATTAAATAATTACCAGAGAAATCAGAGGTCTTTAAAAGACACTTGACCCACTATTTAGAACCATTCAGCTCCGCCCATGCGCACTGATTGCACTTGTTGAGTGTTCTCCTTTCCTTATTAATAAGCAGATAGATCGGCATGACTGCAAATGAAACCAAGAGAATAGCCAAGACCTGCGACACAAACAGCTTCCTTCCCTCTCCAGAGCGCCATAGAAACAGAGCAAATCTATCATTACTGTGACATCACTGCATCCTGCTTGCATTCAAACTGATGATGGCCTTCATGGAGAGCTCAGATGGAAGTTTTATTCAAATGATACGCCATGCACGGGGGGAATCAGCCAGGAGAAGAAATTTGCCACCGTTGAAATGTGGACCTTATAGCTTGTGAAAACTAATTAAATGAAACCGCTCTTTATAAACGAGTATCACGGCACAGTCTCACACTGTACGCTCATATCTACAGGGGGGGTTCAAAAGTCTAAGATCACATAAAAAATTTAGGATTCAGAATTTTTTTGTAATCTAGTTAGTAGTTTATGGATGTGGGCCAATTTAAGGACACAGAAAAGTTTAAAAGGATTAAAAAAACTGCCACTGTATAGGCTTGTATCTCCATTCTCTCCTAATTGTGACTGATAAGTGGTGCATCCCGGTGGTCCGCTTTCAGCACAAACACATTTATAATGGCCGTCACTGCCTGTATTCAGCAGCCCTGCTGCGATGACTGTGAATAAGTGAGGTTACTTAAGTTTCTTAGTGCATAGAAAAGCCAATTAATCTCCTTTTATCCAGCTCATCGATTGCATCAAGTGATCTGTCTGAAAAGGCAATTTCAGAAACTAATGCTGACAGTTGCTGTTGTCTCATCACAACTTAAAACTGCTTAATGGTATTTCAGTATCACTAAATAAACATCAATATGTCTTGATTGTCTGTCATGGTCGGATCGATAAATCCTTTTTATTCTAGTTTCCAGCTCCACTTTTCATATGTACTTGTACGTATGGGGAGAGGTTTTATTGCCCGTCTAAATCAGTCTCTCCTTTTAACAAAGTTAAACTGTGAAACCGCTTAGACAATGCTCATCAAAAACTCCCGTTAGCCTTTATGATCAAAATACATCGTTTAAGATTACTTCACAACAGTGAATGTAATCTTAAAAGTAATATTGGACCCACAAGGCAGCTGATACAAGACGAGAAGACTTGTGAAGCCTCCAGCCCCTTCACTGTCAAAGCACCATGACATAAACACACACACACCCCTGACAACAGATCAACATCCTGCACTCAGTTCTCATCATGCTGCCTGTGGGCTTTGTTTTAATGGGAAGTTAGACAAAGATCAGCCAGAAACCAAGAAGAGGTGTTAATGAAAGCATGCGGCAATGAGTGTATTAACCGAGTTTCACACATCAATTGCTCCTCAGATGTCAAACGGTTAAGTTTGTTTCCTTATGCTAGCCAAGGTTGTGCACAATTTACCACTGAATTGAGAATGAGAAATTCTGATATCTGAAAGCCTATACTCTGCTGTGATTGGTCAGATGTCCAAGTTTGTTACAGTGCGTCTACGCATCTAAATTTCAGCTCTGAAGTCTTCCACGGCGGTTGATGCACAGTGATATCAACGGTAATGGTTTTGACTTCGGTTTTACCATATAAATTCAGTTAATTCAAACCCGATCCTTTGGATGCGCATGCAACGTTGATCTGCTATGGCAGTGAAGAAAACTATATTAGTGTCCACACCAGTGGAAAATGTTATACTAAGTATACTAAGTGTGCGCTGCAGTTATGTAATGCTGAAGCTCTTTAAAGCAGAAAGGATTCGGATTGGCTGTCAATGTTTTAAGCATTCACCAGCTGAAAAGATTGTTTTGAAAGTTATCGAGTTATACTGTTTTTCTGTGCTGTTATCATTATAGATGTGGTGAGGACTATTGTGTGGTGCTATTCTTTTATATTTAGAATGATTTTTTATAGTTATAGTCCTTGATGTGAATGTGCCTTAAGACTGGAATTACTGACAACACATTTCAGGCAGTTCAGAATCGGTTCTTTTGGGAGACAATAGCGTTTCCACCGGAATTACCCAGAACTATTTTTCCCAGAATGTTTTTTCACCCAGACCTGTCTGCATTCCCATCCCAGTCTAAAGTACTGTGAAGATTAGGCAAATTAGTCCGTTTAGGTAGCCTGACAAGCCAGACCCACATCAAGATGATGGGAACTCAGCATTGACAGGGCTCAATCCGAGGGGCGGGATAGCAGGTTGTCTTTTAAATTGCCTCGGCACGCAATTTGATAGCGCTACAACCAACCAGAGCAAGGTGAAGCAGAGCTAGTTGGTAATAAAACTTTCACCGTATCCGGTCGGCAAAACTCCAAACACATCTTCCCTTCTTAAAAATGACTTCAGTGCTGTTTTTTGTTCTTTTCTCAAAGAAAAGCTTAACTCCAAGCCTTCCAGAGTCATCGCCACAGCCGATTCAAAAGACCGCCGTTCGCCAGCTTCTTTATTTACAAGCACGCGGAACCTCCGCAACTCTGCCGTCATTATGTTAAGCCCACCCACCGACTCTACACACGATGTGATTGGCCTGACCAGAGTTTAGTTTTTCCAGCTCACAGTCTATTGAGAGTTGCTAGACGACACTAGCTGCAAATTAGATTTGCTGCTGCTAGGGTGCGTCTAGATTTCTAGCCTACCGGTGAGGTAGTACTGGGCCTGATTTTGTCCACTGCATATAAGAATATTAAATCCTGAACCTCATCGCCATTCCATCGGTCGTATTTTTTCAACTCCATTATGATTTAAATAACAAACAACTCTTACTGCACGCAGCACAGACACCTAAAAATGGTGGTTGAAAAAAAACCACCATTTTCTTCAACCAATCAAAATTGCAGCGTGAACTCACCTAATCAGCATGTTAGTGCGCTAGTGCCAAACCCGGACGTTCCTGAACTTTGAAAAAGTACAACCTGGCAAGTAAGGACTTTTTTGAGGGGGTAATTTTTGCCCGGAACTTCATTTATACCCTGGTCCCTGTGGTCGAAACTGAGTACCACCCCAAAGGGGGTATGTAGGTATAGTTGGTGCAAAACAACTGAACACGTGTGAGAGTGAAACTTGTATCTGTGGTGGTGGAAGATGATAGATAGGTAGGTAGGTAGGTAGGTAGGTAGGTAGGTAGGTGTCACGGAGACGGCCATCATTTCTGAGCGTTATTTTCCTGTCTGATTCCCTGTTGCTGTTGTGCTTTGTTTATCGTCTACGAACCTTTGCTGCCTGTCTACTGACCCTTTTGCCTGCCCACTGGACTGTGATTCTTTGCCTGTTATCCCGACCTGTTTGCTTGTTTACCGACCACTCTTTAGCCTGTTCTACATTGTTGTATCTGCTGTTACCGCCCCCTGCCTGTACGACCAAGAGTTCATTCATTAAAGCCTGCTCATGGATCCGATGTTGAGTTCTGAGTCATTACAGTAGGTAGGGTGGGTAGGTAGGTAGGTAGGTAGGTAGGTGGGTAGGTAGGTAGGTAGGTAGATAGATAGATAGATTGTGAAGGTGTAAAAACTGCACGTGAGACTCATAGCAGTAGATTCAAGCAGTTGTAGTGATTGGATTTGTGATTGTGTAAGAAAAATATCCAAGAAAAGTAACGCATTTAAGACTAAATATTCTACAAGTGTTTAACTCTCATTGCATGGATTCACATGTTAATTCACGGATATGCAGAATTTGTCTGTGACTTCACATTTTTGATACGGGTGTGTGACTGCGTTTTGCACCATATGCACTGCAGCAACTGTAGCAAAAATGTGAGCATATGTGTTTTTTCATGTGTGATTCATAGAATAGGATTTGTGCACCTGCAGTGAAGAATGTGTGAATGTTTGAAGGTGTAATTGTTGTGTTGTGTTTGTAAGAGAGAAAAAAAAGCTACAAGTTTACAATTCCTAAAAGATTTTTCTCTGTGACTTCAAATTTATTGATACACATGTGTGGATAGGCTCTACACATACAAATTTCACTCTCACACGCGTGTTCAGTTGTTTCGCACCAAATATACCTTCATACCTAAAGTCCCTATATCCTGTGGAAATTTTCTCAGGTGGAAACAAGGCTAATGCCCATTTATTGTGCACTTTAATCTTTAAAACTTTGCAGACCTTTTACATTTACAAAAAGCTATATTAAACGAAAGGTAATATCTGAAAAAGCTTTAAAGGAGTGGGTGGGTTTATAGGTAGAAAGACAGACTCTGTGACAGACTCTGTGGCTGTCCCTTAAGCAGAATTCGATTATTTGCCTGCTGTTCTGTGGGTTTGCCGGGTCCCTGGGATGAAGCTGCTCAGACTGTCTGCTCTGGAAGTCTGCGCTCTCTAATGATGGAAGGTTAGCATGAGTTTGACAGGCACACCTGCGCCAGGCTCACACGATGCCAATTCTGATTCTTTATCAGCTGAGGATACCTCTATGGTTGAGGGTACCTCAGATTGTTAAAAAGCATAAATACCCACCAAACTCCAGCTCCATTCATTGCATGTTTTTCCCCGTGGGATTTTTTCCCTGTCAGCCTGCAAACACCTGGCCTTGTTAACTTCACGGTAAAGAACATTCCCAGTTTAATTTAACTTCTTTAAAAATGAGCTACTATTTGAATTTATCGCTGTGGTCCTTGAATTGGAATACATCCAGAGCCTCTTATATCTGCACCCTTTCATTGAGTCTATTCTTCTTGCACACTTTTCTCCGCTACTCATTCATTTCATTGAAGCGTTAATAACATGTTTCATTTTAGCAGGTGTGCCTCATGATAAATGTGAATGTTTCTCATCTATAGCTGCACCCGTTAATTGTTTCCACTAATTATTATACTGCGTCTTTGCGGAAGGAAAATCGCTACTTACCTTTATGTCTTTGACTTTGTGTGCTCTCGCTTCCTTTACACAGGAGGGACCAGAATTAGCGACTAGATTTAAAATATCACAGGGAATTTTGCTTTGCAAGAATGAAAATACACTCAAAATCATCTTTTCCTCTTACCAGCACAACAGCACAATCTGGTAAGCATAAATATTTGTTTCATCTGATCAGAATAGTTTTTTATGGCTAAAAAGTACTGTTCTCAAAAATAAAAAAACAAGACATGGCATTAAAAGTTACTGAAACTATAAACAATTGAAAAAATGTATTACAGAATACCATTATTAATTGAAACAATAAATCTCTGTTGTGAATGTATATCAAATTGCATCAGAAAGTCAATAAACTGATGTCTCACGAACCTAAAATATGTTCCCATTATTTGGTTGTAATCTGGAGCCAGAAATCATACCCTCTGGACTTGATTCATAACTACTTTGCCGTATTTCTTCAACTTTATCAGACACCTCCACAGAGTGCTGCTAAATGTACTTTCTTGGAGATAGCTTGCATTCACAGTTTGTTGACATCTACTAAAGTTGATTTTAATTTCACTATATTACCTCTGGGAGATATCCTGTCATGCGAGGTTAAACTAACCATAATGAAGTCTAGAGACAGGCAATTTGCCAAGCCACGGGGTACATTGCTCCTTCTACAGGAGGATGTTAGACAAATCAAACTTTATAGACATTAAGAGAAGGAGAGCCGCTCTCCGCAAGTCAAACTGCGCTGAGTAGCTTTTAATCAGAAGAAAGAAGCACAACTAAATTGAATAAAACGTTATCCAAGAGCCAGAAAGTGGAAGTGGAATTTATGGTACATTATGTTGCCCTGATAAACAGACCTGATCTGAAATTTAGCCCACACAAGTCGTTCATCACCCTCTGCTCAAACTCTTCTCTCCTTCTCCTCACCTTAAACCAACTTGGAACATTGGCCAAATTGATTTTGTGCGAACTTCTACAATACAATGGAGACATTCAGAGTGATGAGAAGCACTTTTCATTCATCAGGCATTTCATTTTCATTTTTGCTTTTCATTCTTCAAGCACAAATACAAAAACATTAGTGTCCTTATATACCAAAGCATGAGGTCTTACAACAGGATTTTGTTCTGTATTACATAAAATGCTTCAATTATGTTTCTCTCTAAGTATTTTATTATGTCTGCTCTGTTGGAATTGTATTATTATAATATTACCTAGAGTTTTTATTCCCAATGTAGTTATATATTGCCATATTGTCTGACAACAAAATAATAATGAAAAGGACAGTTCCTGCATTTTGTTTTTAAATTCTTAATTTATAACTCTGATTTTTAAAGTCAGGTATTAAAGGGATGGTACAACCAAAAATAAAAATTTGATGTTTATCTGCTTACCCACAGGGCATCCAAGATGTAGGTGTCTTTCTTTCTTCAGTCAAACACAAATGAAGATTTCCAACTCCAACTAACTCCAACCATTGCACTGTGCCATGTACTGCATGGCAATCGGGTGTAATTCTATGAGAGTAAATGCACAAACAACTTCAAATGAAACCCTGCAGCTTGTGATGACACATTGATGTCTTAAGACACAAAACGTTCAGTTTGTGTGAGAAACCGAAGCAGAAAAACATCACATTTACATTTTTGGGTGAACTATCCCTTTAAATTGAATTTCGCATCTAATGGCAGATAATAAACTAAAGTTGCCCATTTTTGAGGCTATACATTCTGAAAGTTGCATATTTTGTTTTTAAAATCAAAGGCAATTTCTGCATCATTCGTTTGCAGGGATTTAGTCACCAATTCAGACCCAAAACTGGCCATAGCTGGGAAACGAGAAGTTAGCATACTCGAAGCACTGGAAATAGAAACCAGAACTGATCCATTTCTCAGGGTTGATGTTTCATTATAATCCTAAGCCCTATTCAGACTGTAATTGTTTCTCATGTGGACGCAAGGTATTTTCAACATTACAGGGGCTAGTAGGTGATTTTTTTGCCGTTGCAATTCAGAATCTCAGTCCCATCACCCACGTGAAATATTTTTTGACACAGCAAGGTCATGTGGTAATTTACCAGTAATTGCTGTCTGAATCTACAAATCTAAGTTGTACAAAATTAACTTAAATAATTTTGACCACTGCTGAGCACTGTACAGTAACTGTTGCACTTTGTTGTAATTTGCATGCATTTTAAAGGGGTCCTATTATGCCCCTTTTTACAATGGATGTAAAGATGTAAAATTAAGTCTCTGATGTCCCCAGAGTTTGATTTTAGCTTGAAAGTTTTAGCTTGAAATACCATATCATTGTCACAGTTATGTTCTGTCATGTCTTTACCTGTGCTCGTTTGTCTCTGATTAGTTTATCTCCACCTGTGTCTTATTAGTTCCCTCCTACACCCAGGGTATTTATACTCCCTGTTCTGTTCAGTCCTGGGTTGGTTATTGTTGTTTGTAAAATGTATGTAGTGTACATTCTTTGTCCTTTTGAAGTAAAGTCTGTGTTGGGCCCTCATCTCTGTTGTACGCTTACTACTGCCACAACACCGTGACAGAA
The DNA here is from genome assembly GCF_024679245.1 of Pseudorasbora parva. NCBI lineage: Eukaryota > Metazoa > Chordata > Actinopteri > Cypriniformes > Gobionidae > Pseudorasbora > Pseudorasbora parva. Next base: position 14,146,488 of record NC_090178.1, on the reverse strand, counting down.
TAACCGACCCTCCAAGTGAGTATAAAGAAGATGGACTCACCCCTGTTGCAACTCCTTCTCCGCCTAGAGGTAACCTAGAGCTAACAACAACCAATCCGGCTTCAAAAGCGGGCATTCGACTGAGACTGCCTTGCTCTCGGTAACTGAGGCACTGAGACTGGCAAAAGCAGCTTCCAAATCCTCAGTGCTCATCCTGCTGGATCTGTCTACTGCTGTTGACACAGTTAACCACCAGATCCTCCTGTCAACACTTAAGAAGACGGGGATCTCAGGAACTGCTCTCCATTTGTTCAGGTCTTACCTCTCTGGTAGGTCCTACAGGGTGTCTTAGAGAGGTGAAGTGTCTAAGACACATCATCTAGCTACTGGGGTTCCCCAGGGCTCAGTGCTTGGACCACTTCTCTTCTCCATCTACATGTCATCATTAGGCTCTGTCATTCAGAAACACGGCTTGTCCTATTACTGCTATGCTGATGACACTCAACTCTACTTCTCATTTCAACCAGATGATCCTACAGTCAGTGTTCGTATCGATGCCTGTCTGACAGAACATTTATGACTGGATGAAGGAGCATCACCTTCAACTCAATCTTGCAAAGACAGAATTACTTGTTTTCTCAACCAACCCAGCACTTCATCAAAATTTCTCCTTTCAGCTTGGTTTATCAACCATAACTCCATCCAGGACAGCCAGGAACCTTGGAGTTGTGATTGATGACCAGTTAAACTTCACTGACCACATTACTCCAACAGCCCGGTCCTGCAGATTTGCCTTATACAACATTAGAAAGATTAGACCCTTCCTATCAGAACAGGCTGCACAACTCCTGGTTCAAGCTCTTGTTCTCTCCAGACTGGACTATTGTAATGCTCTTCTGGCTGGGCTTCCAGCATGCACTAACAAACCCTTGCAGCTGATCCAGAATGCAGCGACGAGAGTGGTCTTTAATGAGCCGAAGAGAGCGCATGTTACGCCTCTCTTCATCAAACTGCAAAGGTTGCCAATGGCTGCTCACATCAAATTCAAGGCACTAGTTCTCGCCTACAAAACAACCACTGGCTCTGCACCAATATACCTTGTTCAGACTTACACACCCTCCAGAAGCTTGCGTTCTGCGAGTGAGCGACGCCTCGTGGTTCCATCCCAAAGAGGCATGAAATCGCTCTTACAGACATTTTTACTGGACCGTTCCCACCTGGTGGAATGACCTGCCAATCTCAATTCGTGCTGCCGAGTCTGTAGCCATTTTTAAAAAAACATCTTAAGACCCATCTCTTCCAATTGCACCTGACCAATAAAGAATAACACTTAACTATCCATTAATTTTTGTTTGTTTGTCCAAAAAAAAAAAAAAAAAACCTGTGTATTGTGCTAATTAACTGAGACTTCTTACAGCTATTACAGGTTGTTGCCCTTGTTTGTTTCGTTGCTTCTTTTGCTCTCCCCTTTTTTGTAAGTCGCATTGGATAAAAGCGTCTGCTAAATGATTAAATGTAAATGTAGAGAGTCGGCCATATCTGGAGTACCCAACCCCCAGTCCCCAGTCCCCAGTCCCCAGTCCCCAGTCCCCATCCTATTATCAGAATCATCTTCTTCACCAGTCCCGTCTGGTAATCTTCCAGGGTATCCGTCAGCACCACTGGTGTCATATAGCTCCTCGACTCTGCACCACCGCTCATTCCGTGTGGCTAATCCACGCTTCGGGCTTCACTGCCACCAGCTCAGTCAAGACAAACGATGAGAATGGGGAACGAGATCAAAGATGATGGACATGCGTTTATGTTCTCGTATGAGATGTAAACACGCGATTGTCACACGCAATTGTGTGTGTGTGTGTGTGTGTGTGTGTGTGTGTGTGTGTGTGTGTGTGTGTGTGTGTGTGTGTGTGCGCGCGCGCGCGTGTGCGTGTGTGTGTGTGTGTGTGTGTGTGTGTCGTAACTAAACTGCAGTTCACGGCATTCATTCACACAGATACCCAGGAATTATATTTTTGCTGTTTACTGTTCACAGACACTAGTCCATCTATATCACCAGATGCGTTCTCATGAACCAAAAATAGTTTTAGTTTTGGTAGCCTAGACTGCCCGTACCTGTGACATCAGCTACCGCTACGGCTGCCAGACGGACGCACATTTTAGAAAGACAGCATAGGAAGAGATCATGTATTTTTAATGTCCGATATTCCTCAAATACCATTATAGTCTCGTCTCTGCTGCTACAGAGCCAGAGAATGTATGCTGCATGAAGGTAGGACAGGTTTAGTTTAGTTTAGTTTAGTTTAGTTTAGTTTAGTTATGGTTATAACATAGGTTGTCATCTTACTTTTAAGACATGCTGTTGCATTTGTGTTACATACTGTATTTAAAATGTAATAAGTAGTCTAACTATTTCAATTACTTCAAAAAGTAATCAAATGTAACTGGCAAATAAAATGTAAAACGGGGGGCGCTGCAACTAGAACCTATCAAAATCCTCAGAATAGCATCGCTTTAAATGGCAGGAGGCATCGTGCACATCAAAAACAGGCAAAGCAACAAATGAATGTTGTTCAACATATCCTAGCTAGAAAATATTCAGATGTCACCTCTTTGAAGATTCATTTAATTATCTCTCTGCCGTTTAATTATTTTTGTAATTACATTACGCAACTTTGTTACATGTCTTCTTCTTCTTCTTTCGACTTTTCCCTTCAGGGGTCGCCACAGCAAATCATCTGCCTCCATCTAGTCCTTTCCTCTGTATCATCTTCTCTCAGACCAACTACCTTCATGTCCTCCTTCACTACATCCATAAACCTCCTCTTTGGTCTTCCTCTTGACCTCCTGCCTGGCAGCTCTAACCTCAGCATCCTTTTACCAATATATTCACTCTCCCTCCTCTGAACATGTCCAAACCATCTCAACCTGGCCTCTCTAACTTTGTCTCCAAAACATCTCACATGTGCTGTCCCTTTGATGTTCTCATTTATGATCCTATCCATCCTCGTCACTCCCAAAGAGAACCTCAACATCTTCAGCTCTGCTACCTCTGGTCTTTTCCTCAGTGCAACTGTCTCCAAACCATACAACATTGCTGGTCTCACTACTGTTCTTTCCTTTCATTCTTGCTGGTACTCTTTTATCACACAACAGACCTGGTACTTTTCTCCACCCATTCCAACCTGCCTGCACACGCTTCTTTACCTCTTTTCCACACTCCCCATTGCTCTGGACTGTTGACCCTAACTACTTAAAATCCTGCACCTTCATCTCTTCTCCCTGTAACCTCACTGTTCCACTTGGTTCTCTCTCATTCACACACATGTATTTTGTCTTGCTGCGAAGCAATGCATTGTTAGAAGGAGCTAGTGCGAATAGCACTTACCAACAAGGAATGCTATTTGCATTTGGTGTGAATAGACAATCAGAAAAAAAGCCATCCAAATGACATTCAAATAAAAAGCAATTACTGTCCAAGTAGGGCTTTACACTACATCGCATGTTTATTTTCTCATCCATTGCTTTACTTCACTTTTGTTTTAATAATCCAATCATAACCATGTCTGGTTCTCTCTGAAAATGTAATTTTAAAACTTAAGGTCACTTCTGCCCAGAGGTCAGAGAGTCCAAACAGTAATTGATGGTCCAGAAGCAAGATATAAAAATGAAGTTCAAATGTTCAATACTCCAGATAGGTTTTCCTAGCGGCAAAAGGCCACCTCACTTCCTTTCCCATCACAGTTCACACATTTCCTTTGCTTATCTTCATTTAACCTTGAATCAGAAGATAGAAGCCCTCGTCTGTGGTCTCAGCCCCGTTGATAGACACAATTTATTATCTTGTCGCTTGTTCATGCACTTTCATATTTTCCCCCCACCATCATTTCTTTTTTTTTTTCGCCAAAATAAATTCAACTCAAAGCCCAGGCTCAGCGACAGGAACAAATCAATGTGTTTCTCATTTTGGACAGTAAATTCAGACTTTTTTCAGAAAGCTATCGCTTAATCTAATGTTAAAAAGTCTGTGGAATGTGTTAAAAGAGTAGGCGATGGATGAGGCTGTTTAGTTTTGATGGGATTCCTAGATCATTAAACTGTGCTGGATTTCATTGGACGAGAGGGATTGAACTTGTCTCCTTTTCATCTGCCTTTGATATTCACACAGATGTGAGAGTCTAAAATAAACTCTTGTAATTTAGCTGGAAATGCTGGAAATGCCATTTTATTCAAGTAAAACTGGGGGCGGTGTGAATGCATTTTGAGTGTCTCATATTCAGAGGTGGGTAGAGTATCCAAAAACTGAAAAGAAAAAGTATAAGTACTTCTAGAAATATTTACTCAAAGTAAAAGTAATAATCTTAATATTTACTTGAGTAAGAGTTTATCTTTTAAAAGTATCAGTAACAACATTTAACTTATCACTCATGCCCCCCACCCCCCATAACGTGGCTTGGTAATTGATTTGATAATATCGAATGCTCTGGCATTCCAAGTGTGGCTAGTTGGACACCCGAGAGATGTGGGAGGTGCGAGCGAGACCAGTGCGTGACTGAGCATCACCTGCGAGACACACCAAGTAAATAGCAGGTTTGCATGAAACAACATCAGGAAAATCAGACTGTTCCTTACAGAGCATGCAACACAGCTTCTTGTCCAAGCCCTGGTAATTTCTAGACTTGACTATTGCAATGCGCTTCTGGCTGGACTTTCATCTTGTGCAATCAAACCACTGCAAATGATCCAGAACGCTGTGGCACTTCTTGAATTCAATGAGCCCAAAATGGCTCATGTCACACCTCTATTCATCTCTCTGCATTGGCTACCACTCGCTGCCCAGATCAAATTCAAAGCTCTGACTCTTGCTTATGGATCTTCCACAAGCTCAGCACCCGCATACTTCGACTCACTCCTACGAGTCTACACCCCCACCAGAAGCCTTCGCTCAGCTAATGAGAGGTGAGAAGAGAGGCTCACAGAGAGGCATGAAATCCCTCTCCAGAACTTTTTCTTTCATTGTTCCTGGTTGGTGGAACGATTTTCCGTCCTCCATACGCTCGACAGAATCACTCGCTTCATTCAAAAGACAGGTAAAAACTCATCTCTTCCATGAGCACTTAATCTTATCATAAAATTCTCTTCCTCCTCTATTTCTCTTTTCTTCTTCCCTTCTTCTGGTTTTTGCTACTCTGAGTAGTATACAAATCTTGGTATTTAGGGCACTTTTTGCGTTTCTTTGCCTCTTCTTGATGGATCGCTTCCTGTACTCCTCAGTTGTAAGTCGCTTTGGATAAAAACGTCTCCTAAATGCATAAATGTAAAATGTAAATACATTTTTGTTAAAAGAAAAATATGTATACAAATACTTTAGCGAAAATAATGTTTTATTGTCTTAGGTAATACTTGTTACAAAACAATCACTTTAACAAAGTATGTATGCTGCTATTTTCTGTTTATTTTGAGAAATAAAATAATTAATCGAGAAAAGGAATCGAGACTTATCAGACCAGGCAACATTTTTCCAGTCTCCAACTGTCCAATTTTGTTGAGATTGTGCAAATTGTAGCCTCTTTTTCCTTTTTGTAGTGGAGATGAGTGGTACCCGGTGGGGTCTTCTTTTGCTGTAGCCTATCCTCCTCAAGGTTGTGCGTGTTGTGGCTTCACAAATGCTTTGCTGCATACCTCAGTTGTAACGAGTGGTAATTTTAGTCAAATTTGCTCTTCTATCAGCTTGAATCAGTCGGCCGATTCTCCTCTGACCTCTAGCATCAACAAGGCATTTTCGCCCATAGGATTGCCACATACTGGATGTTTTTCCCTTTTCACACCATTCTTTGTAAACCCTAGAAATGGTCGTGTGTGAAAATCCCAGTAACTGAGCAGATTGTGAAATACTCAGACTGGTCCGTCTGGCACCAACAACCATGCTATGCTCATAATTGCTTAAATCATCTTTCTTTCCCATTCTGACATTCAGTTTGGAGTTCAGGAGATTGTCTTGACCAGGACCACACCTCTAAATGCATTGAAGCAACTGCCATGTGATTGGTTGATTAGATAATTGTATTAATGAAAAATTTAACAGGTGTTCCTAATAATCCTTTAGGTGAGTGTATAAGAAAGATGTGTTATCCAATGTTATCACAAACACTGAATGTAATTAATATTAACAACTAAAAAGTCAGAATAATTATAGCATTTACTAAACCCTTCAAAACAGTCCACAATTAAATTATCAGTTACTATATTACATCCTTGCAGTAGAGTTTGCTTTGATTAAGCCATATTCAGTAGAATGAAGCCTTTGCGAAATGACTCCGATTTGGAATGACCTGGCGGTAACATATACAGGTCCTTCTCAAAAAATTAGCATATTGTGATAAAGTTCATTATTTTCCATAATGTAATGATAAAAATTTAACTTTCATATGTTTTAGATTTATTGCACACCAACTGAAATATTTCAGGTCTTTTATTGTTTTAATACTGATTATTTAATACAGCTCATGAAAACCTCATGAAAAATTAGCATATTTCATCCGACCAATAAAAGAAAAGTGTTTTTAATACAAAAAAAGTCAACCTTCAAATAATTATGTTCAGTTATGCACTCAATACTTGGTCGGGAATCCTTCTGCAGCAATGACTGCTTCAATGTGGCGTGGCATGGAGGCGATCAGCCTGTGGCACTGCTGAGGTGTTATGGAGGCCCAGGATGCTTCAATAGCGGCCTTAAGCTCATCCAGAGTGTTGGGTCTTGCGTCTCTCAACTTTCTCTTCACAATATCCCACAGATTCTCCATGGGGTTCAGGTCAGGAGAGTTGGCAGGACAATTGAGCACAGTAATACCATGGTCAGTAAACCATTTACCAGTGGTTTTGGCACTGTGAGCAGGTGCCAGGTCGTGCTGAAAAACGAAATCTTCATCTCCATAAAGCTTTTCAGCAGATAGAAGCATGAATTGCTCCAAAATCTCCTGATAGCTAGCTTCATTGACCCTGCCCTTGATAAAACACAGTGGACCAACACCAGCAGCTGACATGGCACCCCAGACCATCACTGACTGCGGGTACTTGACACTGGCATTTCGTCACTTCCTTCTCCCCAGTTTTCCTCCAGACTCTGACACTCTGATTCCCGAATGACATGCAAAATTTGAGCAACAGTCCAATGCTGCTTCTCTGTAGCCCAGGTCAGGCGCTTCTGCCGCTGTTTCTGGTTCAAAAGTGGCTTGACCTGGGGAATGCGGCACCTGAAGCCCATTTTCTGCATACGCCTGTGAACGGTGGCTCTGGATGTTTCTACTCCAGACTCAGTCCACTGCTTCCGCAGGTCCCCCAAGGTCTGGAATCGGTCCTTCTCAACAATCTTCCTCAGGGTCCGGTCACCTCTTCTCGTTGTGCAGCGTTTTTTTGCCACACTTTTTCCTTCCCACAAACTTCCCACTGAGGTGCCTTGATACAGCACTCTGAGAACAGCCTATTCGTTCAGAAATTTCTTTCTGTGTCTTACCCTCTCGCTTGAGGGTGTCAATGATGGCCTTCTGGACAGTGTCGGGTTGGCAGTCTTACCCATGATTGCGGTTTTGAGTAATGAACCAGGCTGGGAGTTTTTAAAAGCCTCAGGAATCTTCTGCAGGTGTTTAGAGTTCATTAGTTGATTCAGATGATTAGGTTAATAGCTCGTTTAGAGAACCTTTTCATGATATGCTAATTTTATGAGATAGGAATTTGGGGTTTTCATGAGCTATATGCCAAAATCATGAGTATTAAAACAATAAAAGACCTGAAATATTTCAGTTGGTGTGCAATGAATCTAAAATATATGAAAGTTTAATTTTTATCATTACATTATGGAACTTTTTTGAGAAGGACCTGTATATTAGAGCTAAAAGGCACATTAGATGACTTGGTGTATAATGATTGTGTTTAACAACAATCATCCCCAATATCGAAAAAAAAAAAAAAACATACCCCAGGCACAATATTTAACTAATCTTCTCAAAAATGTCCAGGCTATAAAATCACCATTACAAAACCATTTGCTATTACAAACCTCAAGTCTTACCAGTTGTATTCATGTTGACGGGTGACTACGACATTAATTAATGCAGCAGATTTCATTTTCATCTGACAACTAAGCAGTCTCAATGAATTTTGAGTCTTAGTGCCAATTCATAACAAAGATAGGACTACTTAAGATCTCATGAATATCACAAAAAGTTTGAGGGGAAAAAATAATGGAAAAATGGCACTTGAACAGGCACTCAAGTTCTTACGGTTAACCCCTTTATCCACTGTAATAAATTTCCTCTTAAAGAAATATTAAAATACCATGGAGCTCAGCTATCAGAACAAAGTGCTCAGACAATCCCTAGCATTCAAACAGCCATTTAAAATGACCCCATGGTTTAGATGACCCTTGAGTAGGAATTAATTGGGAAATGTTAGTGGGAAGATGACTGAATGTGTAACTAACTAACTGCTTCAGTCATTCTTATTCATGTGGGTGGTGGTGGGGGGGGGGTTCCTGTGCAAGTCCTTATGGTTGCACCACCCTAAAGATAGATAGCCCTGACCTAAGCAAACATTTAATTTTTAAAAAGTTGTGGAGACATAGATCCTAGATTCAAATCCTCATAACATTGTTCTCAAGTCGGCTCTGCATCTTGCCAGGTGGGTGAGCCAAAAAGCAAGTCCCACAGGGTTTCTTATTCTTCTCCTAAAACGTTGTTATTTAAGCTTCCATGGTCATATCAGAGTAAAAATGTGTAGTGTTTTTACACTGACCTCTACAAGGGCAAGGTTGTAGCATTTATGTGATCACACATCATCCCTGCCCTGTCCTTGTGCCCTTCCATTTGTGTCCCATCTTCTGTGCCAATCATCTTTCCATTAGTATTCATTTATCTCTTTATAGCTTACTCCCTCTTGGCCCCAGGGAGGTCTCGCTCCCATCTTTCTCCCATTGTTTTTTATCTGCCCACATCGACATGCTTGGCAACCTTCCACTCAACCACATCTCTCTCCCAAACACACATACTAAAAGCCTATCAATTAATGGTCTGCTGGCACAGGGACGCAAACACGAAGAGAGATACACTCCCACCATATAAAGGAATATAATTGGCATGTGTCATCCATGTACTTTATTTATTTATTTTTCTCTGACTTGATTTTTCTAAGTTGTGTTTGCCAGCATTATACGCTTTAATTGTTATTTGCCAAATGGCACTGATATTCCTTTGATTACACAGACGACAAGATTGTTCTTCTGATTATTTTTTTTTTGTGGTGGCACCCTGGCCTGTAGCAAGGTCTGATGAATAGAAATCACATGTCGATTGAACCCTCATTTGAATGAAATGATTGCAAAGCATACTTTTCATCCGTAAAAACGCTGTGACAAAGTTTCTGGGTGATTGTTTTGGGGCAGCGCACCTGGCTTCATTTAAACTAATCAAAAAGCCTCCTGTTGTTTAAGTTCTTTTTTTGTCTTTGTGTTTCAATTGGGTGTGAAAATAGCCATCATAAGGAAGAATACACTTTTCTACTCTGCAAGTGACAGGCTTTCTGATTGATGGTTTCTGCTTAAGTAGAAAGAAAGTGAAGAAGAAGAATAGAAGGACAATTAAACCGATCAGATTGAGTATGCTTCACTAAAGTTGTTGTCTTGCTGCTTAATATGCGGGAGTTTGTAGAAGAAATTACGAGCCACTTGATGCTCACAGGTGACAGCATTTCACTTGTCATGTACATAAACAAAATATGTGTGGTATGGCTATATATACCATTTCTTTAATGTTATACTACTCATACTTGTAATCTAAGACAGTAGCCATACCACTCACCCAGGTAGAAGATATTTCCTGTCCGTATGCACTTTCCATTTTTTAGCAAAATATTGTCAATTGGAGCTTAAGGCTGGTTTAGTTATGATGTTAAGGGCCATACACACAAGTTTATTGGGTTTTTCAAACAATCTCATGCAATCTTACTATTTTATGCTTTGACAAATTGGTGGCTAATGTGTATAAACGTCAGGGTTCCTTCACAGTATGGGATTTGATTTGAGTAATTTCCAAGTATGGGAAAAAATATTTGTTTTTCCAGACTATTGCCCCTATTCTTTATTTTTTTCTTAAGTATAAATTTAACATTTTCCAAAACTTTGTGTCAAGCAGAGTGATTTCATGGCAGAAGTTTAGTGAGATTTACCACAAGCAAGTCTCTTTTGAACTTCTCCAGAAGAATGTTTACTCTTGCTACTGAAACCAACAACAGACATTGTCAGAAATCAACAAATGATCATCTAAATCAGAATGTATTTTGTTGTTTGGTGGTCAAACTGATGTGTCAGAGGTGAAAATAGGAAGCACGAAAAAGCACGAAACCTCGATCCACACTTGTGCGAGGTGGAAAAAGTGCTTTCCTTCCTTCAAGAGCTAATGAACTTGGTTCGTTCCCCCTCCACGCTCAAGGTGTATGTTGGCGCAATAGCAGCAAATCACGTGCAGGTCTCAGGAAAATCACTGGGGAAAAGCAAGCTTATAGTGGGCTCAGAGCCGATCCTGAACTCCATGGAGCCCTAAGCAAAATTCTGCTAAGGGGCCCTCCTACCTGACCCGTAAGCTATTTAAACCATTTGCCATTGCCATGCAGTTACACCTGACACCTTAGTGCTCCCAGTACAATCCTTCCTCCTTTGAACAAAACAGTCAAAGAATGAGGTTCAAACAAACAATATTTATTAAAGAGTATTTTCTGAAGTATTTTCTTGCTGAAGATGTCTTTACTGTTGGTGAATCTGGCTGTACTGGGTCTCTGCTAGTACTGGCTGAGGCTGGATGTGGATCATCTGGGTCTGTGCTTGTACTGGCAGATGATCCAGCATCTCCTCTACGTACAAACTTAAGCATAGCACCTGCAAATTATGGACAAAAATTTATAAGCAGCATCAGACCCATTCAAACTGGCTCCCCCAGATTTCCTTTTATACATTTTCAAATATAAAATACTATTTATAGCATGGCTTGGCTCTTGTAATGTTTAACAAACTAGTGATTCAGATATCAAGAATCTGTGAGTGATGACATCATTGTTGATATCAAGAATTCACTTTTGTACAAGTGAACATGTAATCAAAAAGACATTGTTACTAGTAAAAATCCCATACCTTATATTAAGAATTCACAATGTAAACAGTGAACATTTATTTATTGACATTAAAAATGCATAAATTGTGAATAAATAAAAGCTAAAATGGCTTGCCATAGGATGCTACTGTGTTTTATATTATGCATGTTAAAGCAATATTTGATTATTTAAAGCAATATTGTTATTATTTACTGAGGAATGTGCATCCATATTGACCATGTCCAGCTAATTAATATCAACATTTTAAATTCAATATAGCAATCAAAATATAAAATATAAAAAAAATATAAATCAATAGTCAATCAATGTCAAATTGTCAATACTTTGCTTTCCATCTTGCATAATTTGTGCAGTAGTTAAGAGTTTTAACTAAACATTGACTAAGACTATAATCATTGTCTTGTTATGTAGCCTATGTGCACTTATGATGAGGAGGAGGACCATCATGCCCATATACTGTTCTGTCGGTCTGGTATCCACACAGATATTTCTGCTGGAAAATACATGTTTCGTTTCGTGCACGCGCATACGAACGCATGTTCATGCGCGACGCGGATCTTTTCCGAGCTGCAGTAAACAAACACTGTTGCCGTTTATCAAAAAAAAAACAAAAAAAAAACCTTAAATAATTTTAATTTTCAGGCACAAAGAACACAGATTGGGCCTTGAGTAAATTGCGGGGCCCTACGCAGCTTGCATAGTGAGTATATAGGGCTGTTCGGCTCTGAGTGGGCTTTCTTGAAGGGGCCAGGAGACTGAACCCTCCTCGCCTCCCCTCAGTTCCTATATGGGACCTTTCCACAGTGTTAGAAGCTATGAAGGGCTCCCCGTTCAAACTGCTTGAGTCTGTGAGCATAAAGCACCTCTCACTCAAAACCGCTTTTCTCCTGGCTATGGCCTCAGTCATTTACACGCACTCTCCGCTTGTGCGTCCTGTCTCGAGTTTGGGCCACACGACTCCAGGGTCATCCTCAAACCAAGACATGGTTATATTCCTAAAGTGCTTTCCACTCCCTTCAGGGCACAGATCTATCGGCCCTGCCCATGTGATGAAAAAGATGAAACAAGATGAAAAAGACGCAAATCTGCTTTGCCCAGTTAGAGCACTGAGACAATACCTGGAGCACTCCGCCCTCTCCGTGCAGTCGGAACAGCTCTTTGTGTGCTTTGGTGACCGCACTAAAGGTTGTCCGCTGTCATGAAGCAGAGACTGTCACATTGGATAGTAGACGCTATCTCGCTGGCTTATAAATCTAAAGGCCTCGTTTGCCCTATAGGTATCAAAGCTCACTCCACTAGAGGCATGGCCTCGTCATGGGCATGGTCATGCGGCATACCTTTGGAAGATATCCGTGCGGCAGCAGGCTGGGCCTCTCCGTCCACATTTATCAGGTTTTATAACTTGGAAGTCCTCACTTTACAAGCTGGGATCCTGTCCATTTAATGGGCATTGTCATTATTTCTCAGGGCCAATTTACTTCCGGCCTTATCCCACTCGACACTTATAAATCCATGTTCACAAGCATGTGTTTTTATACTACATACTATAAGCCTGACTATGTCCGGTCATAGTTTTATAATTCACATGGCCCTATTCTATCCCGACTATATATATATTATGCCCTCATACGAGGCCCACATCTTCGGCCGCCTTGGGGCTCACTGTTACCCATATTGTGCCTCATTTTTTTTCCTCAGACCACAGTTTGGGGCAGGTAAGCACGCTCAGTGGTTTGAAAGGGGTTCCCATATGCAATACAAGAGACCTCTTGTAAGGGAATGTACTTGGTTACTCACATAACCTTGGTTATCTGAGAGAGGGAACCAGTATTGCTTCAGACGATTTTTAACCTGAATTCCTATGGCTGAATACGGCCTTTTATAGCCTCAATATGCTAATTCAGGTGACCGCTTCCGGCAGGATTTTTTTAGCGACCATTATTGGCTCACTCTCTCAGCCGCCTCACCATAGGTTCCTGCAGTTACGGCAGCACAGCCAATCAGCACGTAGCTTGCTCTGTCACATCTGCTTATTAAATAGATTTTTGCTTCATATTCTTGAGAAAAGGAGCTTTTCCCATACGCAATACTTGTTCCCTCTCTCAGGGAACCAAGGTTACGAGAGTAACCGAGTATGTTTTCTCATGAGATAGGGTTGGTTTATCTGTGTTTTTTCCAATTTTGATCTTTGTAAACATGCTAGACAGACTTTTGCCCACCTGACATGTCTTTTCAAAGGCTTGGATTAGAAAATCCACATCCACTCTTCACAGTCATAGCTATGTTTCCATACACCCTGCAAGTATTGCAAGTGTTGCATAACATTTCAAATGTGGCCTCTAACATCCTGAAATGTTGTAGCCAAAGTTTGTTTGTGAAATGTCTGGTCACTACGACCTCCGAAAGTCCTGCTTACATCGTCTTTCCTATGGGGCACAACATCGTCATAATGCCCTTACTGCCTTCTGCATTTATTCTATTGTGCATTACATTCAATTTGGCAATTACAAGCTGCACTGATAGTAAATTTATAACTTGCCCAATCGTAACTAATTGCACCATTTTCTGCAATTAGTTACGAGACTAATTGTCTCCATTTTCTATGCATGCCTGGTTTTATTTACAGTTGGTTTCTAGGTTACCAATACCACGTCTCGAACAGCTTGATGGAAACGCACCTAATTTGCTTTTTTTTTTTTTTTTTTTTTTTTTTTTTTTTTTTTTTGCAAACGTTGAAAAGATTCAGGTTACGTTTGGATGGTTTCCCAAATATTGAATGGAAACAAATTCCTTTCTGGTGTATTATTTGTCAGAAGAAGCATTAGATTTACCTTATCAAAACCTGAATACACTCCAATGACTTATTTTTTATCAATAATTATAACCTGCACCCAAGCATACTTGGAAGTTATACAAAAACAATTGACGCAAAACTAAAGCTTATGCATTACACCAATTAAATTCTCGTATTCTTGGTTGAAAGAATTTAAAATGGAATGAAATATGGCATCTGAACTACACCAATGTTCAAATGTTTGGGTCAATTTTATTTTTTTTAATAAATTAATACTTTTATTAAGTAAGGACACGTTCAATTCTAAATTAAAATCAAAAGTGAGAGTAAAGACATTTATAATGTTACAAAAGATTTTTATTTGACAAATATGCTGTTCTTTTGAACGTTCTATTCATCAAAGAACCCTGAAATAATAATAGGAAATTATAGTTTAAAATCAGAATATTAGAATTATTTCTGAATATAATGTGACACTAAAGACTGGAGTAATGGCTTAACATGGAATTGCTAACATATCTTACTTCACAAAATATAGACCTTGACCTGATCCCATGCTGAAACTCAACATGTTTCCCTACACTCTAAAAAATGCTGGGTGAAAAACAACCCAAGTTGGGTTGAAAATGGACAAACCCAGAAATTGGGTTGTTTGAATGGGCCCATTTACTAGGGTTCAAACAACCCAATTTCTGGGTTTGTCCATTTCCAACCCAACTTGGGGTTGTTTTTAACCCAGCTTGTTTTAGAGTGTAGTCCTGCTCATCCCCACACTTACCTACATACGAGACATGTTGCATAAATATTATATGCAGAAACACCTACAACCACTCTCCATCTGCGCTAGAAAGCACACATCAGACATGTAATATGATGATGCACTCCAGATTCATTATATGTTCATCACATGTAAGAGTGATTTCCCGTGGCTTCTGCTGTGGGTTTGATGGAGGCCCGTTTCATTGGGGAGAAACACAGTGTAAATCGAGTGTGCAGAGCAATTTAAAAAGTGCCTTCTCGTGCAGGCTGACACTGCAGTGAGAGGATAAAATATAAAGCGGACCCTGGAGCGCTTGGCAGCACTGCGATAGAAGTGTCAAACACGCTTATGAGAGAGTTTTTACTGCCTCTCTAGCCCCCGCAGTCAATGCAGACAGACACTAAAGGATCCACCAGCTTGTGTTCCTATTGTGCCTCAGTGGGACTCGGCTGTCAATTCATCAGAGATATAAATATATATATGTTCACAAAAGTGCAACAAGAAGTGGCCTCTGCTCAGTCTTCCGTGGGTTTGTCGGTTGAAGGCATAGCTGGTTGTAAATTCATGGCTAAGTGCACAACATACATCGTCCTAATATCCCTTCATTATGTTGCATTAAACTCTTCAACTCCATGGTATTCCAAACTAACTTTTATATTCCCTGCTAACCACGTGCTAACCAGCTGTTTCAAATAATGGAGAAGAAGTTTTTTTTTTTTTTAAAGTTTAAGCCTAACAATCTAGTAAAACCATTAAGTGAATTAGTTCAAATTAATTTAAAAAAAATTTGAAAAAGTATCCAGAGAATATTTAATTCAATTATTATAAATGAGACTGTGCACAACCCATACAGAAATGTAATATATGTGTATACATATGAAATATCAATATATGCAATATATGTGATATATAAAGTAAAAACATATATGAAACATATTAGAAATTGGAACAATTCCATATATTGAAATATAAATGTATCCCATATATTATATATGTTTAAGTATGTATAATACATATTTTGACATATAGGTCTCATATATGAAATATCCTAATATGCTAATTTAGAGTAAAAACATGAATGCACATATATGCACAGCATCAGAAATTCCATATATTGACATATATCTTTAGTCCACATATTATAAATGTTTAAATTATATATGTGACAAATCACTATCACTGTCAAATGTCGTATAGAGTCTTAAAATATATACTATGTATAAAACAAATGACATTTAAAATATAAAATATTTATAATGTTACTTATTGTCAGGTAAGGCAAGAGATGAAGGACTCAAGGGTGCAAAGGTTAATGGGCTTTTTATTAGACTTCAAAAATAAACAATCGAAACAAACAAACCCCTTCATGCTTGTAACTGGCTCGCTTAAATCCATAGAAAAACCTATTATGTTTAAATAAACTTACATATATTAAGTCGACATATATTGTTTACATATATGGCATTAACTGTAACGGGCCTGTCCCCAGTTACTGAATCCAAGGGCAGAGGTGGCAAAAGCAAGGAGTCGTTGATCTTTAAACAAAGACAATCTTTACTGAAGAAAATTGCAACAAAACAAAGGAAGCCTGGCTTCCAAAAAACAAAACAGACACAAGGGTCCAAAAAACATTAATAAATACAAACTTAGCTTGCGGCTGACAACGGGTAGCATAGGCTCAAGACTGAACAAAACAGCATGTCATGAATCCACTTAAATAGGGCAAAACACAGGTGTCACATATCAGGCATAATGAGTGGTAGTGTTTAGTATGAGTCTGGTGAGAGGCGCCACCTGCCGACCATGAGGAAAATAGCAGTCCAGTGATGAGTTCTCACAGGAGTCTCCCCTCTAAGAACGGCTCCTCCCTTGAAGGAGTCTTTGGGTACGATGGAAGGCTGTAATGAGTGCTGGGGCCAGAATGTCTCGAGCAGGCACCCATGTGCGCTCCTCAGGGCCGTAACCCTCCCAGTCGACCAAATACTGCACCTTTCCACGGACCATATGAAAATCCACCAGCCTACGTACAGTGTAAGCTGGTTGTCCATTGACGATACTGGCAGCTGGGGCAGGTTTGCAAGCTGGGGACAGAGAGGAACAAACAACAGGCTTTAGCCGAGAGACATGAAATGTTGGGTGGATCCTCATAGACCTGGGCAGAAGCAGACGATAAGATACTGGATTTATCTTCCTGAGGATCTTAAAAGGCCCAATATAACGGAGCCAGTTTGCGAGATTCTACCCACAGAGGAAGATCTCTGGTTGCAAGCCACACCCTCTGACCCGGACGAAGCATTGGTCCCAACTGTCGACACCGGTTAGCTTGCCCCTGCTGTTGTTGAGTGGCTTTCAGTAACGTTGCCCGGGCCTTCTTCCAAGTCCGTTGACACCGGCGAACAATTTGAGCAGCAGCAGGAACACATACCTCTGGCTCCTGTCCAGGGAACAAAGGAGGGGGAAGCTGTACTGGCATTCGAAAGGAGACATGCCTAAGAAGGAATGGTAGAGAGTATTATGTGCAAATTCTGCCAATACTAATCGAGAGCTCCATGTGGTCTGATTGTCTGCTACCAAACATCTCAAAGTCTTCTCTATCTCCTGATTCACCCTCTCTGTCTGTCCATTAGACTGTGGGTGAAAACCTGATGACAGACCAATATCAGACCCAATGAGGCGGCTAAATGCCTTCCAGAACCGAGAGGTGAACTGAGACCCTCTATCGGAGACCATATCCTGGGGAAATCCATGAATCCTGAACACGTGCTGCATTAGGAGC
The DNA here is from genome assembly GCF_024679245.1 of Pseudorasbora parva. Lineage (NCBI taxonomy): Eukaryota > Metazoa > Chordata > Actinopteri > Cypriniformes > Gobionidae > Pseudorasbora > Pseudorasbora parva. Next base: position 14,129,025 of record NC_090178.1, on the reverse strand, counting down.
TCTGCAGTCTGGCTTGCTGTGGGAAGTTTGGGTAATGGCAGGAGGTGACAAGCTTTAGAAAATCTGTCCACCACCACAAGAATGACTGTATTACCTTGGGATTTCAGTAGCCCTGTGGCATAATCTAGAGATATGTGTGACCAAGGATGTTTAGGGATAGGTAGAGGATGCAGTAGCCCTTGAGGGTGGGTTCTAGGATCCTTGTTCTGGGCACATACAGTACAAGCGGCTACAAAATTCCGGACATCTTTTTGCAACTTTGGCCACCAAAACCTTCTCCGGATGAGCTTGCAAGTTCTAGTGGCTCCAGGATGACCAGAGGGGAGAGAGTTATGTGCCCACTGTAAATCAGAGCGTAGTCGGTTAGGTACAAAGAGACGTCCTGGTGGACCATTACCTGGAACCAACTGTTTCTGTTGGGCCTTCTTAATTTCAGCCTCAATGCCCCACTGGATAGCTGCCACTATTCTGGAGGTAGGTAGGATGGGTTCCGGTCTGGACTCCTCCTCTGGGGAATCAAAATACCTTGTCAGTGCATCTGGTTTTGAATTCTTGGAACCTGGGCGGTAAGAAAGAACAAAGTCAAACCGGTTAAAAAACAGAGCCCAACGTGCCGGGTGGGAATTCATTCTCTTGGCCTCCCGAATGTAGGTAAGGTTTCTATGGTCTGTCCAGATGAGGAATGGATGCTTGGCCCCCTCCAACCAATGCCTCCACTCCTCCAGTGCCACCTTTACTGCCAAAAGCTCCCGGTTTCCAATGTCATAGTTCCTTTCTGCCTCAGTAAGTCAATGAGACAGTTAAGCACATGGGGGAAGCCTGTTGTCGATTCTGGCTCTTTGGGATAAGACTGCCCCTACACCCACATCTGAAGCATCCACCTCCACCACAAAGGGCAACTCTGGATCTGCAAGGGTTAAGATGGGAGCAGACGTAAAGAGTTGTCTCAGCTTGTTAAAAGCTTTGTTGGCCTTCTCAGTCCATGTGAATGGCTGGGCAGACTTCTTGGTCAGTGCGGAAAGAGGTTCTGCAACAGAGCTAAATGTTCTTATAAACCTCCTATAAAAATTAGCAAACCCAAGAAAGCGTTGTACCTGCTTCACAGAACAAGGCTGAGGCCATTCTTGCACTGCATGAACCTTATCAGGATCCATCTGGAGACTGCCCTTGGAAACGATGAAGCCAAGAAATGGGACTGAAGACACATGGAGCTCACTCTTCTCAAGCTTGATGAAAAGGCTGTGTTTAAGTAACTGGGACAGGACCTGTTGAACATGTTGAACGTGTTCCTTATAGTTACTTGAGAAAATCAGAATATCGTCAAGGTAGACGAAAACAAACTTGTTCAGCATCTCCCGTAGGGCATCATTTATGAATGCCTGGAAGACAGCTGGGGCATTGACCAGGCCAAAGGGCATTACCTGGTACTCATAGTGGCCTGTCGGGGTGTTGAAGGCCATCTTCCATTCGTCACCTTCTCGAATCCTGACAAGATGGTAGGCATTTCGGAGATCTAACTTAGAGAAAATCTTGGCACCCTGCAGGATTTCAAAAGCGGTAGTCATCAGGGGCAGGGGGTAACGATTCTTAATCGTGATGCGGTTAAGACCTCTGTAGTCGATGCAGGGCCTGAGTTCACCATCCTTCTTCTCAACAAAAAAAACCCCTGCTCCAGCAGGTGAGGTCGAAGGACGAATGAAACCATTATCCAAGGCTTCCTTAAGATACTTATCCATAGCACCCCTCTCAGGGGCAGCGAGAGAGTAAAGTCTACCCCGTGGTGGGCATGCTCCAGGAACCAAGTCTATAGCACAATCATATGGTCTTTGCGGAGGAAGGGAGGTGGCTCGGGACTTGCTGAAGACTTCACTGAGATCAGCATACTCTGGAGGAACTCTGGACAGTTTAGGAAGAGCGGAGGAGGCACAGTACTAAGAGTTTTTGTAATAGGAAGCTTTAGCACCTCTGTGGGCTGGGGAGCTAGAGACGACTCAGGATGAAGGACTTGGAAACTTGTGGTGGCAGACTTGAGCAGAGAAACGGGTAGCCCTTGAGTGTTAGATATGTCAGACTTGATATTGGCAGGCCTCCTGGAGAGTGTTGACAAAGGCCCTGAGAATGCCTCCAGTATCTCAGGAGACTGGCAAAAAGAAAGAGCAGAAAAACAACAGTTAGTTCCCCAACCTTTAACTATACCTCTGGACCCGTCAATATGTGGGTTGTGACAATTTAGCCATGGAAATCCAGGAACTAAGGGGAGTTCTGGTGACTGGATCAGAAAAAAATGCATTAATTCCTTATGACCACCAATCTCAAACTGAAGGAATGAAGTGCAGTGACTGACCTGTCCCGACCCCAGAGGTCGGCCGTCTAGCGCTGTAATGGTTAAAGGTTTCCGGAGGAGCACCAATGGAATTCCCAAGCGCTTGGCTACATCTAGATCCAAAAAGTTCCCAGCAGCCCCAGAATCAATGAAAGCACCAAGCTGGTGATGCTGGTTGTTGTGGATGATGGTGGCTTGAACCGTGACCCCAGAGGTTGCAGGATGGGGGAAGATATCTACTCTCGCTCCAGTTCCCCCTTTCCTGGACGAGAACTGGCTTTTCCCGACAATTCAGGGCAGTTGGATCGGAAATGGCCCAACTTCCCACAGTACAGACAGCGTCGTTCCCTCATCCGGCGATCCCTTTCTGTCTGGGTTAGTTTAGTTCTACCAAGCTGCATCGGTTCCTCCAGATCATTGGGTTTCCAGTTCTGACAAGGAAGTAATAAAATAATAACATTCCAATCAATCATGGGTGGATGAGCGATAAATCATAAAATAAAATAAATAAATAAATAACAATAAAATCTATTATGCTTTTTTAACATACATTTGTTTTACTTTCTTTAATGTGTGATGTTGTTGTTTGAAATCAAAAGAGTTACAAAACACAAAGTCCACTCCAAAATGAGTTATTCTCATCAGCAAGCACTGTTTCCAAACTCCCTGAAATGCCTAGATTGTAGTCTTGACTTTGGGAACATACACAATATTCCTAATTTAAATAATTGCTGCCCAAGGCATAAGCACAAAAAAAGGACGAGGCCTGGTTGAGTTGTGCTAGTAGTGTGTTGAAACTTACGGTTATGGTAAGGGCCATAACATTTCAGAAATTACCTGTCAAAACACACTCCAGCAAACCAATAAGAGCACATTGCACTTATCGGAAAGGAGGGGCTTCATAGGGACTGGAACTAGACAGAGCGCTACTGACAGAATGGGAGGATAATATCCCATCCAAAAAAAAGAACACTCATTTTGTTCATATAAGAACATGACATTAGGGTTGTTTTTTAGATTTTAAATAATCTATAAATTCTAATACTTTTCACACTCAAACATGCATAGCCCTTATTCACAGCAGCACCATCTTTAATTTTTAAAGCGAGGCTGTGAGGGATAGACATGCATCTCTTCAGTAGACTGTTATTTAAGGCAGCAGTCTGTACATTTTTGGGGGTTAAAAATTACCCAAAACCAATTTTTGAGCAAGTACATAACCAGCCAAGGTTCAAAGCGATATCCCTACCCAATTCACCATAGTAAGTAATAATGTGCTATAATTTGAGTGGTACTGGTAGCTTTCTGCAGGAAATATGAGCTTCCACCATTCGTCTTTGAGTCATTATGTCATGTCTGTAAAAAATGAGTCTGGGCTAGTAGGCTATATCGAGTGTGTGGATGCTGCAGGTGGTGGATTGTTTGTGGCCTCTTCTTACAGCAGCTGGAATGTAATTAATCTTGTAATCCAGAAAGTTCAAAATGACAGTCATCGTTGACAACTGTGCATTGAAAGACAACCCACACATACAGCTCAAAGCTTTTTACAGCGGATGCCATTGACAACACGTCACGTCTATCCCTCACATCCTCGATTTCATACCTGTCATAGCGCTGCTCTAAATAAGGTCTATTAAATGCATTTTGAAGAGCTAATTCAGTTACGTGGATCTCAGTGATGAAGTGATGCTGTACAGTAGAAATAAAGTACACTAGATCACAGTAGTTTGCTCTGCATCCCCCACAACAATAACTTTTTTATCATTACTTTATTGAAATGATTTCATTAATAAGTTGGCCAACAATGTACACAAATAAACAACGCTGTTAGTGGGAAGTTCTTTTTTTAGGAGAATTTGCTCCAGAGTTTGTATTCCATCAAGTCGTTTCAGTAGGGCTCAGTTGGTTAACTTCAGGTCACACTTGGCAAGGAATGGAAGAAACTGATCTTTATACTCAGTGCAGCTCTAGATGGCTTATAACACCCAAAGGCAGGGGGAACTAATATGGTGTGACCCTAAAGTCGTGTATACATACACCAGAGGAATTAAAGAAACTACCCAACAGCAAGAGCGGCCACGTTGCCAGGGAGATTAGCCCAGCGAGCTTTTATTCGCGCATCAATGTAAGCAGGAAGATGGAAAAATAAATAAATAAATGTAGCAAAATGAAACATTATTTGGCGTTAAATCTGTAGAAATGAAATGCTAATGCCTGCTCTCTCTCTCTCTCTCTCTCTCTCTCTCTCTCTCTCTCTCTCTCTCTCTCTCTCTCTCTCTCTCTCTCTCTCTCTCTCTCTCTCTCTCTCTCTCTCTCTCTCTCTCTATTCATACCTTCCTTTAAAAGCTGGGCTTGTTTGCCATGCTGGGATCATTTAAAAGTATAATCTATTTGTAATGAAGTTGGGAAGCTCTAATATGACACTGTGAGTTGGAATGAGCGACCAGTGAAGAGAAGAGTCGAATTTCTGTTTTACATGAAATGTGTACAGGAAAGTAACTGTCCCTTTCTGGCCACCTAAGGCATGTTTATTGGTGGTGAAATATGGTAAAAGTGATGGGAAAGAGAGGAACGTGCTATTTATGTCATAAATATGGAATCTGTACGTCAAAATGTTGTTGAAAATACTATATAAAAGACACTCAGCTTTTGAACATTTTGTTTACTCAAAAATGCATATAAAAGGCACATTAGCTGGACCTTCTTGGAAATAAAAAAGGCAGTGTTATTGAGCTACAATTTATGATACCGTTGTTGTCCAATTTTATAGCTAATTTGAAAAATGTTATGGACATTTCACTCTTCCAAGCAGTTTTCAAGAGTTACTTGCATGCCTATTACCTACACAGAAAATAGCTGGGGGGTTTCCGAGACAGCCAAAAGTGAACTGAATTGCCTAAAGGGAGTTTAGACAATCTGTAAACGGAAACTGTACTTTCCACCTAGAGAGATTCTCTGTGAAAAAATCTCAAAGCACGGATCCAGTAGGTTATCACATGCCATATTTGCTTTTCTCTAGGGAAAAATAAATGCTTTTTTCCCCTTTTCAGTCATCACATTATGTGTTTTAATTTCACAGCTTTCATGTTTTGAATTGAATCAGAGCTGTTAGGATTAAAATGAATGCATTTTGATAATTCATAATCCGGAACTGAGACCGGGCAACAGGGCAGAACGCATCTGTCATGTAGACTTCACATATTTAACCACTTCCTCTTAGATAGGTTGAGAAAATCAGCCAGACAACGTAGCTCTTAAACAAAGGGCCCACATTCTCTGAAAAGACTTGAGTTAGCCTCACAAAATATCCGCAGCCTCCTCAAGACGTTCCACACCCACGTTCTGCTGAGTCATTCAGGTAAATTAACATGAATACCTCTTAATAGACTATGCTATTTTTGCTGTTATTCTTTTTTTGTTTTATAGCTCTGCGCAGGTTCCAAAAACTGTAAATGAGATGCAAAAAAACACTTTTACAAGAAATGTAAGTGTCTGTTCCTGTTTAAGTTAAACATGTTTCTGTCTAGATATAACAATACCAACAGGAAAAGCAGGTACAAGACATTCTCTTCATGCCAACCTGATAAAAAGATGTGAAAGAATGGAAAGGGGGAAACATTGTTGACAGTACTCTTACTCAGATCAGCAAGAGATTTTAAAACAAGTATTAAAGTCAACAAGAATCTGAATTCCCAAAGAATTTTTTGAAAATAATATTATTTCCATATTATAATGACAGAGTGAAACAGGATATTCAAAAATGCACATGGGATGCACCACATCATATGTCGGATGATATCCGAGATCTTTTGAGTAATATATATATTGGTGGGATATATATTGAGTGGGATATATCAGGCAGCATGCGAACATTTTGTTCTCAAAGTTGATGTGTTAGAAGCAGGAAAAATGGGCAAGTGTAAGGATCTAAGGGAGTTTGACAAGGGCCAAATTATGATGGCTAGACGACTGGGTCAGAGCATCTCCAAAACTGCAGGTCTTGTGGGGTGTTCCTGGTTTGCAGTGGTCAGTATCTATTAAAAGTAGCCCAAGGAAGGAACAGTGGTGAACCTGTTTCATGGGCGGCCAAGGCTCATTGATGCACGTGGGGAACGAAAGTTGACCTGTGTGGTCCGGTCAAACAGACGAGCTACTGTAGCTCAAATTGCTCAAGAAGTTAATGCTGGTTCTGATAGAAAGGTGTCAGAATACACAGTGAATCGCAGTTTGATGTGTATGCTGAAAGCTGCAACAGTGGGCATCAGAACTGAACCACGAAGCAATAGAAGAATGTGCCCTGTTCTGACAGGGATCAACATGGGCAACCTGACTGGTCTATGCAGTCCCATGCACAACCAACTGATCCAGCATTTAATTATTGAGCTTCTTGACTTCTTTATTCACATTTAAATTAGCTTTGTCCCTTACAAGCTAATCTTTAAAAATACTAACACCATGTATACACTGAACGCAAGTGGCACAATGTGACACTACAAAAGGCAATATAACCCATTATTATCAGTGATGTTGTCTACACTGGATGTGCGTGGTGTGACACGGCAAATCCCCGACAGTAAACTGATGCCTCGTGAATGCAATGGCGATACTTCTCATATGAATTACAAATAGATTTGCGACGGTCACTTTGTCACATCTGTAGACAGCTTCTAGTTGTTGTGGCGGAACATCTCAATGGTTGCATCCAGTGTATATATGGTGTAATAATGTAACAACATTGTTAAATATAGTTTTTAGCAATCCATAAACTATATATTTATTTTTCATATATATTGTACATTAATGTTGTGCCTAAATTGTAGTATTTTAAACAATGGATTTTTAATTCTTTTGTCTTTTTTTAATTTAGGCAAAATAGTACACTGGAAAAAAGGGCACATTTTGAACTTTTGCAGTAGAATCGACTTGGATGTTTAAGTTATTTCTACTTAAATTATGTTAAACTGACTTTAAAAAATGAGTTACATCTTGTTTAACTAATAAAAAAAAGTTTAACATTTCTTAACTTATTCTGATGAGTTAAAACAATGTAAAAACATATTTTGTCATAACTTTTTGAACAGATAATTTTTTACAGTGTATAGAATAGTATTCTCTGCAATATTGGTGCAACCCTAAAAATTGTAAATATTCAAATATTTTTAGAAATTGGTTCAATCATAAAAATGTCTCTTTTATTGGTATGCGGTTAGATGAGACCAGGAACCCATGCAGCTAACAAAATACATTCTAAAAATGTTTTGCTAACATTCCCATTAAGTTATGAAAACGTTATTTCTGAACATTCAAAAATCATGTTTTTGTTTTACCCTTTTGAGAACATTATATATCTGAATGTTCTATTAATGTTGCTTAAATAATGTTTGTTCATAACTTTGAGAGAACCTTCTAAGTTCTAAGTACGTTACCTGTTAGCTGGGAACGTGCATTAAGAAAGGCTTGTAGTCATTTTTCCAGCTGTTTCGATCTTAAAATAATCTCATTCTCCCTGCAGACTGCATACAGAAATGATAAAACATTTCATCCTTTTGCTTGCCATCTTGGTCCTCGCCATTATAACATTAAACACTGAGGAGGAGCTGAAGGAGACTGGGTTTGGAAATCCACCACCCCGACATGGACTTGCTCTACTTAAGTGGTATGTGAAAAATTGCATTGACAATAACATGGTGGCTCTCTGTAATCCCGTGGCTGGAGAGTTTGGGTTCCATGTGTTTCATAACAGCGGGTCCCTGCTCCCTCCACTGAAGGACAAACGGACATATACGTACTTCACCATAGGAAACCTTCACTACCGGCACTCTGAGGATCTTCCCTATGAAGTGAGGAAATACTATGATCCACATAATAAAGTGAGCAACATGGACAGAGTCATTGTGAAACTCAACATGAACAAGAACAAAATCGAGGAGATCTACATATCAGAGCATTATAATCCTCTCAGAACTTTTCAACTAGCTCCATCTCTCATCGAGGACTTACGTCGGCATCAGAACTCAATGCAGAAGCTTTTCCCAATAATCTCTCAAAACGTATTTACCTGAGTTTTTACGTATTTACCTATTACAAAAATAATTGTTTACTACCCCATTAGCTTCCACTTTTTCCCCACAGCAGATGCCTTTCGCACTTTCAGATTTATCTAAACAACTTTTTCTACTTCTTCTTTTTTCTTCTATATTAGCCAATTTTATACCACTTCTCAATTTCCTTCTCTCCATCACATGCCACAAAACAATTTAGTAACTTCCTCCATGAAACTGAACCTGGACTTTGAACCTTTGTGGGTTTACTTTTTAATGCAATTATTAACATTTGCCTACCTTTGGTCATATTTATTATATATATATATATATATATATATATATATATATATATATATATATATATATATATATATATATATATATGCTTTGAAGATAAAGTGTAGACTCAATTGTGTACAGTGCATTTTTTTCTTTATTAATAAGTTTTCTTAACCAAGCTTAACCTGCATCCTGATCTCAAGATATATATTCATAGACTATTCTTAGTGTTTGCATGCACATTTTGTGTGTTTAAATATACACTGAAAAAGACAATACAAAAACTAATTGACAGCATCAAAGTATTTACAAAAGCTTTTAAAAATGTGTATAATATATAAAAGAGTTGTACATTTTTAAAAGCTATCTGTATATGTTCAACCAATTGGGTATGGAAACATTTCCATGTATACATGCAACACGGTATATCCTGTATATTTTATGTATATTGTGTATCCACTTTGTATCTTATTGTTTGATTGTTTGTGTGCAATAAAGTTTATATATATTAAAATGTCTTAAAAATATATATAATTTCTGTAGTTCCATTTGTAGTTCCGGTGATGTAGTAGTAGAAAAAATACACATTTCACATTTAATTCTTTAATTCTAATGTAATTCAAATGATCAAAATCCCTCTTTGAAGAAAAGCTAAAGGTTTGCATTCAGTAATTCTTTATTAATGCAAATGCAGGACATTGCCCTTCTAGGAATCTAAAACAAAAGGAAGACCCCTGACAATAAAACATTATACAGCATTTTGCATAATGTAAACATCTGCCTTTGTATATGCATGTGCCTGAAAGCAGCAGATAGTGACCGATTAATAATTCACAAAAGAAAGTGTTTTGTTATTGTGACATAATTTAATGTGACAGATGTAAATGCATCCAATCTGGCAATAAAGATCATCACACTACACTTGAAGAAATGTGTAAAGTTTCCCATAATGTTATGAAGTGTTTATTTATTTATTTTATTTTTTCAAATTTAGCCAGTCTACAAGAACTACAAGTTATTTGATAAAGAGCTAGATAAGCATTAAAATGTGAGTGGACACATCATATAAATCATGGGACAAAAGTGTGAACAATGTCAAGACAAGAGTGGACATTACAATAGTTTGTAAATCACATATTTGGGTGAAACTATAACATGAACAAAGCAGCCCTCCTACCAAAAACCAGGAGTGCTTATGGACATACCTATAGTCTGAATATATATTCTGAAATGTCTTTAGTGTTGATTATATATCATCACTGTCTAATATGCTTCTGCAATTTAAAATACATGGCCATAAGACAACTCCCAACAGTCTTCTTTTTAATAAGTCAAGAGATCTAATATTAACAACTGTCATAAACACACCACAGCCCATTTCTCTGGCAAAATCTTTATAGCACTACAGACTCTGAACAAATAGCACGCCTAATTGCCTACATATTCCATTGTGTTAAGATTAGACATTACGGTGTATTAATGACATCATTTGCATGAATATATTTATGAAAATAATGCCAAAAATGTTTCTTCTCTACTAGCCCGTTTATTTGACCACTTCTCTATTTCCTTCTCTCCATCACATGCCACATTACAATTCAGTAACTTCTTCCATGAAGCTGCACGTGGACTTTGAATCTGAGTGGGTTTACTGTTTACTGCAATATTTAAGAGTTGTTAACGCAAGTATATTTTATTTTTATTATTTTTGTATTATCTTCTCAGTCATTATGTTTGTGCTGTGGAAGATGAAAAAATATCCTCTTATGTGTAAACATGCCTGGCAGTAAAGCTCTTTCTTATTCTGAATTGGTGAAGATGCGATTGAGTATTTACATCTTAACAGTTCTGGTTTATGTCTGAAGTACTACTAGAGTAAATTTGACCAGAAAACAATTACATTTAACATTTCGCCCTGCCGTATTATCTATCGAGAATAATGTTCAGGAATTACCGCTGTATGTATATAGAAAACTCTGTCATCATCCCTGCACGTAGGCCTACCTATTAACGCATCAATTGGATGCTAATAAATCTGGGGACGTTCCCTCTATGAATAAAGTAATAATGTTATGTGTGCAGTTTGTCAAAAATTACTATGAAATTGACTTTACCAGGTTTTTGTTTGTCAATGGCAAAGTCGTTTTCAGCACAGTGGTTTTCAGTTGCCTCAAAATAGCAATGCACCAAAAATGCACCTGAACACGTTTTTAGACCAGCACGCCTATGGGTAAACAGATGGGCACAAGTGCATTTTCTATTTAAACAACGTGGGCGCTGGACATGAAAATGATAATTGCGTCGAGCTCAAACTAGCAACAACAAAAAAACACTTGCATTAAGCTGGCGTCGCATTGCGCTAGGTGATAGGACCCTCGGTCTTTTTGAATGGACGTTCCCCAAACCGGAAATGTCACCCATTGAAAAGGAAATAAACTCGTCAGGAAAAGATGGATGCACCCTTAAAAATAAAGATGCTAGGAAGAACCAAAAATGGGGTCTCACGGTAATGCCATTAAAAGAACCATTTTTGGTTCCCCAAAGAACCTTTTTTTGAAAGGTTCTTTAAAGAACCATTTTTTAACCATTTTATAGTCTAAAGAACTTTTTGCACTACAAATAACCTTTTGTTTAATGGAAAGGTTCTTTAGATATTAAAGGTTCTTCCTAGAACCATATGCCCTGCCAAAGAACCATTTAAGAACCTTTATTTTTAAGAGAGTAGAGAAGAAAAGATTATCGCAACTTCCAAATTCAGTGCTGACTTTAAATGCTACCTGTCAATGGCTCAAATAAAAATTTAATGGAATTTAATGAGAAGTGACGATCATAGACTTAAATCTAATGTTTCACTCTGTCTGCCCATGACAAAGAGATGACCATTGTTGGCTTTTTCCACCAAATCTCTTTTTTTCCCCATTTTTCTGTTCAGCTATAGGGGGGAAGTCAGGAGCACTTTGACAGAATTCTAAAGCAGCAGAAAGAACAGATGTCTTGGGATGATTAATGTGCCTCTCCTCCTCTCCACTGAAGAGCAGTGAGTCTGTGCCTCTTGCACCCTCCTCTCAGAGTTACTGTGCAGAGTCCCTCCCTCCCGTCCCCCAGAGTCAGGGCCACCCTCCAGCTCTGCATCTCGCCGCCCGGCTCACTCTAACCGAGGTATGATGGGAAGGTGAGCGGCAAGGGCCAGTCAGTTTGAAGACAGTAATATACCATCTGAAAATCCAACGCTCGTGAACATTGAGGGCAGGATATCTCACTGTAGACAAGGTTTTAGGTGAAGGGCCTCTGAGAGATGAAGTGATTTTGTGAAGATAATGAGCGATATTAAACAACACAGTTCTGTTTTCTCGTAGTGGGTTATATTTTGACACCTTTGGAGTGGTCTTGAGACAAATGCACTTGGTGATCAATGAGCTTTGGTCGATTGAGTAGGAGTTTGGAGGGCAGGTTTGTATGCTCAGGGGATTACACCTAAATCCCACAGATAGAGATGGGCAGAAAGATGATCAGAAGCCAAGTGTGTATGTTTCTACTGGTCAGGGATGTTACAGCTATAAAAACGCTTAAAGCATAGAGCAATCCTGCCCCCTATTGGAAGATGATGGATGAGGAATTTTCCCTCATTATCAGACTAAACTAAGGCTGCATCTATTATGCATACTTCTATATGTGAAAACAGAATGCGAAAGTATTCACAGTATTCATAAAACAAGAATGATCAGAGCATCGCGCTAGCAAACACAAGGTCATAGGTTTGAAATCCAGTGAGTACACATATTATTGTGACTTTTAAATGCAGTTACATCTTTCATTCCCTATAGGGGGGTTACATTTTTTAGATGCAACAAACCCCCAAATTAATCATCCTCATAGGAAGGACAGCCATCCTAAAACTGAACAGGCATCTACAGTATAGTTCCTTGCATAAATGAACACTATAAATATGTTTTTCTACTCATTAGGTTACATTTACATTTTATTTATTTATTATATATTTTTTGAATTTGTATGCTGTTTTCCTCGAAACGTTTCCTTGCGGCCCCCTGGGGGTCCCTATATGCAGTTTAAAAGCCTTTGCTCTATGAGAACTGCCTATTAAAAATGTGGCTATAATAGGCTGGTATTAAATATTAATGCTTACCATTTGTATTTTACATCTCAGTTTTTATATAAATGCACAACAGTAAGTGCTCTTAAACATGAATTCAGACATCTCTGGGTATTAATAATCTCCCAAAACACTTGGTTTTCATTAAGCGATGTTATGACAGGTCAACAAAACTGAACAAAAGAGCTTGAAACGTGGGTCATGAATCATAATTACAGATAATATGAGTCTGTTCAGGAAAGACGTCACAAAAAATTACAGTGAAGAAGCTGTGTGTGTATGTGAATGTGTGCATGTGTGCGTATGTGTGCGTGCATTTTCTGGTGAACACTATTATTGGGACAAAATTTCCCCACAAAGATGGCAATATGCTGGCAATGTTGTTTTTGAACATGTAAAAATGCAGATTTTTTTCTGTGATGGGTAGTTTTAGGGATAGGGTTTGTGTAATGGGATAGAAAATAAAGTTTCCTGTAAGGTTTAGGGGCAGTGTACCTATAGGGAGACAGAATACACAGTTTGTAATGTGCAAAATCCATTACACCTATGGAAATTCCCTAGCTGCTGTGTGTGGGGGGTTAAACCCTGTTATGGGGACAAAATGTCCCCACAAAGATGGCTATATCTGAAATCCTTGTCCTTGTGTCCTTGTGGGGACATTTTTTGGTCCCCATGAGGAAAACGTCTTATAAATCATACAGAACCATGTTTCCAGTGATGGGTAGGTTTAGGGGTAGGGGGGTGAGAAAATACAGTTTGTACAGTATAAAAAACAATTACACCTATGGAATGTAAAACATGGAAACACAACATGCGTGTGCGTGTGTGTTTGTGTGCGCAGACAGACCTCAGTATCATGTCAGGTGCAGACACACACATATCAATAGCCAAAGTCCCCGCTCATAACATCATAAACAGCTTCTTCTCCTCTATGTGGCAGAAATGGGCCTGAGGCAACGAGCCCAGAAAGCTGATGATGAAGCAGGCTGCCAGACTTGAGTGTCCCCCGCCAAAGTGTTTCAGGAGGCAGTAGTAATTGATCGGCCAGGAGAAAAGCACGAGTGAAAGAGATGATGTCTGGAGAGACTGCCAGCCTTAGTGTCTAATGGGCCTCATCTCTTCTCACACGTGCAGGCTCATTTTTCTTTACTACCTCTCAATCTATCTGAGCCACATTTAAAGAGAAGTCTACATTTATATCCTACTTTTGCTTACATTCAAGACTGGAGAGTGGACTAGAAATGTATTATGAATTAATGTTATTAAAATATATTATTAATTAATTTAACATTTTAATTCAATAAAAAAATACATTTAAAATATTTATGAAATAAAATATATTAATTAATAGTATTATATTCACACAATGACTGAACAACAATATAAATAGTGTCGCGGTTGTCTTTACTATGAGTCCACTTTAGAACAAAATAAAGTTTATTAACCCCTTAACTGTCACCGTCCAACAGGTGGGCACTCTTTTTTGATGGCCTTTTTTTTGTACCCTATATTTTAGTAATCATCATAAATTAGGTATCATTTGAAAGCTTACGAGCTCAAAAAAAATTCATCCTGTGAAAACTGTTTTGAAATGGATGTTGTGTTACCATGGAAACGGTTCTCAAATTTCTTCTAGCAGGCTCCTCCCATAGTGGGCATTGTCATGTTTCATATTACAACCTTTATTTTAACTACTTTATAATCAAAATCTTTTCTAATCTTGACAAAATACATATCACCGGAAAGGTCAGAGTCTCAATGTTCCATATTTGGTGACTTTTTGTGATGGAAGTGATATTTGGACAGAAATTTACAGCAAAATGCTTTTTAAAAAACAATCTATGGAATGTGTGACACTCGGTGGCTATTTTTAGTACTGTGCCTAAACAAAATCTTAATTTTTGTGAAATCAACTTGCAACTTGGTTAGACACATGGCTTTGCTTTTATAGTAATTTTAGAGTAAAACATGTTTTGTAAAATATATATTCTTTATTAAATAAAAATATTTTATTTTATAAAGAATACTTCAAGAACACTTCAGCAATCATCTGCTGAGTGTTTTCTTTAAAACAAGACCAAACTGAGGTTTATATTCCAATGCATTCTTCAATTACAGCCATTTAAGTTTGGATAGTGCATTTTCATGTCTATTTTTTTTTGGGGGGGGGGGGCACACCATATTGACAGAAAAACAGAATTGTTGACATTTTTGCAGATTTATTAAAAAAGAACAACTGAAATGTCATATGGTCCTAAGTATTCAGACCCTTTGCTCAGTATTTAGTAGAAGCACCCTTTTGATCTAATACAGCCATGAGTCTTTTCACACCCGGACTTGGGGATCCTCTGCCGTTCCTCCTTGCAGATCCTCTCCAGTTCTGTCTGGTGGACAGCCATTTTCAGGTCTCTCCAGAAATGCTCAATTGGGTTTAAGTCAGGGCTTTGGCTGGGCCATTCAAGAACAGTCACTGAGTTGTTGTGAAGCCACTCCTTCGTTATTTTAGCTGTGTTCTTGGGGTCATTGTCTTGTTGATAGGTGAATATTCGCCCCAGTCTGAGGTCTTGAGCACTCTGGTAAATGTTTTTACACTCTGGATATCCCTGTACTTGGCCGCATTCATCTTTCCCTCAATTACAATCAGTTGTCGTGTCCCTGCAGCCCACATCATGATGCTGCCATCACCATGTGCCACTGTTGGGACTGTATTGGACAGGTGATGAGCAGTGCCTGCTTTTCTTCACACATACCATTTAGAATTAAGGCCAGAAAGTTATATCTTGGTCTCATCAGACCAGAGAATCTCATTTTACACCATCTTGGAGTACTTTAGGTGTTTTTTAGCAAACTCCATGCAGGCTTTTGTGTGTCTTGCATTGACAAGAGATTTCTGTAGGGCCACTCAGCAATAAAGCCCCGACTTGTGGAGGGTTGCAGCGATGGTTGACATTCTATAACTTTCTCCCATCTCCCGACTGCATGGAGCTCAGCCACAGTGATCTTTGGGTTCTTCTTTACCTCTCTCACCAAGGCTCTTCTTCCTCGAATAGCTCAGTTTGGCCGGACAGCCAGATCTAGGAAGGGTTCTGGTCATCCCAAACGTCTTCCATTTAAGGATTATGGAGGCCACTGTGCTCTTAGGAACCTTAAGTGCAGCAGAATTTTTTTTGTAACCATGGCCACATCTGTGCCTTGCCACAATTCTGTATGTGAGTTCTTCAGGCAGTTCCTTTGACCTCATGATTCTCATTTGCTCTGACATGCACTGTGAGCTGTAAGGTCTTATATAGACAGGTGTGTGGCTTTCCTAATCAAGTCCAATCAGTATAATCAAAAACAGCTGGACTCAAATGAAGGTGTAGAACCATCTAAAGGATGATCAGAAGAAATGGACAGCACCTGAGTTAAATATATGAGTATCACAGCAAAGGGTCTGAATACTTAGGACCCTGTGATATTTCAGTTGTTCTTTTTTAATAAATCTGCAAAAATGTCAACAATTCTGTGTTTTTATGTCAATATGAGGGGGAAAATGAACTTAAATGATTTTAGCAAATTGTTGCAATATAACAAAGAGTGAAACATTTAACAGGGTCTGAATACTGTCCGTACCCAATGTATCAGTATGAAAAAGTTACTAGATCTTGGAAGGACAGCACTATACATATCGCTATAGCATCTAAAGGACTGGTTATCAATCTGTTGGATTTATTCAAAGTTGCATGATAAATTAAGCTCAGAGCCATTGCAATCTCCCAAAGAGCTGAGCCTGATGAAATGTATTCCATGTGGCTTTTAAATGTATAAGTTTTCTAAAGGACAGTCAATGTCAGTGTACTGTATGATGCTGAAATACAACTGAAGGTCAGTCCAATTATCTGTAATGGAGCCCCTCCCTTACAAGATGCCCACCCCACCAAAATATTCACAGGGCCTTACATGAATATGAATTACAGTGAGGGTGGGGTGGACAGGGTGATCCTGTCCGGCTCCTATCAGCGAGCACACCAGCATCCCAATGTCAAGTTGACGGGAGAGGACACTGCCTTCATTAAGGTATAGGGTGCGTTTGGTGGACGATGGGGGTGCATTTACATGAGAAACGAGGGACAAGGGAAGCATGCACATCCTAATCACTCATTCACTTATCTCATTCAGACAGTCAGATAGAGCTCTGATGACACCAGGGTCACAATTAGAATGCATTAAGCATTCATTTAGAGAAATCGGAAACAAAGATGAGGGTGAACCACACTCATAAATGTTCGCTTTTCTGTATTCCCGGTAGTGATTTGCTGATAGTCCCATTCAGGCACCCATCAGGGGGCTAATGAAAAGACATGACAAGGCAAATGATGTGCGATGGATGAAGCTAAAAAAATAAAGGCTTTTATTATTTCACTCACTTAAGGATCAGATATTTACTGCAAATGCTTAATTCTGCATTTAAAACAGTATGGTGTTGGGGAGACTGTTATTAGTTATCTGCAAATCTTGAAGCCTACAGAGTTTGTAGTCTGTGAAAAATGTTACAGTCAAAAGTGACTAATCTGTGGAGCAATACTGCCCCTTGAGGTCACTCACAGTCAGTGCTGTATACGCCACGTCAGAAGAAGGCTTGAATACTGTACCTTGAAAATGATTAGACATACAATTTATGGACGTTTTATTGAGAAGGGGGGAGGAGTTAAATTATCTGTCCAGCAAATCATTTAAAAAACTTTATGTGCATTTTCAAGAAAGTGATTTTGCAGGTGATATGTGACATTCACATCACTAGATTATGTTAAAATTGCTGGCTTTTGTATTTTAGGAATTGTTAACAGATAAAACACCCTAAAAGGGTTAGTTCGCCTAAAAATTCAAATTCTGTCATCAATTACTCACACTCGTGTCATTCCAAACCCCTAAGAGGAAAACCCCTCCATAGACAGCAACTTAACTGCCGTTCAAGGCCCAGAAAGTTAGTAAAGAACTTAGTGGAGTACTTCCAGGTTCTACATCAGAACGCCGGATCACTATAAGCCGAAGCTGTTCATCTGAGCACCACAACGCATTCATGTGATACTGACACAGAACCCCAAAGTGCTGCACTGCAGTAACAACGTAAATAGCATAGCGACTAAGGCCTGTAACTGTATACTTATAAATTTTGTACCGTATCAGTGTTTCGTCCACACGGATCCGGCGTTTTAGAAGCATGAATCCAATATTTTTCGAAACCGGGTCCCAAAGTGGGTAAATCTGAAAACGATCATCTTCCGTTTTCGTGTGTATCCGTATATTTTCTGAAACGGTGATGTCATCACACTACGTCCAGCACGGTGAAAGAGTTAAGGGATACAACTACGGGCACTGGGCATGCGCACATCAATATCGCGTCATTTAATTAACGTATCTGCATTATTGTAAGGGTATGTTTTGGGTTGGGGTAGGTGTAGGCGTAATAAAATACATCTGTTAAAGGCCATCTAATTTTATAACTAATTTTATACAGAATATTTTATGAAAATGTCAATTTAAAAAGACATGCATAAGAATGCATATGTTTTACAACACCCACGCGCAGAAATTAAGAAAAAAAGTGCCTGTTCTAAGCTACGCTCCAAAAACCCCCAAAACAACAGGCAAACATAGGCGCTGCAGCCCTGGCTCTCATTGTGGGTTTACGTAGTCTGAGAGGTGGAAACAAAAAATAGAGATTTTCGTTATCGTAATTATAGTTATAGTAGGTTTGAGTCATCACAATGGTGAATTCTGTTGTCACAATGGTGAATCAATAAAAGATCGTTGTTACAATGACTGTATTTACATGAACAGCATATTCCCGTCCTAGCCGAAAGACTAACTGCTTTCATACACATACTCCACAGTACATGTGAGCTCATTTACATTATGTCCGTCGGAAATACTAAGAGGTGAGTAGTATAACAGCCGACTAAGGTCGGAATTCCAGCTGTCCGGTTATGTTGTTCAGATATACGGCCCAAACGCTTGACATCTGCAGAAGCAGAACATGCGGAGCGGGCACCTATCTAAAAGTAGTTAATGATTAAACATCAGCTAGCAATTTCTACAAAATTTCACGATAAACTATGTTGTGTAGAAATGCGCAGAATGTCTATCCCTATCTGACCGTCACATGTGTAAGCTATAGCCTACATCCTACAACATTCATATAAAATCTGGGATCTAAATTAATTATTTTAAGACACATATTGCTGGCATAGATGGTGACAGTCTACATGGATGCTTGAAAAACAACAAAGTCGACAACAATATTGCTAAATATGATTTATTAAAGATACTGCAATGTGATAAACATGGAGACAACGTTAGCCACAATTAGCTATAACGTTACCCTGTGGTCACTCACCAAAGCCCCTTTCACACTGCACGTCGGACCCGCAATATTCCCGGAACATTGCCGGGTCGCCTTCTGTGTGAAAGCAACCACGTCGCGGCATTAATTACCGAATTGAACCCGGGTCTGGGACCTAGTAACATTGCGGGGTTCGACCCGGGATGAGCGCTGTGTGAACAAAAGCCAAAACTAATGCCGCAACGTGTACGTAGTTATCCCACAACTCTATCTCTCTCCTCTGTCCATTTACCCTTCCCCTTAACTCTCCCTGACCCCCCTCTCACCTAGGCGGCTCGTAATTATACAGCAATAGCCCATCGTAAGAGTTGACATTTATTCCAACTGCAACCTCTTCGCTGTCTGACTCCATTACAAAGAGACGATGTTTACCGGCCGTTGCGTCACTTCCGATCAGAGCGTTTTTCACAACGGAAGTAATTTAACTTACAATTTCTTTTAAAAAACTGTTTTAATGCACATTTATGATTAATTTCTTCACGCAAGTCGAGTTCCTATACTATTTATCTACACGTTCATTCACAGTGATCTTCAACTTGAAAGATGGGCTTTAAGTAGCAAATGTATTGTTATTTTATTGTGAGATTTTGCCTCACCTCCGACCACTGCTATACCCCTGCCTAGCCACAACTCTTCTTCTCCGTTTTTAGTGTATTTCTGTGGCAGAATTACAGCGCCACACACACTGGCCTGGCATGCAAACTACATCGTTTTTAGTCTGTTTTCGTAATCTCGTTTGGACGCAGATATTTCTTGAAACAAGGATTGGGAATCGGATTGGGAAAGCGCTGGCTTCGTGTGGATGGGGCCTAACACAAAAGATAGGAACATTTTTAAAGGTGCCATGAACTGGCTTTTTTTCTTCTTCTTTTTCGCAAAAAAAAGTATTCTTGTTGCTTCATAGCATTAATGTTGAACCACGGGGGTCACATGGACTATTATAATAATGTCTTTCTTATACTTTCTGGGCCTTGAAAGTGGTAGTTGCTGTCTATGGAGGGGTCAGAGAGCTCTCGGGTTTCATCAAAAATATCTTCATTTGTGTTCTGAAGATGAACGAAGGTCTTACGGGTTTGGAACGACATGAGGTGAGCAGCCTAATGATTTTTGGTGATCATTAATTATTATTATTATTAATTATTAAATTTTTTTTTTTTTTTTTGTGAACTAACCCTTTAAAACAGCTAGAATAATATAAATAAAAAATAAAAATAAAAACTGTATTAACATTAGCAGGGTCATTTTCCTTGCACATTACTTTAATGTCTTTATTAATGAAAGGTTACTTTTACTTTGTAGCCTAGTCTATAATTATACATTTTCATACAAAAAAATATTTTTATTTATTTATTATTTTATTTATTTATTTTTCATGGTGATGCTTTTTCTTTATTTCTGTATTAGCAAAGATTTAGGCCTACACTTTGGAATAAATGTGTGTGGGCGGGCATGTCCGTTTCATTAGACAAGGTAGGCTAATAAAACAGACATGAAAAACTAAAATGCTCTTAATCACCTGTTTTGAGTAAAAAAATGCATCTCTCTCTCTCTCTCTCTCTCTCTCTCTCTCTCTCTCTCTCTCTCTCTCTCTCTCTCTCTCTCTCTCTCTCTCTCTCTCTCTCTCTCTTTTACAGATTTCTCTCCAACATGGCAACCCAAAAACATACGGAACTGAGCCACCCAATCAAATCTTCGGACACATGTGACGGACATGGCCAATAAGCTGTCAGTAATCCCCCGGTTATTGCAGCGGGAAACTTTATGATAAACTGTATCATTTCAAAAAACAATGTGAACTTTAAAGGATTTACTGTATATTTATATCCCAGCTCATTCTGTATTGGTGAGTCTTTTGCTTCCTGTGTTTCCTCCGTTTAGCAAACATGTTCGTTTCTCTCCGTTACCATGACAAAAGAGCTAGCGAGCTAATAACGAAACCTCTAACTTAGTTAGAATCGCAGCACACAAAAACAACATAACAGTTTTTTTTGGTCTAATAAATCAAACAACGACCTGTATGTTTATAACTCAGAACGAGCTGACGTCCATATCTCTCTCCCATTACCTTTCTCTTTAAGATTGTGATGTTTAGCAGATTGTTTATGTTTTATTAGTTATTCTTATAATAACACGTTTATATAAAACGTATAAGTTAACGTTCACGTGTTTGGTCTAATTCTTATGTTTGTCTCGCAGTTTTTCAGTGAATTATGGCTCATAGACTGACTAAAGAGGAGCTGGATCAACAGTTTGAGCAATTCATGAAAGAGGTAACGTTAACGTTACTGTTGACAGTCTTTTGTTTACTACTGACAATTTTAATTACGTTTGTTTATGCTTTTATATGCTTCTTGTGGCATGACATGCTATACTTTATCTATAATTATTTTAAACAGGCTTATTCTACAAATTGTTTTATACATCTCATTGAAAGACAAATAGTTGAGTCCAGTATTGCAGGAAACTGTTATGTTGTGTACTTATGCTTTTGTTTTATTTTTTTAGTCTGTCTCTGATGACTCTATTGATTTGGGCTCCAGCACCAAGCACTCTAGTGTCCTTGACAGCTTGGGTAAAGCACCTGTCAGGCCAGTGAAAAAGGCTTCAGTGTCTGTGCCATGGTGGCAGGATGATGATGACAGTGAAGGGGGAACTGGTGAGTTCTGCTGTTACCTGAATTAAAAAGAGAGCTTGGTTGAACTCACCATCATGGCTGAAAGCTTTAGCATAATCTTTGTTCTGGGTTTGAAAGCCAAAGGTTTATGGTTCACATCCTGGGATGTTTTTGAGATCCACTAACACTATAGTGCCCTTGAATCTTTATCCCAGATTTCCAGGGAAGCATGCTGTTCTTGTAATAAGTGTATATTTTAAATACTTTGAGAAAAGATAGAAAATATAGGTCATGTTCAGACAGCCAGCAAAAATTTGATTTTCATATCTAGATTATATACAGATCATGGGTTTTTGAAAGTCTGGAAAGCAAAAAGAAAACAGCAACATGAAATTGGATTTTTATT
Source organism: Pseudorasbora parva (assembly GCF_024679245.1). Taxonomy (NCBI): domain Eukaryota; kingdom Metazoa; phylum Chordata; class Actinopteri; order Cypriniformes; family Gobionidae; genus Pseudorasbora; species Pseudorasbora parva. Next base: position 14,106,866 of record NC_090178.1, on the reverse strand, counting down.
TTTCAAATCTGATTTAAACCACATGAGGTATTTTTTGATCTGAGAGCTTTCTGTTCTCAGCTATGCAACTTGCACTTTGATGCTTCAAAAATTTCATAAAAAGGTTGTAAAACGAATCCATATTTATTTAGTTCAACCTTGATCAGTGAACATAAACAGAGGCTCAATCAAACCGGATTGAGGCGTGTGAACTAGAGCTGCACGGTTCTGGATAAATTGAGATTCACGTTTTTTGTGTTCAAAGTGGAGATTGCGGTTCTCCCACGATTCTGAAGGCAAAAAACATCAGAGAACTAAACAAAAGAACATGCAATCTAGAGGTTCTGACAAAATGGTCATTGCTTTAGTGTGCTTAAAAGATAAATTAATTTGAACAAAATAAAATATAATTTGAATGGAGTCAATAACCACGTTTCCACTGTCGGGCCCAAAGCGGGGAGGCTAGTGTCAGGGCCAGTCACATTTCCACTGTTACTTCCGGGGCTTGATCGGGCCTTGACGGAGCTTCCTCTGGGCCAACGGCCAGGATTTTTTGAGCCGCCAAATACCTTGTTTTAAAGCGGGCCAGTTCGGTCTTGAGGAGTGGTTACGAACAAAGGCAGAGTATAGAGATGGCAGCGCCGTGGGCGCGCGCGTGACTTTACATTCCAGCAAAAACGTTAAAAATGGTTTTAGCTCAAAAATCACTTTTTATTTGATCTGTCAGATCTCGTCTCTTTATACCGGACTGTCTGATATCCATTTTGAGCACTATATGTCATAAAATAATGCATCTTTTTCAGGAGCTTACTCCGTTTCTCTGACTGAAAATACAAATATCACATTGGAGAGAGTAAAGCTGCTCTGTAAAGCACATTGAGCACTAAAGCTGCTCAGGTCATTTTTTGTTGGCAGATAAACTATCCAGTGATTGCAAACAAACTGAAACAGATGCGACTGAATAAGCAACGCGTATGTTTTCTCTTTCTTTTGTGAAGTAACGGTAAATACCACTTTATTTCTTTGTGACAAATGTGTAATCTGTTTGTATCATGTATTATAGTAAAACATAAATTCTTGGATTTTAAATCTTTAAGTAAACAACAGAAATGTGAACAAACAACAACTTGGTTTGGGATCTCACTAGTTTACTGTGATGTGTGTACATTGGTTCACTCACGTCAAGCGAACATGCTTGAGCTTTACCACAACTAATGCATTTAAAATTAAGTGGTGAAATTTGATTTAAATGTCAATTCATATGGATTCTTTTTATGATCTATTTATGAACTTTTTGAAGCGTCAAAGTGGTAGTTGCGTAGCTGTCAATGGAGGGACAGAAAGCTTCAATTGTGTTCTGAAGAAAAACTAAAGTCTTGTGGGTTTGTAACAACACGAATGTGAGAAATTAATGACAGAATTTTCATTTTTGGGTGAACTAAACCTTTAATGCAACACAACGATGACATCAATACTGGTGACCATAATGCCAGAAGTAAAGATTTCCATGACTCAACAGAGTGCTTGTTTGAAAAGCGATGATGCACCTATATTTTATCTTCATTCTTATGGAAAGCCTTGTCACATATGTGGGTACACTTAAGTCTTTACCAAAGCAACCCATGCAGATAGGCTAATTATGTCTAGACACACATTTTATTTCATCACTTGCAGTTAGTAGTGTGGGCAGTCTGTCTGAAAAGATCTGATTAGCCTGCTGTCTGAACATAGCTTAACTTTCTTTTTTATCAACAATATTGTAGTTTAGGAGTCTGTCCACTTGAGGGCAGCAAGCACAAAGCAGAAAAAATAAATAATAATTCCCCTTTAAATTATAAATTAATCAGGAATCCCCTAAAATGCAACTATGAATTGCACTTACTTTGTTTCTAAATCGCTTGACTCATCCAAATCCATAACTTGCTTGATTCTGTTTTTTTGGGGGGTGGGGGGGGGGGGTCTAAATCTGTTGCTTTGTTTTCCTGTTAACCATGTGAATCTGCTTTTGAACAATCTGTATTGTAAAAAATTCTATATAGATAAAGGTGACTTGACTTAGCCATTTATTTTCATTTTCTGAATAGAATCAATTAAATGGGACAGCTGATTAGAACTGTTGTTTTCCTGTTGTTGGCTTTATCATACAAAAACAAAGCTTGACTGGTGTTTTTTGTTCAGTACATCAATCTAGATATGAACTGATGCATATTTGTTTTCATCTTGGCAGCCTAATTACTTTTCTCTTCTCCGGTTGAGGAGTTTTCTGTTTTCTCATTATGATCTGCTTTTAAAGTTAGGGTTTTTCCAGTGCTTTTGCACTTGTGTGCCTGTAAATTGACTTAGCATTTAGTCATTTAGCAGATGCTTTTATCTGACTTGGCGAATAAGGAACATGAAGCAATTTATACCAACACTTAACACAAAATGTAGGTCTATTGAATGTTGCAAGTGCATTTATAATCAAACAACAGTAAAGCAACGTGGCATAACACAGTAATAGGAAAATACTTATAACTAATTGTACTTTGTTCTGCCATAAAGGGTTGCTAAGTCCCTCAGTGATTTAGGTGTTTACTGTGTTTTTTTAATCTTTTTTTTTAATCAAAATTTACCCTATTTACTTTGTTTGCACATATTGCTGTTCTCAGGGTGAACAATTAATTGGGTTTGTTTATATATTCATGAGATTATCCAAAATTGAAATGCTGAATTCATGCATTTGGATGCATTACCCATATTACTCTTCAAAAATTAGTACTTGCATTCAGCACAGATGTATTAAATTGTAAAGAAATGTATAGTGTTGCAAAAAAATTATATTTTAAATAAATGCTGATCTTTTGTCTTTTCTATTCATCTTGGAAAAATGCATCACAGTTTCCACAAAAATATTAAGCAAAACTAATTTTTTCAATATTGATAATAAAAATCAGCATCAAATCAGCCTTTTATCATAATTTCTGAAGGAATGATTTCTAATGGCTGCTGAAAATTCCGCTTTGCCATCATAGGAATAAATTACATTTTAAAATATATTCAAATATAAAACAGTTATTTTAAATGATAGCAATATTGCACAATATTACTACATTAACATTCTCATTCTGTTCCTGTTTGTCAGTGTTTTTTCTTTGTCATAGTTAGTTTCCTTGGTTACTGATTATTTATGTTTATTTAATCAGGTATACTACACATTAATTATACATAAAATGTGCCAGGATTTATATGCTTATATTCATATTCATATATGCATATGCTTATTTTCATTGATGTTAAGGACAAATGAAACAAACGAACGAAATTTAAAACACAAAAATAAAGCACACCTCTTTCTGTTAAAGGGGTACTTCAGTGCTGGGAAGAGGAATCTGTATTTAAACTGGGTCATTAATTTAGTAGAGATGTGAAATTATTTTTTAATTTGGTGCTTTCTAGACTGAGAAAAGACAAAACAAAAAAATTTGTCTCATGGGGATGAAAGGCAACAATTCCCAGAATGCTTTGCTGCCCTGGCCACTCCCAAAGCCACTGTGATACTTTCCCATCGCGTTCATCTTCATAAAATCAGTTCAGTTAGAGAACTGAACGTATCTGTTCAATATAAAGTGATTTAGCCGCTGAGGGAGCGTCACAGCACAAACGCAGCAGAAGTCAGATTACATTCACCGTGATGAATTAGCTGAATGAGCTCTCGTGATGAGAGCTGAGGTAAACGCGTCCGCACTCGCGGCAGTTGTTTACAGCGCGTGTTCAGTCTGGCGCGTTTTCAGTTCATGCCTTTGGAAGCTTAACTTTTAATAGGAATTAATTTGACAAGTTGAAACACTCACTTTGGTCCACCGGCCACTTCGTTTACATGAATGCCTGCATCGGCGAGCTGAGCTGTGAGTGAGATCTCCCCCATCCCCCATGTGCGAGTTTAAAACATGCAGAAATAGCTCCCTCTGCTGGCTGTTGTCTTTAGCCTAAGGCCAAAAAATTGTCCAATGATGCAAATTGACGATATTTGCATCATCGGAGTAATTTTTCCAGAAATAAAATGCATACATCTCTCGTCTCAGGGGCAGTGTTGCCAACTTAGTGGATTTGTTGCTATATTTAGCGACTTTTCAGACCCCTCCTAGCAACTTTTTTTTTTAAAAGCAACTAGCAACTTTTTGGACAAACGTCAACTACTTTAGTTTACAAATGTTGCCAGCACTTTCCTGCAAGCGTGAGGTCTTGCTTTATCCCTACCATTACACCTCTCTCTGCGTCTACCCCTGTTTAGTGAATGGCTGAGAGATGAACGGTGAACGTACATAGACAGCAGTTGGCAGACGTGAATGAGCGAGCTATACGTGAGCACACAGGGTTGCCACGGATTTCTCACTTAATGTTATCTGCTTCTTTTGTTTTATATTTAAAGAAATGACTGAGTTATGATGAGTTCCACTCTTCTTTTGTGCTTATCACTTATATTACTCACTATCACAGACACAGAGCTTTAGTTCATCCAGTTTCTCAATTCAGATTGTACACATATCAAAATTTTGTAATTCACTATATCATAGTCCTTTTACAAAAACATTTATTGGACAGTCAGCTGTATTATATTATTTTAAAATACACTAAATGAGCACGGATTAGGAGAAAAAACACGTTAGGGAGGCAGAACGCAAGGATGGCGTGATGACGTCATGATATGCTAATTGACGCATGACGTCATCTAGCGACATTTAGTGACTTTTTGGGCAGGCTTTAGCTACTTTCCTTGGAAAATAGTTGGCAACACTGCTCAGGGGGATGTGGGGGGGGGGGGGGGGTGAGCACGATCATTCGAAGATACTGCTAAACGCTGAAGTAACACTTTAATTAGCCTATGTTTTTTTATTTAGTTTATTGACCAGTATTTATTGATATGCTAGTTGTTTGGTCTATGCTCTCACTCTTTGTGGTAGCTGAAAATGATCTAGTCATTCATTCCGTGTCCCGCTCCTTGTTCTTTGGATTATTCACAGCAGCTCTTTCATTAAATACAATGCAAACATTGAATAAAATCTTACCGATCCTAAACTTTTTGAGCATTAATGTGTGTATGTATGATGAATTTGCTACTTTATTACAAAAGAGCTTCATAGTAAGAACTATCAAAATGATTTTTTTGCATATAGTTTTCTATTCAACAATTGTGTTTACTTCTGATAAGAGAACATGGTGTGTACAAGTATTGTCTGATAAATAGTAATAATTCCAAGAATGGTTTTGTACGCTGTTCCTTGAACTTCTGAAGTGCTGTTCACAGAGATGTACTTTACTGCTATTACTGTTCAGCATTTCAATGGATGAAGAAGTCTCCCCCGCAGCCACCACTTTGTATATAATTTGTCCAATTTCACATTTTATCCGTCAAACTGTAGTTTTTCTCTTTTGTATGACGTAATCATCTTGTTTTTACTCTCTCTCTATGTCTCTATCTCTCTTTTTATTCTGCTTTTCTCTTTGTCCATCCATCTTGCAGAAAAAAACGCTAAACGTCGTTTTGCTAAAATTCAAAAGTTCCAAGCTGTGGACTCTCAGGTGGGATCCAGACAGAGAGAAAGCCCCCCTCTGGGTACATCTCACTCAGTATTTAATGAAGTGTGTAATTTCTGCCCCAAAGAATTGCCACAAAAAAAAAAACGGTTCCTGAAAGTATTATTACATTGCAAAACTACACACTTCATTCAACAGTATGCTAATCTATTTTTTTAAGATGTGTTTGACTTAGACATATTCTAGCTTCATATTGTTTTTTCTTGTTACCCCCAGCGCATCCAAGATATAGGTGTCTTTGTTTCTTCAGTAGAACACAAATAAAGTTTTTTAACTTCGACCGTTGCAGTCTGCCAGTAATAATGCATGTGAATGGGTAACAACTCTATGAGAGTAAAAACATGCTTAGACAACATGCACAAAAACCCTGCTGCTCGTGACGACACATTGATGTCTTAAGACACTAACCGATCGGTTTCTGTGACTTACTATTCCTTGGCAAGGTCAAACTTATGCGATCATAGACCATAGCAGATGGGAACACTAGATGAGATTCATCTGCATATAAGGTACAAAAAAAACATAAATACTGTTCGGTTTCTCACAGAAACTGATCGGTTCGTGTCTTAAGACATCAAGGTGTCGTCACAAGCAGCAGGGTTTTTGTGCATGTTGTCTAAATCTTTTTTTTTTTTACTCTCATAGAGTTGTTACCCATTCACATGCATTATGACTGGCAGACTGCAACGGTTGAAGTTAAAAATCTTCATTTGTGTTCTACTAAAGAAGCAAAGACACCTACATCTTGGATGCAATCGGGGTTGCAGATAAACATCACATTTTCATTTTTGGGTGAACTAACCCTTTAACTTTTTGTGTTTCTTCTTTGTCTGTTGCCCTTACCATAGTCCCTATTAAGCCCACCCCTAAACCTCGTAGCAAAGCCTTTGATAGGGTGAGCCAGCTGTCCAATCAGAGGGCATCCCGCCACACAAGCCATCAGAAGAGTCCTGAATATAATGCAGTAGATGAGAAGATGCCATCACCTGAACATAATTATTGTTTAGAGGAACAGAGGGTGTCAGAGGAAAACTCTTGCTGTGTACCAAGTCTAGTGTCTTATAACTCCCCTGGTACATCAGGACAGAAGAGTCCCATTCACACTGATTCCGAGTTTTCTGTGGAAAGCAATGCTAGTGATTCAGTCAAGGGAGAAGATGGTAAAGTTTCAGCATGTGAAGAATCAGTAGACTGTTTTTTATTTTTAACATGAAATTTGAAGTTTTGACCTAATAATATATATATATATAGTTTTTGAGGATGAACTCTCTCACTGGAATTTCTGTTGGAGACAAATCTTTTTGCTTTTTAATATTTTTCCCCTTAATAATATATAATTATATTCAATAATTAAACACAACAGACCAGAGCTGTTGTTTTGATTATATGTAATTGCTGTGTTTTCAGCACCAGTTTCTGCTGTAAGCAAATTCACTGCAATAGTGCCTGTTTGTAGAACGTGCTGTGCCAGTCAGTCATTTCTCTGATGTCTCGTTAATTGAATATGTGCAGCTCAGAATGATAATAGCCACACAGAGGGCCAGTGCATCAAACTGTGGAATTAAGGCCTGTGCACACCAAGAACACCAATTATATTAGTGTCCACACAGTCCACACACACCAACAGATTATAATGTTCTGTTTATTACAAGCACATACAGCAGTTAAGCCATGTGGCTCATTAAATGCTCTTCCTCGTTGAAGTTGGGGTGGATTCTGATTGGCTGTCAATCATCAGCTGGAAAATGAAAGTGATTGCAACTATATCACTCCTCATTGTCATTAACGTTATAGTTGTGGTGTAAACTTCCCAATTTTTAAATCATTTTAAATGATTATTACAACTTGATGATAGTTATAGTAATCATTATAGATAATATCCTTGGGGTAAATGGGCCTTTTGTGAAATAAATGTGTAGTTGTTTTTTAGACCATTTTCAAGGAAGTCTGATTAACTGTGTAGTAGGGCTGTACTAGAATAATCGAATATTCGAATATTCGTTCGGTGAGGTGGCATTCGATTTTCAGTTTTGAGATTCGAATATTCGTGTTTTTTTTTCAACACGTGACTTCCGTCGCGGACTCATTCTCACTCATGCTTGAAATAATAATAATAAATTTAAAAAACACTGCAACATTCTTTCAATAAAAGCATCGTGCATTTTAAAGATTTAAATTAACAAAAAGTCAGAATAAGACAAAAATCCCTTATATAGAATAAAACTAATTGTAATAGATATTACATTTTGTGTCATTTTAAAAACAATTCATTTATTCTTATTCAACTGTTTATAAGCATGCTACCGTGTTCTTTATTTATTACAGTTCATTGAAATCACTGTGTGTTACTAATTTAATTTCTGTTTTGGGATTCATTTGTTTTAAAGAAAGGTTCGTTATTAATACCTTATTAAAGTTCTTGCTCTCAACAGGCTTTGTGTTTTGTATCACTTGTGCACTGTCCGTTTTCGGAGCATAAACCTGCCCATGTAATGCGTACCGGAAACTGTTCTATTTAAAAGATTATTAAATGTTTATTAATATTTAAAGAATGTGTGCCACCTGATCATATTGCACCAAATGCAACACTGCACTCCACTGGGTCTGCCGCAACACATTTACGATGCCGAAGAGTGAAACGTGAAGTCGTGAAAGATGATACAAATACAAACCGACACTATTATTATATATTTAGCCCCACCCACCGAAGCTTCGAATATTCGATATTGATTGCCACCTAAGCTTCGAAGCTCAAAAAATGGCATTCGAAACAGCCCTACTGTGTAGATGTTTCTTTTGTATGGTTTGAAATTAATTGTCATTTGAATGTAGGGATGTCATCTACTGGAAAGTCCTTCCTGAAGTCTCTAAGAAAGACTCCGTCTATTAAGGAGGTGGATGAAGAGCAGCCAAAAGAGCTATTCTCGGATGATGAAGGGAATAGAGACCTAGTCGTCTTTAGCAGAGACAGTCTTGAGCCTGAAGGTCAGTCTAACCCATTTTTCTTCAATCTAGCCTACCTCTGAATCCATAACATCCACCACTGCTGTGTTTGTTTGACCAGCAGCATATGTTAATGCTCCTTTACAAATTCTGTGATGGTCTCTGGAACAGTACCAAGTGCGGGTGCTCTAAGGCTGGACCTGTTGGATGAGGATGACAATACCAGGTTTTTGTCCAATCTGAAGAAAGAGTCCTCATCCTCCATTGACTATTCCAGACTGAATCAAGACCAGGAGCCATCCACCCCCACCAGCCCACAAAGGTGCCAGAAAAAAAGCTTTATGTGGCTCAAAAGTATAATGAATTCCAAGGATGCTGTTTGCGAGGGAGCATTTGCATATTGTCCTTCTTTAAATGTAGTTTCACTGTGTTCCTTTCAGGAGAGAAAAAATAGATTCAACAAATGCAGAAGAACAGGGGGAAAATAAAGACACCGCTGGTAAGAGCAAAGAAGAGAATAAGAATTTGAAATGGATGTTTCGTTATTACTTTCTGAAGCAATAAAACACTTGTATATTGCTTCTCTGTCAGCATCTCCTACATATAGTGAAGATTTTGAGGAAGAGGCAAGTGAGAAAAGTGATGAGGGGTTTCAAGAGAAGGTGAATATAAATGTTTAATGCACTTTAAGCTTATGATATGAGCCCTGCCTGGGAAATTGAGAAGTGAGGTATGTAGAGATGCATGGACACAAATGAAGGTGTGGCTGGCTGGCTAAGAAACATAGTGTTAACGTATAATTATTATGCAGTATTTTAAAGGCCGCTAGACAATTAATCAAAGTAGAATCTAAATTTTTATATTTTGAATTGTGACAAAATGTGAATGTATGGCAAAATCTCTTGGCCCCTAATTTTAACCAATCTTTGATACTCTTTGTTTCAGAAACCTGAAAGACATGGTATGCTTTCCAAAGGTAAACCGCATCCCAATTTGCATTGTGTATATGTTGTAAATGTTCAGATCAGGAGGTGAAATGGTCTTCTTATGTCCCAGTGTCACTGCATGACTCTCTAAATTCTACGGATGGAGCATTGCCTCTTTCAGTTCCCAGTTTGGAAGCAGGAAAAGAAAAATGCCCAGAACCTGCAGGTTTGAGAGCCAGTTTAATTTTTTAAAGCTTGTATTGTTAAAGTAAACTTCCAACAGATGATGTGATACATTCTCTCCTCCATATCATTGAAGTCCAATCATACGGTCAGAGTGGAGGGAGTGAGATTGAGGCGCTGCAGGAGGCATACAGGCAGATCAGCAGCTCAGCGGGGGAGTGTGAGGACGGGCGAGCAGAGGGCGGCAGGACTCCCCTCTCTCTTTCTTCACTCCATCCAGTCTCCACTGTGGAGTCAGGTCAGACTCAGCACCTAGCTAATGTTTGGCAGTCACTGTGGGCATGCCTGTGCTTCAAACCTCCTGATTTGCAGCTTTACCCCCACAGATACTTCCAGTTATGCTTTAAACCAAATACGTGAGATTTTTACCAGTTGCTTTGTTTGCACTATTGGTTTAGGTGAAGTCCTGCTAGCAAACTCTAAACAACTCAATTTTCAATGAGGATGTCACACCAATGTTTTTTCCTGAAATTTCACTGTCTTCTGTTGGAGGTCTATCACCCTAACTGAAAATGAATGGAAGGGGGTGATGGACTTAAACAGCTTTCTTTTTTCAGCATTTTTTCTGATTCCTTGGCACATATATTATAGTGGCAAATCAGTTGATTGGATATTTATCAGCTAAAATTAAATTGCAGACTTTTGTTTTCCCCTATTGACTTTTATAAATATTGATCACTAAATTGAAGGAATAGCAATACATTATGACAGATCTGTCCCTCAAAAGTTTTGGCTTTGAACTTTCTATTCATCAAAGAACTTTCTAAAAAAGTTTCATGGTTTGGATCATTTGAATGATTTCTAAAGGATCATGTGACACTGCCTGTGAGACTGTCACATGTCCAAATAAAGTTTACTTAACTATAAATCAGCTAGTGACTCTGGCCTTAGGGAAATTTTTGTCACCATGCTCTCATTTATGTACCATAGATTTACCCACTGCAGAGGAACTGATGCGACCAATTGGACCAGACTCTGGTTTCACCCGTGGCTTCTCTCTCCAGCCTATTAGGTGAGTTCACTATTCGCCTTCACACACTATGAGTCATATATTCTCAGTACAGCAGCTTTAGAAGAAGCATTTGTCTTACAGTGAGGCTGTGCCTCAAGGCAGCAAAAATCATAGTCCATTAAGGAGATCTTCAGACGAGAACCCTTTCAGTTCTGCTAATGAGGGCTGTGGAGGGGGTAATAAAGCTAGTCTTACAGAAGGGGGACATCCAGCCTCCCTTCAGTACACTCAAAAGAGCATCGCTGAGGAGATCAAATGGCTGATGCAGGAACAGGACTGCTCCTCTGTGGAACCACCTCCTGTCAAACCCAAGAAACGCCAGGTTAGAGACTCTGCTATTATGAGTAATTTGCCTCATGAATTTCCTCCATAAATTAGATCCTGTTATTTCTGGGGTTTTGAGAAATGAAAATGTAAAGATAGAGGCACAGACTCTGCAAAGTAAATGAGGTATAATTTTTGTGGGCAACTACGTGCCGCCTTTATTCACATGGTGATGATAGTCACATTTATGAAGATAATGATGGAATATTAACTTCTCTCTCTCAGGTTCCTGCCAGAACCAATGCATTTGCATCTGCTTCCTCTAGAAAAACTCCTGTTCCATCAACAAGGGCCAAAAAACCTGAGAGCAGACTATTGCCCAGAGGACCTGCACCCAGCAGAACCAGCCAAGCTGCTAAACCTCCATCTCCACTAACACAGAGGAAAGCTCAGAACCAGACCCAAAAAAATACTCACAACCTCAGGCAAACACAAGCAGTCAAAGGTACCTGTACCTGGGTTAACCTCACAAATACTGTATAAAAATAATACAATTAAGTTTGTGTGTGTGTGTGTTGTATAAAGAATATTGAGCTAATTTTCATAAATTATTTTAATTATCATTTATTTTATACATTTTCATAGTTTTCATGAAATTTGTAACATTTTTACAACAGTTAACATGACTTAAATACTGTGTACTGAAATGCAAAAAACTCATGATCATTTAATGCAATAGGTTTATATAGAAGCAGGCAATTTGAATTACATTACATGTAGATATATATTAATCAATTTGATCACAAATATCAATATTTACCAAAACAAAGTAAAATAGTGATTTAATGAGGAATTAGGGGAAACAATATTATCTTAAATCATCTTAATTATAATGTAAATAATGTCACAATGCAATAACAAAAATGAATGGCCTGTCCTAAGAAAAAAAGTCTTAACATTTTCTATTTCTTGTAATATTGGGGGTAAAATTATTTTCATTGTGAATTAACCATATTTGCTTGTATGATAATAGTCATTAATAAATGGTAATTACAATGGTCTTTTTTTTTTCTTTTTTTTTTTGCATCCCTTACAGGTTTAGACACGAGTTTAAGGCTTAGCAGTGAACTGGTGACATCTGTGCAGTCTTTTGCTACATTTCTACAGCATCAGGTTGAAGCCAGCAGTCTACAGGATAACGGCCCTCCCAGAGTAGACAGGATCACACCCGAAACATTGACAGGAGTAAGTTAACTGGGACTGAATCAGAGCATTGGATCAAACCCTCCAGCTCATTAACCACCTGTTCTGTTTGTCTGTTAGTGTGAGGTGATGCAAGAGAATATGGATGGTGGTATGCCCTTTCAGCAGGCGCACTCATCACTGGAGCGTTTACGTCTTCAGCTCGCTCAAAAAGAGAGAGAGCTCCATCTGAGGGAAAACCATTTACAAGAGGAGCACAAGCAAGAGCTGGCAGCACTCAGACAGGAAAACTATGTTTTACAGAGCAAGGTACGCTTTTGTGTAGTTATAAAGCTTAGATGGTGTTTTTAGAAAGTTTCTTTTTCTTTGGTGGATATTTTTTGCCATGACTCTACATCACCAGCTGGTTCTGTTCTGGTTGCTGATCTACCTCTTCATAATTATGGACTTAAAGGGTTAGTTCACCCAAAAATGAGATTTCTGTCAATTACTCACTCTCATGTCGTTCCAAACCATAGACTGTTAAAAAAGATGGGCGACACACCTTCACTCTTTTGCATTAAAGTAAGTGAAGCCACCCGTATCCAAATATCGGGCTGACATCTTGATTCTCGAGTCTGCGCAGTAGTGAGCCACAATATCAAGGTCCTGCCTACACTCTCGCCTAATCAAAAACTTTTTGTAAAATAAACAGGAAATGTAGAAATTAAAGTTAAAGCTCCAATTTCCAGTGACTGTTTGTGCGTCAGTAACTACTTAGCTCAAAGAAGCGTTCAATATCAGCTGTCGATCATGACGTCACACATTCCCGTTTTTATAGCATCAAATAACTAACTAAAACCAAATTTATTTAAGGAACGAACACTTGAACTAACATCAGTGTGTAATAAAAAAAATATTAGAAGTGTAATGTGATTGTTTAGTTTGTCTATGTCCCATTCATCACATTGAGAGGGCGATGCAGAGAGGCGGACAGTAGTGGAGTATTTTTACTTTCTACTCAAGTAAATCTTTAAGTGTATACTTTATCAGTGTTTTTCATTAGAAAACTTGTACTTCACTGCATTACATTTCATAAATAAAAGTTGTTGTTTTCTTAACTTTAATACTTAATTACATTAAAAATGTAGCACTTTCTTACTTGTAATCAAGTAAAACTTTGAATACTTTTACTTGAGTAAAGGTATACAGTGCTACATTTTTTATGTAATTAAGTATTTAATGATATTCAATATGAAATGCATTGCTGTAAAAAAGTACAATATTATGTTTTGGATTGTTGTGAAGTAAAGGTTTTCCAAAGAAGAACACTGATTAAGTACATATACATGAAAAACAAAAAATACTTCAATACTGTCTGCCTGTGGTGAGGTTTATAACCTATACTGCATCCAGCCACCTTGGGGCGATTGGGGCGCTTTGGCACTTTTTCAGACGCACACTTGTTCCAAACACGCAAGACTTTTGCCCGGAACACCGATAAAGATATTTGAGAATTCTTTCTCTCCATTGAAAATCTTTGACACTTCAAAACATTCATAAAGAGATTGTAAAATAAATGCACATGAATTGAGCAGTTTAATCCAAGAAATATGATCGCTTTATATGTTGAGCAGATTTTATTTAGGCTTTTATTCACATATAAACATTGATCAGCGAATATACATAGAGCACTCTAATTTGGTAATTCTAATTCTAATTCATGCTTGCTTTGTGAGCAAACCTCATTGGTTTAAGCATGTACTTTTGAGCTTTCATTTACCATATTTGACGTCTCTATGTATGTTAGCTGATCATTGTTTATATATGAATGAATATTAAGGATTTATTTATTTACTTTTAAAGAGTTTTTAACTGTTTTGGGTGAATATACTTTTTGTCTAAGATTTCACTAAAAATATCTTAATTTGTGTTTGAGATGATTAACAAAAGTCTAATGAGTTACTCTTACAACATAAGCGTGATGACACGATTTTCATTTTTGGGTGAAGTACCCCTTTAAAATCTACTCAAGTTCATCTATTTTCATGGCCTTTTTAACCAGCCTTAAAGCACATAGATCAATATACCGGTAAAACCTTTTGCTGACTGGTAGATCTCCTTAAGTATGATTGAAGTGTAAATTGTATGTTTTGTAACATGCTGCATAAGTGTGTTTGGTAAAAAGGGCTGTACTTGCAGGTGAATGTTTTGGAAATGCAACATAGATTTCACTTGTATGCTGTTTAAGTAGCTGTTCAATACTCTTAACGGTGATGAATTGTGCTTTTAGCCCAGATGTGTTATGTAAGGTTTATTCTAGTTGTTTGTTTCAATACCCTGAAAAATGTATAAAAGCCATGCTGCGATTCCATTTGGACGTGCTTTTTGTTGTACTGGAAAATAATGAGTCTCATTTTTAAAACTCAATTTTTTTAACAGTAAATGAACATAAACAGGGCACATGGGGGCATGCACAGCTTTATACATCCTGCTGGTGAAGTACAAGAGAAGTAAAGATTATTGACAGCAGATAACAGGAAGAAGAATTAATTACATTTGAACAAATTACCATAGAACATTTCTCACCACCTATATTTGTTTTCATGATTTATGCACATTGTTGCCATACAATGGCACCATAAACATATTTCAGGACATTTGGCCTGGAGCTACCTGGGGTTAAGTGCGCAATGAAGATGACTCATAGATCACTCCTTACAGGGTGCCCTGAGCCACTAAAACACACCATTAAAACGCCATTAGACCTTTTAAAAATTTTAAATAACCATCTAATCATAATAATTTGATCTAATCAGGCCTATTTAAAATAACCATAATCATTATATACAGTCCCTGACAAAAGTCTTGTCGCTTGTGTACAAATTGACCTAAAGTGCCGCTGAAATATATTTCTAATTAAGATTTTTTTTACAAGAAATGGCTCATTTTAATCCCACCAGCTTTTCTGATAATGTTTCAGTGAAAAACTAAACTTTCAAAAAGTATTCTAATATTCACAGCTTGGTAAAGCCCATTGGGTCAATTTTTGCAAAGAAATAAGTGTTGTCACCTTGTCATATGAGCTTCACCTGTGACTAATAATGGATCAATTAGGTCTCAAGTGTGTATAAAAAGAACCCCAGTACACTAGACCTTCACATCAACTGCAACTAGACCTCTGCAAACATGCCTAAGATTCACCCTGAGACTAAAGTTTTGATTATCAAGAGGCTGAAGACCAGATCCACTGCTGATGTGGCAGACACCTTCAATGTGTCTCAGCGTCAAGTACAGAGGATAAAAATAAGATTTGAAGAGACTGGAGACGTTTTTGACAAGCCCAGGTCAGGCAGACCCTGCAAGACAACTGCTTGAGAGGACCGTTTGTTGGCTCTAAAATCCAAGGCCAGCCCATTTTCCACTGCAGCAGAGCTCCACGAGACCTGGTCACCTGAAGTCCCTGTGTCAACCAGAACAGTTTGTCCGATTATGTCTCGAAATGGCCTCCATGGTCGAATCAGTGCCCAGAAGCCAGCACTAAACAAAAGACAATTGAAAAACCGTGTGGCATTTGCCAAGGCCCACAGCCTGCTAAAAGGATGGACGCAGGAAAAGTGGCAGAAGGTGGATTTTTCAGATGAATCTTCTGTTGAATTACACCACAGTCGCCGCAAATATTGCAGGAGACCTACTGGTGCCCGAATGGATCCGAGATTCACCCAGAAAACAGTGAAGTTTGGTGGCGGAAAAATCATGGTCTGGGGTTACATCCAGTATGGGGGTGTGCGAGAGATCTGCAGGGTGGAAGGCAACATCAATAGTCTAAAATACCAAGAAATCTTAGCTACCTCTTATATTCCCAACCATAAAAGAGGCCAAATTCTGCAGCAGGACGGTGCTCCATCGCATACTTCCATCTCAACATCAAAGTTCCTCAAGGCGAAGAAGATCAAGATGTTCCAGGATTGGCCAGCCCAGTCACCAGATATGAACATCATTGAGCATATGTGGGGTAGGATGAAAGAGGACGCATGGAAGACGAAACCAAAGAATATTGATGAACTCTGGGAGGCATGCAAGACTGCTTTCTTAGCTATTCCTGATGACTTCATCAATAAATTGTATGAATCCTTGCCAAACCGCATGGATGCAGTCCTTCAAGCTCATGGAAGTCATACAAGATATTACATTTGGATCTCACAGCACCACAACTTAATTTGCTGACATATTTTTGTATTTGCAGTAAATTTGTTCCATTTCTGTTTAGGCGACAAAACTTTTGTCTTGCCAAAATTTGACCTTTCTGTCTTGATTAAATGATAAATATTTTTTCTGTGAAAATTATTTATTTCAGTGCATTAAACATCATTTGGGAGGGTTTTAGCTTTTCATATGAGCTATTTCTAACACCAATGAATTAATTAAAAGTCAGGTTAATATCAGCTATTTCTAGAAAATAGATAAGCGACAAGACTTTTGTCAGGGACTGTACTTTAATTTCCAATTACATTATTATAATTCAAATTAAAAGAACTTTGTACTGCATGTCTTTCCATTTATATTTATGTATTTGGTAAATGCTTTTATGGAAAGCATCTTAAATCTTTAGTAGGTAAATTTTCTTAGTTCATACATTTCCTTTGAATCAAACCCTCAATTGAGTTAAGTTCCCTATCAAGTGCAGTAGTGTGTTATGTGAATGCCCCATAATTGACTGGCTTGGATTTTCTAAATCTGTCCCAAGAGCACAACAAGCTCTATGTTCAGCACTAAATGTTTTTGCCTGGTTACCAACTTCAAAGGAGGTGAGGAACCTGTTTCTCCACTTTTGGAATAAGGGAGCACTAAACAGCTTTTCCAAGCTTTTTTCCTTTGTGTGAAATAAAGCCCCCTCACCACCGAACAATTTGTCCCAGGAACTTTTTTCGGCCCAAACCTGTTGCTGTCTGCGTTTCCATTGCGGTCTAAAGTACCGTGAAGATTAACCCGGTGACAGAGGACTGCACGTGAATTAGTTTTCAGCTAAAACACTTAAAGTCCCTGTAAAGGCAATTCTATAAAAAGCCTGAACCTCTTTGTCCTCCATCTTCATATTTTTTTTAAACTTCATTGTTGATTCGAATAGCAAACGAGTCTTACTGCACACACCGCAACTGACTTTTAGGTTCAAATAAAATGCTGGATGAGCTCAACCAATCAGAATGTTCAGCGGCCCCAGACTCCGGTTCCTGCGGTCGAAACACAGCGAGTACCACCCCAAAGTCCCTAGTTCCCGGGGAAATTTCCTGCGGCTGACATGAACAAAAAATACAATTAATTACAATTATTTTCATGACAATAACACTCAGAAAAAAGGTACAGCGGAGGTACAATTTTGTTCAAATAAAAAACATATTTGGTCCTTTGGTCCTGGTAATTTGTCCTTAGGGACAATTATACGATTGGTTTCCTCTACTTAGAGGTACAAAAAAATGACCTTTAAGGGTACCAACCCAGTGATGGCCACTTCTACCTTTTTTTTTTTATAGTGTACCTGTAACTAAAGATGTTATTTTTATCACGGTTCAAGTGAATTTGTTTTGTAATCAGTTAGTTTACATGAACCTGTCTAAACAAACCGGCTTATTGATTTGGACTTACCAAAGCTATTTGAGATTGACTGAGAGGAGGACAGTACATTCTGCCCACTCTGTTGGCGTATGCAATTGTTATGTAAGAAACAACAACAACAACAGCTATGTCACACACAAAAAAACTTTAAATGGAAAAGCTTTTATTTAAAAAAACTATTACATACTACAGAAAAAATGCATTTAAAGTCCCATTGTAATCAATAATTGTATCCTGTAAAACTTTGATTACCAGAATGACATTTAAATGTTTCTCCTGTAAAAAACAAAAAAATCTCTTATGCCTTAAAATAGTTTGCAGATAACTTGCCTCATTTAGTATACGTGGAACGATGAATATGCAAATTAGCCCTCAAGTTACTGTAGTAACCACAATGTTATCGTTCTTTACAACGTCAGACACATAACAGTAATTAATATGATTAGCCTTTCGCTTGACTAGGTTATCAGTAACAGCCAGTAATGTGTTGCTAATGTTACACAAACCATGTTCCCGTTCACCGTCTCAGAGTCAGACAGCTGCCTTTTAAAAATATGTATCCTTATCCTTATCCTTATGTATCCTGAATTTACATGTTTCGTCTTAAAGCATATTTAGACACCACATAGACATTATAAACAACATTTAAAAACTTGATTTTCACCACAGGTGGGCTTTAAGTTAACAGCATGATAGCTTCAATATTTTGTTACTGTAGTTAATAAACTGAACAGCCTAAAGCCTGAGCAAACAATTCCCTGTCATTTCTCAAATTTAAGTTCTAAACTGTTACATTTCTAATTCCATAGCTACACCGTGCAGAGGAGGCCAGTAACAAACGAAAGTGGAGTTTTGGCAAAGCTTCAGATCCTGTGACTGAAGAGAAACTCAAGCTCATAGAGAAAGAGATAAAGGAACAGGAGACTCTGATTCAGGGTTACCATCAAGTGAGTCTCTCTCTTCATCTCTGCTCATTTTCTGGCATATATTAGAATGAGGCATGCTGAAACATGGCTCACATTAATGTGCATTTATTATAAATAGGTTTTATTTATTTTTTCTCTTGTCCTACATCTCTTTTCGTGAGATCTTACAAATATCATATATTAATGTGATACAACACAAGAATCTGTAGCCTCTTAGACTTTTTTTTCCAGATCATTATAGACTATTTAAGCTTAATGAGGCACGTAATTAAACAGTTCTTTAAAATTACACTATTACTACTCAGAAATTAGAATAACGTTGGTGATTACTTCTCACATTTCCTGTAATTACAGGAGAACTCGTGGCCTTTCCAGAAACCAAATCCAATTAATTCTTATCTGGAACTATGCACCATGTATTACATGCACTGAATATATTTGCATTTTGGTCATTAGTATTCATATGGTACAAATAGGTTCAGAGCAAAATGTGTGAAACTTCTTCCCGGTGGTTTTAACAGGAGAACGAGAAGCTATATCTGCAAATGAAAGCACTCCAAGCTCAAAGCAAACAAAACGAGGAGGCTTTGTTCATGGAAAACCAGAGACTTCTCACTGAGCTTGCCCTTACCAGGTCAGTTCTTTAAAAGTCTGTCAGTAGTGTTTTAGTACGTATCACAGCAGGTTTTTACTATTCATGCTGTTCTTTGCAGCAGCTAATATAAAAGCAATAAATATTCATTCCCCAGGGATCGGCTGAACATGAACAGCATTCAAAGAACCGTCGGAGGGAGAAGCATTGCTGACCAAGGCTTCAGCATTGCAGAGTTGACAAGTCAGGTACAAGCTGCACAGGTAAGAGAACTACATCATATTAACAGATCTGTTCCAAAACATAGTGAGCTGCCTACCTAGACAGAATTTTAGGTACACTTCTGATGCAAAGTCTTTCTGTTTAGAAAAAGGAGGAACGACTGCAGGATGAGATCCACAGGGTAAAACAGGAGAAACAAGCCCTGCATGTAGACCTGGAGATGATGAGGAAAGAGCGAGACCTTGCCAGAGTCCAGGCTGTCTGTACTTCTGGTAAGAGCTTCAGATATGGAAGTTTTACCGTGGCAGTCTATTTTTGGCAAGGTAATCGTCATATTGACTAAAATAATTGTCTGGCAGGTGATAAAGGTTTCGAGCTAAAGATGCTCCAGGAAAAGCATCGAGAGGAGGTTGCAGAGATGAAGAAGAGACTGCAGTGGTATGCCGAGAACCAGGAGCTTCTGGACAAAGATGCATCCAGACTTCGAGCCGCCACCGCTGAGACTCAAAGGCTCACTGAGCAGGTGGAAAAGCTAAAGATGGAGGTCAACAGGAGAGCCAATGAGCAACAGAGAAAGACAAAGGAGAGGGCGGGTGAAGCTAAACGAATCCAGGACCTAGAACGACAGGTCAGACACAGCTTTGTCCCTCTCCACATGTTATTGTTGCCTTGTTCTGCAGGTACGTCTCATTCAGACCACATTGTTCTTTGTGTTCAATTTCCTGAGAGCTGGAATTATCCATCTGTGTCTGTGAGTAACAGACCATCTGAATAGGTTTTCTTCTTAAGACCTCCTCTTCATGTTAAACTCTTTTCTTTGACTGATGTAAATTTTGATAACTAAATTAACAACTTTGTATTCAATTGGCTTATTAGTTTGCGGACTTTTTCTATTTAGTTTGAGTCGTGTTGTTCATGTAGGTTTGAATTTGGCTTGCAACAATTCACAAACCCTTCCTCTCACTGCTTCCGTATATCTAAAAACAAAGGAACAAAAATAATGCTAAAAAAAAGTGATGAATGGATTTCGATACAATATATTTATTATTGGCTGCATCAGTAATAGAACTTCTTAGATTCTGTTCCATCTATCACTCATGTTCCCCTTTTCTCTCTCAGCTCAAACAGATGGAAGAGCTCTTGAAACGCAGGCATCCAAACTCCCTGCCAGCCCTGATCTTGGCCGCTGCGTCTGCCGGCACTGAAGTTGATGGATTGGACGTACACCCCTCAACTGTCCCTCAGTCCTCCAAGACAGTGGCTCTTTTAGAGAGACGTGTACATCGACTGGAGGCAGAGCTAGAGGGCCGTGATGAAGAAGCTAAACGTAGTCTCCGAGCAATGGAACAACAGTATCACAGAATCAAAGTACTCATTTCTGATTCAGATTCAGTACTTAAAGGGTTAGTTCACCCAAAAATGAAATTTATATCATTAATGACTCACCTTAATGTCGTTCCTCACCCGTAAGACCTCCGTTCATCATCGGAACACAGTTTAAGATATTTTATATTTTAGTCCCAGAGCATATGCAGTCAATGCCCACTTTACTGTCCATGTCCAGAAAGCTAATAAAAACATCATCAAAGTAGTCAATATGTGACATCAGTTGGTTGATTAGAATCTCTTGAAGCATCGAAAATACATTTTGGTCCAAAAATATGAAAAACGATGAATTTATTCAGCATTGTCTTCTCTTCCGTGTTCCTCCAAAAAGATTCAAACGGTTCATGAATCAGTGAATCAATCAATGATTCGGGTCGCCAATGTCACATGATTTCAGTAGTTCGGATCGCGGCAAACTGCTGAAATCACGTGACATTGGCGACCCGAATCATTGATCGATTCACTGATTCATGAACCGTTTGAATCTTTTTGGACTGTGTTCTGATGATGAACAGAGGTCTTAAGGGTGAGGAACGCCATTAGGGTGAGTCATTAATTACATTAATTTCATTTTTGGGTGAACTAACCCTTTAATAGGTCACAGGGAATTTCGTGTAAAAACACTGAATGTTAAAGGTGCCCTAGAATGAAAAATGTTATAAACCTTGCCATAGTGAAAAAATAAGAGTTCAGTACATGGACATAACATACTGTGAGTCTCATACACTCATTGCCTCCTACTTCTTATGTAAATCTCGTGCACTAAAAACACCACGGAAAAATATGCAAATCTCAGCATAATACCAACTGTGATGAAATTGCTGGGATCATTAATATGTACATAATTTGCATATGTCAGCATGGCAGATCATGGACACAAATGTCCTGTTCCAGGCTGTGCAGGGGACATGAGGACTTTTCATACCCTTCCCACAGATAAAAAATGTCAGCAGTCATGGTTGATGTTTATAATCGGATACTGCAACAAATTAATTCAAAATCATTCGTTTGCTCAGCCCATTTCACCACGGACACTTTTTCTAACCTGGGACAATATCAAGCAAGCTTCGCTCAGCGTCTGAAACTGAAGAGGCAATTCCAACTATATTCCTGCAAGCAGTAAGCAGTGATTTATCCACTTATAGACTATCTAAACAGTTTCTGATTAAATTGAAAGAGAGCATTGTCTAGATAACGCAAGATGCTAGTACAGTAACAATAGGAAACTCCAATTACCATACAAAACTAAATAGTGTGTCTAATGACGAAGGTTAATGTTATTTTGTATTACAAAATACAACCGTAGATACGTATGTCATACTACATTAGTTTAGTTGCTTACAGATTGCTCTCTTGATCCTTCTAGATAACGTCACCTTCTCCACCATATAAGTTAAAACGAAAGTCATTTGACAAGGCTTCTATTCATTTTGTAAAATATATATTTATATTTTTAAGAGCTGAGTTATGATGTTTTTGCATGATTGTATTTCAGAATACATCACAGTCACTGCGTAGGCTACATTGTGACTAATGTTACATAAACATGCGATATCGTTGACGAAAAAAGAGTCTAAAATGTAGTTTAAAAAATATAAGCTTGAACAAAAAGCACTGGTTTTGGTTTTGTCGGGGGAAAAAGAGCAGTGTTCGAGTGTTTGTCCTTGTGGTTGCCAGATTTCACTAATTTTAAATCCTCCAATCAGAGCTTTTCTGTTAAATTAACAGAAGAAGTGTTTTACCTAAACGTGCAATCTGGCAACTAGACATGTGCCGATTTTCGATAATGCGATTTATCACGGTAATGAATATGCACGATATTGTTATCGTGGGTACTTTAAAATATCGTAAATAATAATTTATTAACAATTTATCGTTTTTTTATAATGCACTCAAGAATACTTTGCCCATCAACCGTATAAATGCTTAACACTGCTGTATTCTGCGTCAAAGGGACACGCGCTCAGATATAAACAAGCCAACGTGCGTTTGCACATGACTGAACCGGTGAAGGAGACGCGCTGCTGAAGTGCCGCTCAGTGACAGCAGAGGGCGCTGATGAACTGCAGAATGAAGCAGTTACCCCGGAAACCAGCAAACAAACAAACAAAAAGCGTGTAGTTTTTAAAACAGCCATTCGTTTGTGTAATCTCAATGTTGTTCATCACAGCACCAAATACTTAATACTTAAAGACTTAATAGGCTATTTATTTTCAAACTTAAACATGTTTATGTTTTAATCTGGACTACAACATGCCCTAATAATTAGAACTGTTCTGATTATTTGTTATTGTACAGTAAAACTTTTGAGACATACGACTTCATTAGTTAACATGTTAATTCATTATTACCAAACTGACAATGAAAAATACTTATAAAGAATTAATCATTCTATGTTAATTTCTTAGTTACTGTTTAATAACATTAAAATCAAAATCAAAATAACTTTTTTAATGGACCTAAGATAAAGCTAACAATGATCAGTATTTCTTAACTAACATTAACAAAAACATTATACTTTCTGTACCAAATGTAGCTATTGCTCAATCTTAGTTAATGCATTAAATAATGAGCCCTTATTGTAATTTGTAAGCCTACCTGTTGTTCTTTATAGCCTAATTCTTTTGCAATTTAATCTGTTTGAAAATTTTACTTTTACAGCTCTGAAAAATATCAAGAGACCACTTAACATTGATTTCTCAATGAGGGGTCTCTTAATTTTTTTTTCCAGAGCTGTATATATTTTTGGTGTATTATTGTATTTAAACATTCAGTTGTTTTTGTTCTTACAAAAATAGTTCTTAAAGCTGTTATGCTATGGCAACACTTTTTTTTTTGCAACTTATTTCAATATCGTGATAATATCGTATATCGTGATAAAACTTCATCAATTAATCACAACATGAAAAATTGATATCGGCACATGCCTACTGGCAACCATATGCACGCGAGCTCTCTCTCGCACGTGCGGATGATCTGAAAACACCAATAAAGCAATCTTTTAGCAATCTCCATTTGCGATGTTCTGCTTAAAGTGTCATTTAGTCTGTCTGTGTTCTGTCAGGACTCACGAGCTGCTTCGCTGAACAACTGCACTTGTGTAAGCTGCTGAAATAAGCCAATCAGAGCAGAGCTCACTATTAATATTCATGACCCTTCCAAATAAGGCAAAAACAGAGCATTATATCCTAGGGACAATTTCTAGGGTTGTAAATAGACCTGTAAAACTGTATCTGGACATTTTTGCCCTTATATAAGCCACATACCCTCTAAGTAGATATCAGAGAACAATTTAACATGTTTCAACTCAGTCTAGGGCACCTTTAAATCTATAGAATGATTTAAATGATTTAAAGGTGATAATACACAGGGCAACTTTTTGTTGCCGAGCGATGTTGCTTGGGCACTTTACCATTGAAAATGGGCAAAAAAATTCTATCTTGAATACTTTAGATCAGTCGTGGGCCCTGTGTCTCACCTGGTTGCCCGTTGACAGCAACAATGCTCAGCAACATTGCTCAAAAAGTTTCCCCTTGTATCATCACCTTAAAATTGAGACCAGGGATCTGTTGCGTAAATTTAGACACTATATTAAGAAAATAGCAATTAGTCAAGTTTTCTGATTCAAATTAGACCAATCTACCTTTTTATGTAACAGACTTAAAACAGTTAGGAACAATCTTGAAGAAAAAAAATAGACAAATAACTTTTAAGACTAGTCTGAGCAGGCAACCGGCCCCAGGTTACGAAACAAGTTTGAACTGATGGAGCATGGTGACCCTGATCTCACTGACTGAAGTGCTTTGTCCTTAATTAGTAAAGAAAAAAGCAACTCAAACTATTTTTCCTTTTTCCAAATATGTTATTTACCAGAGCCCAGCCCACAGATGGATTGATCTATTTACAGAAAAACAAGTTTGCCAAGAAAATTAGGTTTCTATTTTAAGCCTTAAGTGCACATGGACTTTAATATGCTTTCAGAGTGGCAGCATTTCTCTCATTTCTAAACCCTGCTGTGTGCCCTCATGACTAGAATGTTAACAGTAAAAATGGAAACTGAAGCAAAGTAAGGCTGGGTGATGAATTGAAAATTCACTATATATTTGGTGATATACACAACCCATCAAAGGTTTGGGGTCAGTAAGTTAAAAATAATAATAATTGATGAATAGAAAGTAAAAAATAAAATTTAAATTAAGCATTTATTTGAAATATAAATCTTTCGAAACATAATCTTTTGAAAAGTCTTTGCTGAATAAAATTATACATCTGTTTTTATTAGTTTTTAAAGCTATATTGCCCCGCCCTTATGAAGTCAGGCTTTAATGACTATATTTAAGTTATATTTAAGCCAGCTAAAATTATTTTTATTTTTCTCTTTTTCAGCTCCAATATGAACAGCAGATCACAGATCTGGAGCAGCGTTTGGCTGAGAAGAACCAGAACAATCAGGCCACCTCATCAGAATTGTCTGAATCACAGACTCGGAGGTTAAAGGCAGAGCTGGATGAAGTAAAGATGGCCCATCAAAAGCAAGAGAGCACCCTCCAGGCAGAGTTGACCTCTCTGCAAGAACAGCTCCGCCAGGCCCAAGCTCAAGCTTTGACACAAACAGACAAGCCTGCCCGCAGCCCATCACGTCACCAGCTCAACGCAGAGGCAGCACAAGCAACCCGCATCGAGAGACTAACCCAGGAGTTGAGCTCCAAGAGCCGCACCATTCAGGAGCTGAGTCGCACTGTAGAGCGTCTACAGAGGGAGAGGAAAACCATGCTTTCAGGTCCTGGCTTCGATCGTGATGAGCCCAAGCGACATTTGGGTGCAGCCAAAGAGCCCAAAAAACCTGCAGCTGAGACTTTCCCCCCTACCCAAGATGAGAAGGACTACCACCCCGGAGCGTTCTCAGGATCACACATCTCAGAGGTTCAGCTAGAGAACGATAGTCTGAGGATGAGATTGGCACAATTAGAGATACAGGGAGATCAAGAGAAAGTTTCCATGCAGGCTGCAGTCACACACGCACAGAATCAGCTCCTCAGGTAACGTTTGTTGAAGTGGTTCAGTTGTGTTTTTATAAACCTTTTGAAGCACCCTTGAAATGTTCTGAACAACAGCAGCCCTACTACATGAAGTGAAACCTTGAAACAGTCCCATACATTTTCTTCACAGGATTTAAGATGAGCCTGGCTGCACTATAAATCAGATTTTTCTGCTTTCATAGACATACATGATTACTATAATGTGTTTGGAGTTGTCTTCCCTATCATGCAGCAATAGTCCGCAATGGCAAGATAAATTAATTATAAAGTGTTTATTCATGGTGTACATAAAAACCTGTACTTAAGTTAAATTAGAGAAACACTCATTAAAATATTACTCCAGTAAAAGGAAGGTTTCTCATGTGACACAAGTAAGATAGACCTTAACTAGTTTATAGTTCAGTCTGACATTATTATGAAAATTTTGGAGCATATTACTCCTGGATCATGGCTTATTTGAGCAGGGTGAGACCACATCAAGTGTTTATCGATCACTTGACTCGCTTTTACAATTTAATGTTCTGGATCAGTCGGAATCACAAATGAACCATTTAATGTTCTTTGTGAACCAGTTGACTGAAAATAATCAAATCAAAAGATTCGCTCAGGAAACAGACATCACTAATGAGGAATAGCAATTAATAATGAGGAACAGCATGTTTTCCTGAAAAAGTCTGATATTATGCTTTGCAATGTAGTGAAGAAAAATAAAGCAAGAAACTAAATCAACAAGGCACACACATTACACACATACAACTGCACCCTACATGGCTTATAAAAAAAACAATGACACCTGTAAAATAAGTGTGCCTTGCCACGCTATTTAAAGTATCTTTTTTCATTTCCTTGGTGATATGAAGTAATCACATTTCATGAATCATTTGATTCATAATTCATTCTTCTGCCTGAAGACCTGAGCCTCCTGCCGTGGATAATCAACCAGTACATGTGTTGAAATGTTGTGGGGTTATTCATGCGTTAACCTAAAGACCAGCTTAATTTAACAAAACCATAAACCATTTCAGGGACATTGCGAGATAGTGGGTTTTTTGTGTGTGTGTGTGTTCTTTTCCAGTTCATATAGATTTGAACATGTACTCCATCCTACACCTACTATGAACACGCTCCACCCAGTTCTGCAGGCTGCAGCCAGGTGTACTTGGTCAAACCCACAATCAAAAGAAAAATGTTCATATTGAAAATTTAGGCCACTGTTATGAAAATAATCCCATTTGGACAATTATTATAATCAGCATCAATTCAATTCAGTGCAACAAATGATCAGGACAAAATATACAATTTTCTTTTTGTAGAATTAACAAAAAAATAATAAAATATATATGTAAAATAAGATAAAACTGAAGAATTGTATTGCTTTGTGGATGTACAGCACTCAAATTATTTACATTAACACTCTTCCCCACCAGCATTTTTTTTTTATTATTTGCCAGCCAGCATTTTTCAATTTCAGTTTTTTTGTCATGCCCCTCAGAATATTTTGTTGTGTGCATATCTGAACAAAGCCTTAGCTTTTAAACAAAAAGCAACATTTTGAAAAAAAGCTGAGAAAATGTTCAACACTTTTTTTGTCAAAGAATGCATCTAGAGCATAAAAAGAGTAGATCGAGTCAGTCAACACACTCAAAGCTTTACAGTCCTATACCTTCATTTGACATTTCATAAACGTTAGACAAGTGATCACATTATTTAACAGGTGCATAACATAGACTGTAGGAAAATTAAGCCAAAATATTCCAGTAACGGTCTTTGCCTATCCTGAGGTGAAGTCACAGGACCAAGGTCCTGCCCGCACTCCCGCTCCTGCATACTCAATCGTAAGCACAGCTATCAGTCATGATGTTACACCCCGCTTTAAAGCATGAAAAAAAAATTACAGGGAAAAGAAAACTTGTAAATAGGTTTGTGTGATGAGAACTATCTACATTGATAGAAATGTCTTTGGAAAAAAAAATTTGATATTTAATGGATTTTTTAGTTTGGCTCGTGTCCCTTTGGTTACATGGAGAGTGTGGGGTTTAGACCTATACTCCAAACAGCCACCAAGATGCTTTGGTTTCACTTTTCAGGACTTGTGCAGCACACTTGGTGCACACAAACTTCTATTGCTTGTTTCTGCTTCTTTGCTTGTGTTTTGATGCAGAGATTCTGTACTCTTTCAGAAAATATGTAATAGCACCCCCTATGGGCAGTCGTGACCTAACAGTTAGCGAGTCAGATGAAGGTTGTGGGTTCGATTCTCAATACCAGCAGAAAATGATCCCCAATTGCTCCCTGGGTGCCATAGCAAGGATGGCTGCTCACTGCTCCTAATGTATGTGCATGGGTTAACTTGAATTTAACTTGAATGGGTTAAATCCAGAGGACAAATTCAGAGTATGGGTTACTATACTTGGCCCTTCACATGTCACTTTCACTACCGTATAACAGTGAAAACATGGAAATTGTGGGGAAAGATTTCAGTGTATGATAATACAGTCTAATTGTGCATTAACACAGTATCAAAATGGCACTTTCTTCAGGGTTCAGGAGCAGAATGCGGAGCAACTCGCTTCTGTCAAGGCTGAGCATCAAAAAGAGATTGAACACCTCCTAGCTTGTCATGCCCTTGAGCATTCCTCCTCCAAAGTGGCTGAACTCACCAATCAAGTGAACACACAGGAGGTTGGTTCTTGAATAAATTTGAAGCTGTTTGTGTCTCTTCAACATATCTATTTATGCATTATGTCTGTGTGCATTTATTTGCTGATAAAATTGGCACTAGTAACTTTGCTTGCATTGTAAGTTGCTTTGGACTAAAGCTTAATGTGTTCTGAATTCATGTAACTTTTCTATTCAGATAATAGTGCAGCATTTACAGGGGCAAGTAAAGGAGCTCCAGAGAACCAAAGATGCTCTGGCTGTTTCTAAAATCAGAGAGGAAGCCCTGCAGAATCAGGTAGAGAATCAGTCATTCAATTTCCATTCTTCTTTAAACACAGGATTTTTAATTTTCTCTCCTTATTTCCTGTTATGTTTATGTAAATACTCTATTAAAGAGTAAAGAGTACTCTATAATCTTCATTGGCTACCTGTCTCTGTCCGCATCCAATACAAAATTCTACTGTTAACTTTTAAATGTCTGCACGGACTTGCTACCCATTATTTATCTGAGCTTCTGCACTGGCATTCTCCACCACATACTCTCCGGTCATCTGACTCTAGACTACTCACTGTACCTCATTTCCGTCTTTTTCTACTATGGGTGGAAGACCGTTCAGTACTGTGGCCCCGAAACTCTGGAATTCCCTCCGCTTTTCTCTACGCGACACTGTTACTTTATCCTCCTTCAAGTCTCAACTAAAAACATATCTTTTCTTACAGTATTTCCAATCTTTCTCTGCTCAGAATTGTTTTTCTCCTCTGTATATTTGTATGTTTATGTCCTATATTGTGTGTGTATGTCTATTTTGTGTATATTTTGTGTACAGCGACCTTGAGTATGGGAAAGGCGCTATATAAATAAAACGTATTATTATTATTATTAAATAGCTGTCTAAGCTTCTGGAAGAGCTGAAACAGGCCAAAGAAGCCCACAGTCCTGAATTAAGACACTTCACTAGCCTGGAGCAGAAGATTCAGTCCATGGAGCTCCGCTACAATCAGCGTGAGAAACAGCTTCAGCAGGTAACACACCTACACGTGCTATACATAACCAACAGTTCAAAACTTTTAAGCTTTAAAACTGCACTATGTAATGTTGCTGTCCGTTAGAGGGCGCCTATTCAAAACAAAGGTGTAGTTTGATGATAGCGCCAAGTTTGAGCTCAGAATCTTGGGACATGTGGTCTTCACCTCACAGGTGGTGGGAAAGAATCAGGATAGGACTCGACTGGCAGAAATCATGTTTATGAATGCGGTTATTAACGTTACTGTAGTATGAAGCAGAGTGGGACCGAATGTTGAGGGAGCTGAGCAAAGCAGCTTGAGCGATTGTTGCCAAATAAACGGCTCATGGGACTTTTATTATGACGGGACACAGCCGCGGGCACGATTTTTGCTTTTCGGGTCATGAGTATGAGGTTATGCAGCTCTGTTTATCGTATTAGAATCATTTAAGTGTGTTTAAAATTATGTTATGACTTTACTCTGTGCAATCGCTCAGCGGCTGCTGTGACACTTGTTGCACTCTGCTAAGAGTAAAGCACTTCTCCAAAATAAAACCGGAATCCGAGAATAATGCCGATATGACGCAATTGATAGGCGACTCCCTCAGATGTCCCGGTTCCTTGGTTAAAATAGCAATTTTCTCATAATTTCCAAGTAGTTGGAAACATTTGGGGTATAGTAAGAACTCAACTGAACAAAATGTATAACACTGGCCTAGTAGTTTTTGGATATTTTACTGCATAAATACATAGTGCACCTTTAAAGAAATTAATACTTTTTTTCAGCAAATACCCATTAAATTGATCAAATGTGACAGTAAAGATATTTATAATGTTACTAAAAAAAATTGGTTGCCCCTAAACTTTTGAAAGGTAGTGTACTAACACATATCCTTACTTGCACAGTTTGACACATACAAAGAATAAACAGTAAGCACACTTCTCATTTTCTGTTGCTGTACAGTATGTACAGTATATAGTTGTTCATAATGGATCTCGGCAGCAGTCTGCTGAAGGACAGCCTCTGCACTATATCATGATTGAGTACACTGATGTTAGGTGTGTTGCAGGTGATAGCAGACACACGTCGGGTGGTGGAACAGGAGCAGCAGGGTGAGGTGGAGCGCTGGAGGAGACTCGCTCACGGCAGGGCTAAAGAGCTGGATGCCTTCAGACTGGAGCTGGACTCTATACTGGACGTGCTCCGAGAACTCCAGAGACAGGGTGTAGTCATCCCCGTCCCTGAACACACCTCCACCACCACCCACACATACCTGCCCCTCCAATCCTGAGCTGCCTTTGCACCATTCAAAACACTTTTTGTAAATATTTAATTATTGTCAAGGAAAATCTGGGTATGTAACATCGAAAAGATATTTGGTGTTAGTTATTGCAGCATAAATTCAAATGTGATTTTATATTAAAGTTAATTATTATTTGTCCTGTTTTGCTGCTCCATTGGTTTTACAACATCCAACATTGAGCAGAATCCAAAGCCTCTGAACAAACAGCATTAGAACGGTTGTTGATACACCACCCACATAAGTTATAAAAAAAAATCATCTCAAAAGGTTAACCTTAAAGTATGTTTACACAACAAATACAGCAGACGTCATGATATATTACTCGACTTAGAGCTGGCCTCAGTGGACACGGTCTGAATGCTAATGAACTACTAAAAGAACATAAATTGCATAAGTGCCTGGAGATGGATCTGCTGCATTGCGTGATGATTATTAAGAGCTCATCAGCATGCAGAACTGTTTATAAACACCACGGGTCCTGACAAGATATAATTTAATTGGGCACATAGGATACATCTTTAGAGAGGTCATGAAGTATAAAGAAAATGAAAAATGAAATTTGCATAATCACAAAAAAAAGACTAAATAAGGACTGATAACCTGCTAAGCTTCAGCTAGTATCACATTTGATCTCTGTTCAAAGCTGTCCTTGGCTGTCACCTGTCTAAATTATGAATTTGCTCCGTAGATTGTGAGTCATTTCTATTTGGCAACATTTTGATCAGTTATCCTAGCTAATGATGGATACTGTAATAATACAATATGGGTTTTTAAAGGTTAAAACACTGTGATCCCTTAATTCTACACTACAATCTACAACAGTATTTGCAGCTAAATTTCATGAATTTTCTGAAGATATTAGTGGCCCTTTCTCATGCAAAACTTGTCACCCGACTGTTCTCAGTGGTTGCCAGGACATTGCTATGTAGTTGCTATGGTTTTCAAAAAAAAAAAAATTCAACAGTCTTTATGATATTTAGGCTGTTACATTTATAAAATAATCTTTTGTATCCTTTTTAATATTTTACCCACAATGTGTGAGACTTTTTTTCTCCAAATAATATTTTATTTCTACTGTTTATAATTGGGAAACTTTGGAAATGACAGTTGAGAAATTAATAGCACTGAATAATTTGAGGTTTCCTTCGTTGTGTGGTCTTAAGGTTAGGGATTTGTTCTGCGTCAGCCAACATCACCAACGGAAACTTTGCACTGAATTTTATTGGCATATAGGTGTTCAATAAAACAAGAGAGACAGAACTGAAGTATTGAGCAGCTCAGGCAGCTGTATTCAGACAATTACAGAGAGACAGTATGCAAGTATACTGCAGATATTCTGCAGAAAGCCACTGATTCAGCTGACAGTTGCAGATAGCAAGCTATTTTCTACCCAGGCATTTGCTCACACAGGCCCAGATAACTAGGCACTGCGATACCAGATTGCTTTATTTATATCATCAGCTACAAAAGTACAACGCTGCATCAACGTCTTCCTACTGCACATCAAGAGATTTTTTTTTAATAATGCTGATAATATGAATGTAGTAACTAATAAGGCATTGCAATCTGCTGGAATGTCTTCCTACAGCCAGAAAACATTGACTCTTTCTAATCACAGTCTTCCTTGAAAATCTGTTGCCGCTGTCGAGAGCATACTCGCAAAGTCCCATTTGTGCAATCCAATCTTTTTTCATCTTTCATGTTGTTGTCGTGCCTCACTGTAGACCTCCAGATGCCCAGAAAATTGCTTCTTTTGAAGCGAGACACTCTTCACTCTCCACTTTCAGAGATAATAGGCTGAGTTGAGAACAGTGATGGAGCCATGAGTAAATAAAGGCATCTGACCATCTCTAAACTGGGGGTTTAGTCAATTATGTGATGGGTACAGCGCGGACGGGCCTCCTCCATTATGATCGGTGGATCACCCAGTAGTAAATCTTCGTCTCCAAGTGCGGAGCTCAGTTCTGAGTTCACGAAGTTGGGGATGTTGAAATGTGCCAGGAGTGCTGCCTCTCGCTCCACCCTGGTCTCCATACCCATGCTATGGACGGCAAGGCCGACCGCGTCCACTTGCCCTCTGGAGTCGCCGCTGCCCGTATGTCCGTGGACGGCACCGCCAGCGTCGCTTGTGGCCCTGCCTCCATCTTTCTCTTCCTCATTAATATAACAGTGAAAAAGAGACCGGGACTCCTCCAGCAGTGGGCGTGAGAGACCCGTCCGGGTGTCCGCCTCACGTTGGCGTCCCAGGCCCTCGGCGCAGCTGGTGAGACGCATCCGTTTCTCATAAGGCTCCGCTGCCCTGTGGGATTGAGAGAGGAATATTGAACTCAAAAGCTTCATCAGCAAAGTTAAAAGAGCTTTACTTCCCTTTTCTAATGTAGAGGTGAAATGAGCACCGGTGCTTCTGGAGAGTGGGAGTACCCTCATCTTGTATTCTATCCTCCATGTGTGTGTGCGCACATTTTTCTCTTTTCAGTGATCTGGTGTGTAAGAGGTTTCTGCTGGGCTGTGTTAATGGATGAGTCACATCTATAGAGCAGTTTAATTAAAAGGGCTCTAAACAGACTCTCAGCCTGACCCCCGAGCTTCCTCGCTGCTCCATTATACCAGAGGATGGGGGCTAATAGTGCTTGACTATTATAACTGAGAGAAATATATGCAATAAACAATAAACGCCCCTAAATGATTTGATTGTAAAAAGAAGGCATTATTGGACATTAATTTGCTTTTAAATGAATTCTGGTTAGCTAACAGAACACAGACAGTGATAATTATTGTTTGTGTATGTGCATGCATATTGGTGCATTTGTACACTTTAATAAACATGAGCATGCACAGATTGGATTAAAATGGCATCAAAGCTGAGTTTATCAAGGATGAATTTGCCAGACTTCATGCTAATTGGGCCAAGATTACAGACCGCTGTTGTAGGTTTAAGCGCAGCTCCTGAAAAGATTCTTTGTTGCTCTGAAGAAGTGCCACATCGGAGATACTGACCTAGCAGAGAGCTAATGAGAGTGAGGGAGGCCGCAAACACACACACACACGCAGCTCTCTGAAGCAAAGGATAATGAGGCAGCTAGGTGGCCAAAGCGCAGGCAGCGGGAAACAGAAAAACTACTGAAACGCGGACTCGCTCTAGTAAGTTGTGATTTCGGTGCAGATGTGAGAGAGCGGATTCCATTGGGAATTTATACTGCCTTTTCTTTTGTTTGTTCTGTCCTTTGCACAGCTGATTCACAAAGCTTGTATGTCATAGTTTGCGGTATAAAAAATACTCACTCTGGGTGTGGGGCTCCTGTTTTGGTCAGAAGAGTCAGAACAAAAAACATAAATATGACAAAAACTGCAAGACCCACCCAGAAGCCGATCACAATGGAATCTGCAGGAAGAAACAAAGCTGAGTGATTGAGTGACGGAAATGTCTCTACTTATATTAACTACCTAAATAATTAAAAACAATATATTAAACATGTTAAAATAATTTAATAATAAATGTACATGTATTATATAGTCATACATATAGGCTATGTGTTTTCATCATTTTAGTAGACAAGGATACTTATGGTGCGTGTGCTGCTATGGATATGGATGACAATGCTGCTTTATACTACTTATACACTATATATATATATATATATGTATATAGCCTACTGTATATATTTTTTATAAATATTAACATTTATATTATGTCTATTGCTGGGTAAACATTAATTACACGTTTATAAGAAAATTTGTATAAGCCTTGTTTCATAATTATTAAAAAGATGCACACAAAAACTGGATAAAACATCAAGCTATAATGGACTTAATGCTGAAGAGAAACAGACTTACATCGATGTGCTTTGAGTCCTTCAAAAGACACCGGCTCTTCGTCGTCGTAGTATTCGTAGCTCCATTCATAATTGTGATTTGGTATACTAGTGCTGTTTAAAAACGGGAACCTCGGCATCTTAAATCACAGATCAAACCTGATGATAACAGCTCTTGCGGGAAAGAAACATCACAGTTCTTCACAGCAGTCGGTGTGCGCTGCAATCATCTACTGCATCCTTAGCTGAGAACAAACAGCTGTTTTAACACCGATAGTGACAATGATTTCATTCTCATCCTCAGAACATCTCACGTCTGCGTGCTCCAAGACCAAACTGAGGTTTATGGTGGCGTTCTGTATGTAACATCGCTACTCGTGAGGTCTCCTTTGGTCTCGAGAGATTGTGCTGAATATTTGATGAGATCACGCATCTCTCTAATCCATGAGCTCGCTTGTGAACGGAGAGATTTCACGCACCTCAGGGGCATCCGAGAGTGTATCTTTCTTTACAGTATAAGCTAGGTTACATTTGTAAAATAATCTTAGAATTAGTTTTATTCTAATTAATATTTTATTTCTAATCTTTATATTGGATTAATATATATATATATATATATATATATATATATATATATATATATATATATATATATATATATATATATATATATATATATATTATATATATATATATAATGTATATTATGACATGAGGTGAAGTGAATAACACTTATTATATCACGGCACCTGTTAGGGGGTGCGATATATAGGCAGGAAGTGAATATTTTGTCCTCAAAGTTGATGCGTTGGTTAGACGCCGAAAATTTGAGCGAGTTTGATGACAAGGGCCAAATTGTGTTGGATAGATGACTTGGTCAGAGCATCTACAAAACTGCTGCTCTTGTGGGGTGTTCCTCGTCTGCAGTGGTCTGTATCTATCAAAAGTGGTCAAGATGGTCAAAAGTAGAACATCACATGGACGGCCTGGTGCGTCACTTACCTTGGGAACACATGGCACTGTGTTCAATCAAATATTTTTTTTTTTTTTTTTTACTGAGGCGCCGAGTAGGAGAACCAATCTCCTGAAGAGCAGTTCTGCCAATCTCAGAAGCCCCGTTTCCACCACAGGAACTTTACCCAGGAACCAGGAACTTTGGGTGGTACTTTGTGTGTTTAGACCGCAGGAACCAGGGTCTAAATGAAGTTCCAGGTAAATATTTCCCCCTCCAAACGGCCCTGCTCGCGAGGTAGTACTTTTTCAAAGTTCAGGAACTTTCGAGGGCGGGACTTGGGCGCTGAACATGCTGATTGGTTGAGCTCACGCAGCATTTTATTTCAACGGGCATTTTTAAAAGTCTTTCGCGAGGTTCGGTCTCGTTCAGTAAATATCAGTCTTGGCTCTGTCTGATGGCGCGCGCCGCATTCATCTCAGCCATCTCACGTGCAATGTCCGTAATAGCTGATAATAATATACATTGTCATTTTAAATCTAGCTTTACAAGCTTTCTGAATATGCTGCTGAATCTGCATATTAGTGATCTTTTCTGTCGTTGTTAATTACCTCTTAGTAAACCTATACATAACCAGCAAAAGCAGCACAGCTTGAATCTCTTCCATACTCGTTATTAATTTTTTTTCACTATGTAAACGACCTGACCGATTACTTTTAAGTGTGCGTCCTTACATGACATGACAGCGCGTGCCGCGCTCATGTTGACAAGAGAGGAAAGTTAATTTTTCTGAGGGGTAAACTTTTTATTTCGTAAGTTATGAAGATAATTTTGGAGTAATGACACAGCGTATATTGCCCCAGGCAGTTTTTACTTAACTGCGCCTGACAGAAGATTTTTTTTTTTTTCCTGAGATGATTATTACACTTTACAACAAATAAATAGCTATAAATAATAGCCTACTGTATTAGTCCTGGTGGCCGTTAAGAGTTGCTATGGCTGATGATTGCGATTGAAAGTCATCACATGTAATCACCAGATCGGTTTAGATAACGTCTCATGTAAATAGTCCACTAAATCTTTCAATCGGTACACACAAAAATGATTACTGTCCTTCACTGATTTGGAGAGCAGTCGCGCGCAGTCCTACATCACCGGACTAATTTGCCTAATCTTCTCGGAACTTTAGATCGTGGTCGAAACGCAGACAGCTGCAGGTCTGGGGGGGAGAAAAGTTCCTGTAAAAAAGTTCCTGGTACAAATTGTTCCGGGTAATTTTGTTGGAAACGGGGCTAGAGTCGTTCGTCTCAGGGCCGCTTGTCCTTGGCTTTGCCGCCCCCCTTTTGGCGACGACATTTAGGTGGAGGCAGTAGCTGACCACCGGGGCAGGATGTGACTGATCGCCTCAGTCTGTTCCGACAAGAGCATCTGCGGCATTCACCGAAGTGAAGCGGACACCCATGATCTTGGGAAGACGCTGGGCGAACTGAATCGCATAGCCGAGCCTGATGGAGCCGGGGTGCTGTCACCATCTCTGCTGAAGAGCAGTCCTCCTTATCTCTGGGTCACCTGTCTTAGGGCCGCTTGACCTTGGCTTTGCCGCCCCTTTTGGCAGGGGCCTGCTTACACCCGGCTCCTTAACCCCAATTAGGTTGAGGCTGCTGCGTTGCAGGAGTGGAGGTAGACGCAGATGGCCGCTCTTTAGTGAGGAGCAGGCTGAGACGCTGCCGGAGGCTGAGACGCGGGTTCCCCCTAGAGGTGGAGTTAGGGCACAGTTGCATAGCAACGACCCGTTGCATGTGAGGAACCTGCGTGTAACCCTTTGCAGCTCTTCCATTGAGGGTGGTGAGGGAGGAGAAGCCTCCAAGTCGGTTTCTGGCAGTAAACACTTTGGATGTACATATATTCAGGTCCTACAGATTTGCCTAATACAACATTATGAGGACCAGACCCTTCCTATCGGAGCATACACAACTCCTTGTCCAAGCTCTTGTTCTATCGAGACTTGGACTATTGTAATGCTTTCTTGTCAGACCTTCCAGCATGTATTCAAACCTCTGCAACTGATCCAGAGCACAGCGAGAGTGGAATGAGCCAAAGAGAGCGGACATCACATCTTTCTTCATCAATTTTCTCTGGTTGCCAATAGCCACTTGTTTCAAATTCAAGGCACTAATGTTTGCCTACAGAAAGACTGCTGGCTCTGGAATCCCATATTTAAACTAACTCATATTTTTGTGCACACACACACATACTTTATTCTGAAGCAATATTCTCAAGAGTGTTCAATCAGCTTTGACATTTAAATTAGCATATT
Organism: Pseudorasbora parva; assembly: GCF_024679245.1. Taxonomy (NCBI): domain Eukaryota; kingdom Metazoa; phylum Chordata; class Actinopteri; order Cypriniformes; family Gobionidae; genus Pseudorasbora; species Pseudorasbora parva. The sequence goes on along the minus strand of NC_090178.1, from coordinate 14,068,915 downwards.
TGTGATATTTTTACCTTTTGTAACGGGCATTTTTCCCCTAAACTTGTTAAATATAGGCTATACTTCAGATTTCATATTCTTATATTTGATCTATACATTAAATAAGACACAATAGGGCTGTTACCAATCAAATTAAAGGTACCCTAGAATGAAAAATGTAATTAATCTTGCCATAGTGAAATAATAATAGTTCAGTACATGGACATCACCCACAGTGAGTCTCAAACACCATTGCATCCTCCTTCTTTTGTAAATCTCGTGCATGAAAAACACCACAAAAATTTTGCAGAATCTCAACATAAAACCAACTGGGATGCAATCGCTGGTATCATTAATATGTACGCCCCCAACATTTGCATGGTAGCCCATGTTCATTGTCAGGCAAAACTGAGCAGCCAAATCATCAGGTAAACAAGCGTCACGCGAGGATAGCGAAAATGGCAGATCATGGACACAAATGTCCTGTTCCAGGCTGTGCAGGGGACATGAGGACTTTTCATACCCTTCCCACAGATAAAAAATGTCAACAGTGATGGTTGATATCACAACAATTTAATTCAAAATCGTTCGTTTGCTCTGCCCATTTCACCGCAGAGTTTTTCTAACCTGGGACAATATCAAGCAAGCTTCGCTCAGTGTCTAAAGCTGAAGAAAGAGGCAATTCCAACTATATTCCTGCAAGCAGTAAGCAGTGATTTAGTTAGTAGTGATATTCCTGCAAGCAGTAAGCATTAAGTGATCCACTTAATGACTGTCTGAACAATTTCTGATTAAATTGAAAGAGAGCATTGTCTAGATAACGCAAGATGCTAGTACAGTAACAATAGGAAACTTATTAGGAAACTCAGGAAAAATAGGAACCAAGTACCATACAAAACTAAATAGTGTTTCTAATGACAACAGTTAATATTATTTTGTATTACAAAACCCTATTACAAAATACCCTGTGTTATGGTGTTAAGGCAAGAACATAGAGAAAACTGCACCCTGTTCAGGAAAATGCTGGACATATTAGTGCAGCAGGCAGACTGACGCTTAATGAGAATCCTGGGACTTGTCTCACAGTAAATGAGACGAAGGTTATTTATGACGCATGCTAATTAAACCAGCGTGTCTGTCTAGTCTCATTTGAATAAAAGGTCAGAGGTCAGACTTAGTTTTGTTTGGGGGGGGGGAACACTCAGATTCAGTCAATCTCATGTCAATCTTGAGTACCTATAGAGTAGTATTGCATCCTTCATATCTCCGAAAAGTCTTTAGTTTTATTATATTTATAAAAGAAATATAGGCTGTACCGAGTCTTTCCGGAAAAAACAGAGCGCCTGGGGGCGTATCTTGTGGGCGGAGCTAAAGAATGACGAGTGCGCACAAAGCAGTGACGTCCTCAAGCGTGGAGAAAAAAACGCTACCCAGATTCAACTAATACATATATGATCCAGAATCAGATCCGGAGGCTGAAATAAATTGAACAGGAGAAACAGCAACAGCAGGACGTCCGTCTCTGTGGTATGTACTGTATTTAGTGGCCTGTCAACATTTGTGTGTGTTTACTCGCAGTTTATGAGGACATGATTCGGTTTATGAACTATTGTATGTGACTAAACCTTAGCAGTAGCAAGCAAAACGGTTTTGCACGTCAGACTAGTGTAACGTTATACATAGAACAACAATGGAGGAACCGTTAGCGCATTTGAATGATGAAGCATGCGATCGCGTCGTTTACTGATGTTTACTCACGCGACGACAGCCAACAGCACAGACATTTGAAGCAGTTTTACTCACCGGCTGCTTCCAACGCAGGACCGAACCTTTATCGCTGGGACCGCTCCGTCAAAAACACACTTCTTTGGTATGAATTGGTGAAGTCCTGTGACAGCAGTGGCCGTGGAAATCCACTTTGCGACGCGACTGAAGCGATGTTGTGAAGCTTCCCGTCATTTCTGCGTTCAAATCGGTTCAAATGCAGCGCTGCCTTCCTGGAATGCTGTGCTGAAGCGTTGAAGTCGCTTGATGTCACCCATGGGAATAAAGTGGAGCGCGGCGCGGAGTGTTTATGGGCGTGCATTTCCTCTCTCGCTCTAGTCACGCGCACCCGCAACCTACCGGGAGAAGAGGCCGTACGGCCCATACAAGGATCTTCCGCTCTTATTAACGTCAAGCCGACCCATACTCGATGGAACTCTCAGAAACTTGTGAGAAACCGGAAGGAGTATTTTTGACACAGAAATACTCCATCAAACGCCCAACATTAGTTTTTGAAACTTTGTCTGTTTAGGATGGGAATCCAAGTCTTTTACAGTGTAAAAAGCTCAGTATGCATGAAATAGCATCCCACCCACCCCCCTTTAATAACATTGAATACAGTACTGAACTTTCTGAATTTGTCCGCTACAATGGTTTAAGTTTTGCTTATCAGGTAGATCTTTCAGAGTGTCTTGAGGGGTGAGGTGTTTAAGTTGCAACATATTGGGGTACCTCAGGGCTCGATGTTTGGACGATTTATCTTCTCCGTCTACATCACATCACTTGGATCTGTCATTCAGAAACATGGCTTTTCCTATCACTGCTATGCTGTGACACACAACTCTACCTCTCATTCCAGCCAGATGATCTGATGATAGCTGCTCGCATCTCAACCTGCCACATAGCTAGAACGGCCTGGTCTTGCAGGTTTGCCTAATACAACATTATGAGGACTAGGCCCTTCCTATTGGAGCGTGCTATACACAACTCATTGTCCAAGCTCTTGTTCTATCCATAACTGGACTTTTGTAATGCTCTCTTGTCAGACCTTCCAGCATGTAGTCAAACCTCTGCAATTGATCCAGAACCCAGAGAGACTGGTCTTTAATGAGCCAAAGAGAGCGGACATCTCTCTTTATTAATTTGCTCTGGTTGCCAATAGCCGCTCGTTTCAAATTCAATGCACTAATGTTTGCCTATACAGAAAGAAAGACCGCTGGCTCTGGAATCCCATATTTAAACTAACTCAGATTTATGTGCCCTTCCAAAAGCCTGCATTTTGCGAGTGAATGGTGCCTTCTGATGCCATCCCAAAGAGGCACAAAATTACTTTCACAAACCATTACCCTGACTGTTCCAAGCTGGTGGATAAACCTGCCTAACTCAACCCGAGCTGCTTAGTCTTTAGCCATTTTAGAAAAATGTTTCACATGCCCCATTAATACTATCATTTACTATTATATTATGTTTTTTGTGAGCACTTGCATGATGCCGTATTGTTGGTTTGATTGCTTCTATTGTTCTCATTATTTGCACAACGTTTTGGGGAAAAAAAGAAAAAAAATACAATTATAAAAGAATGCTTGTTTTCCTATTTATTTTGTTTTGTAAAAAAAAATTGTATAGGGTCACTAACGACCCGAGGTGTGTAACAGTGTAAGTATATTTTTACTGCACAAAAATATTTTAATCTTTGATGACTGAATATGTGCAAATTGCCTTTATCCCATAAGATGGCAATGATAAAGTGCCGTTTCACTCAAAGTTACCACAGGCAGAAAACAAAATTATTGAAAGATTCATCAGCGAAACGAATCGATCAAATTATTGATTTTGAAGATGTTGAAAATTATAGTTTTGAGAATATGTTTGAGATCAGGAGTGAGCTGGATTCTCCATGTAATGGGAAATGAGCTCTGATGAGGGATGATGGTATAAAACATCTGCTCAAACTGAACCCTTCCAAACGCAAAAGGGTACACTGTAAATTAAATTCAGGTCTCCAATTGAAACATTTTAAGTGAATCATGACATCTACATTTTTCAGTTGGCTGAATTAAATTTCTGAGAATTAAATTGCATCAATTCACAGAATTTCAATTGGGCCAACTGAAAAAGTAATTAATTTACAGAATTTCAATTCGGCCAACTAATACATTTAGATGTGATCAGTCACTAGAACATTTTCAGTTGGAGACTTTTTTTTATTATTATTTTTTTTACAGTGTAACAAAATACACTCATCTAAAGGATTATTAGGAACATCTACTAATGCTGTTTGACCCCCTTTCGCCTTCAGAACTGCCTTAATTCTATGTGGCATTGATTCAACAAGTTGCTGAGAGCATTCTTTAGAAATGTTGGTCCATATTGATAGGATAGCATCTTGCAGTTGATGGAGATTTGTGGGATGCACATCCAGAACACTAAGCTCCCGTTCCACCACATCCCAAAGATGCTCTATTGGGCTGAGATCTGGTGACTGTGGGGGCATTTTAGTACAGTGAACTTATTGTCATGTTCAAGAAACCAATTTGAAATTATTCGAGCTTTGTGACATGGTGCATTATCCTGCTGGAAGTAGCCATCAGAGGATGGGTCCATGGTGGGATGGACATGGTCAGAAACAATGCTCAGGTAGGCTGTGGCATTTAAACAATCCCCAATTGGCACTAACTCCCCCACACCATTACACCACCACCAGCAGCCTCACGGTGGTAACAAGGCATGATGGATCCATGTTCTCATTCTGTTTACGCTAAATTCTGACTCTACCATTTAAATGTTTCAACAGAAATCGAGACTCATCAGATCAGGCAACATTTTTCCAGTCTTTAACTATCCAATTTTGGTGAACTTGTGCAAACTGTAGCCTATTTTTCCTATTTGTAGTGGAGATGAGTGGTAACCGGTGGGGTCTTCTGCTGTTGTGGCCCATCTGCCTCAAAGTTGTGCGTGTTGTAACGAGTGGTTATTTCAGTCAAGGTTGCTCTTCTATCAGCTTGATTCAGTCAGCCTATTCTCCTTTCACCTCTAGTATCAACAAGGCATTTTCATCCACAGGACTGCCGCATACTGGATGTTTTTTTTCCTTATCACACCATTCTTTTTAACCCCTAGAAACGGTTGTGCTTGAAAATCACAGTGACTGGGCATATTGTGAAATATTCAGACCGGCTCGTCTGGCACCAACAACCATGCCACGCTCAAAACTGCTTAAATCACCTTTCTGAATTCTGACATTCAGTTTGGAATTCAGGAGGTTATCTTGACCAGGACCACACCCCTAAATGCATTGAAGCATCTGCCATGTGATTGGTTGATTAGATAATTGCATTAATGTGAAATTGTATAGATGTTCCTAATAATACTTTAGGTGAGTGTATGCTTTTTTTTTTTTCTTCTGCATTTGGTACTCTAATATCAGGAGAGTTTTATATTATCTCGACAGGTGTCTATCCATCGGTGTTAGATTAGAATGATATAGATGGATTTTAGATATAGATCTAAAATCCGGGTCACTAATGACCCGAATGTGTAATAATGATAGGTGAAAACCATTCATGCATTTAAGTGTTAACAATACTTTGCTAACACCCATACACTGAGTAACAATATTATAGTTTTTCAGAAATAAAAGCATGAATAATCCTTTTTAAATCACTGGGGGACAAAAATGGTTTAACCATTACTATTGATCTTAGAAACGAGATTTGACCAATTAATTCATCTGTTTATCAAATTTCAAAGAACTATCAAAATACACACCAAGGTTCTTCACTGCAGATTTACAGAAAGTCAAAAGAGTTATGAGTGTCAGTGCCCCGAACCAGATTATTTAAGTTTTGCTTTCATTCAAATTTAGAAACATCTCAATATTAGTGATTCAAAAGAACTTGTGTCATGTTTCCGCAACACCTTAGTGTTGTCTCCGCATAACAATGAAAATATACTCCGTGCTTATGAAATATAGAAACCTATGGGATAATGAAATAAAAATTGGGCCAAGAATGAATCTTTGCGGAACCCCACTAGACGATGGGGCCATTTTAAAATGTTTTAGTGTATGGATACATTAATATGCTAAATATCCCCGCACCTCCACTCAGCTCAGAGATCTTCAGATATTCTTCTTCTCGCTATATGACTGTTCACTTCTTGGAGTATTACCGCCACCTACTGTATAACTTACATAGGGGATGCATCTGAATTTTTTTTTTTATGTGTGTGTTCAGCTCCTTCAGCTTCCACAGTGGGCTTCACACTCTCTGAGATGGGTAAAAGCACCACAAAGTCCATATCCTATGCTCTATACCTGTACACTTTCAAAAGGTTAAAATCGCTATATGTCTGATTATCTCTCAAACTCTTTCCCAAGAGGTGCAGTACACAAAAAAAAAGACTATTACGATAATCACAATATTTTACTACACTTTAAAACACATGTTACTGTTTCTAAAACATCTCATCACACATACTATGATCTTGCTTCCCCATGATTGCAAGTGTTCATTTAATCCTGTCTGTCCAAACCTTAATCTGGAAATCATTACTTCTTCCTTTCTATCTCTTTCATTGTTATAATATCACCTGCCCGCACCACTATTGTCCCATTTTTGTTGTCATATTTTTATTACTTGCTTGGAATATACACTCCTTTAACAACTTTCTGACTGACTGGATCTTTAGAGCTATCTGTATAAAAGAATAAAATGTTTATTTCATAAAACCACTGAAACTATCTCTCTTTTTTTTGCGGGCCTCTAACAATCTAATTTCAACAGCCGGTTCCGGAATGTTTCATACTGATGCACCATTTGGTGGTATATTAGGACAGATAACTTTATCCTTCAGACCACATTCCTTCATATAGACCCAATAATGCTTTAAAGGCTACCTCTGGTAAGTTTTTTAACATGCTGTAACTGATCATGTCTATCCCTGATGTATTCTTTGAATTATTAAAGGTGCGCTATGTAGTATTTTTGCAGTAAAATATCCAAAAACCACTAGGCCAGTGTTATATATTTTGTTCAATTGTGTACCTATAATCTCTCAAATGTTTCCAACTATTTGTAAATTGTGAGAAAATTGCTATTTTAACTAAGGACCGGGCCGTTTCAGCATAGCGTTTGAGCGAGTCGCCTGTCAGTCGCGTCATATCTGCGTTACCCTGCGTTTTATTCTGCAGAATCGCTTTTCTCTTAGCAGTGTGAACAAGTGTCACAGCAGCGCCGAGCGAACACACAGAGTAAAGTAATAACATAATTTTAAACACATTTAAATGTATCTAATATGATAAACAGAGCTGCTTTACCTTATAATCATGACCAGAAAAGGCGGAAGTGCGCGCGCCCGGCGACTGTTTCCCGTCCCGTCATAATAAAAGTCCCGGTACTCGCGAGCCGTGTGTTTGTATAAAAATCACTCCAGCGGCCTTGCTCAGCTCCACAACACTCGGTCCTGCTCTGCTTTACACTACAGTAACGTTAAAAACCGCATCCATGAACATGATTTCTGCCCGAGTCCTATTTTCCACCGGCTGTGAGTTGAAGACCACATGTCCCAAGATACTGCGCTCACACTTGGCGTCATTAAACTACGCCTTTGTTTAGAATAGGCGCCCTCCAAAGGATGGAAAGTTTTACAAACATTCTTATATACTTTACTTATTTCCTGACCTCTTTTTAAGAACTTCTCATCCAAGTTTTTAATACTGTGTGAATTTTTAGCAAAGGTTTTAGCTGAGACTGCTGCCTTTTCCTTATTTGTAACAATCATTTTCCCTTCCTTTTCTATTACAGGGATCTCTTACTTTTAATACCATTGATTTCCCTTATTTCTCACACCACATGCATTTCAGTCTCTGCAGGCCTTTCTTTTTGCATTTTAATTACCCTTCTTTTAGTTGCACTTTTCTTCTGATATTCTACCATTGTATCTTGAGTTATTAACCTTTTTAAAAACCAAAATGCCTTATTCCTCTCTGTGATTGCCACTCTGCATTCTTCAGACCACCACAGTGCATTTTTTTCTTCTTTCCATTACTTCTTATTAAAGGTATAGATTGGTTTGCTGCATAATTAATCTCTCCTACTTTCTTACTATACTTCTTCTCAATAGTTCTAATTTTATATTTTTTACATTTTCTTTACACATTATATTGAATTCCTTCCATTTCATCTGTTTAAATCCCCATACACATTGACTAATGTTTTCCTATTGTACTCATTTTTTATTTTCTCATATCACGGGCCAATAATCACTACCCATATTGTCTTCACATAGTGTCAAGTGCCGACTAAAGCTGCTGACATTATATAGAGACAAGACGTGCCACTTGTCCTTTTTGGTTTACCATCATTCAAACACACCAGTGAATGTTCTTCTATAAAAAAGTTCTACTATTTACCCATTATTATCTTTTTGCTACCCCCATAAACCATTATTAGCATTAAAATCCCCACATATAATAACATTTGCCCTGTGTATCACCCATAACTTCCTCTAAAATATTATTACTTAATTCTTTACATGGATTATAACAATTTCTGATTACCTCTGAGTATTCTCATTATTGCTATATTAATATACTCTGCATTACAATTTTCATATATATTTTTTTGTATGCTATAACCTCTTTGCTAAATGTTGCACACCCTCCCCCTCTTCCATTTCCTCTGTCCTCCCTCTTTACTATATAGCAATTGATCTTAAAATCCAAGGAGCTATTTAACCATGTTTCTTGAATACAAATTATGTCTGTTGTTTTTTTTGTTTTTGTTTTCAAAATCCCATGAACTTCCAGCTGACTTTTGTTTCCTTTAGGAATTTATTAGCACATCCTACAATAATCTTTATCTTATCCAACTTCCTCTCTACTTCTGATGTACCATTTATTACAGCACATATGAATGCCACAAAATCTATTATATTTATCATAAAAATCAGATCTGATACATTTCTTGCAAGATTTACATTTACTGGATATAAGAATCCACACTGATTCCTGGCTCATTGATTCTCTCTGTCCCATCTGTATTTTATCTTATGAGTAGCTTCTGCATTATGTTAGCTTTTGCATTGTTTTTACTTTTTGTATTTCCTGAGCTTCCTGTTGTACAGGGGATCTGTTGTATACTGCATGTCCTCCCCCACAGTTACAGCATTTGATCTCTGCTCCCTCTTCACACTTGGCATATTCATGTTCTCCTCCGCACTTTGCACAACGCATTTTCCCTTTACACTGTTTTGCCGTATGTCCCATTCTCTGGCATTTAATACATCTCAAAGGGGGAGGTATGTAGTCTTGAACCGAAAAGCTTATAAATCATAGCTTTACCCTTATCGTTAGAGCGGGCTACTCCCTTCGAAATGGATAATCACGCTTAGTGCTATCACATCTTTTATTGTCTTTCCACATCTGCAATCTTCTATAGCAGAGATATAACTGTCTCTATTCAAGCTTCATTTAATTTCGTCCATGTTTACGTTAAAGGTGCAATATGTAGGATTTATGTCGTAAAATATCTGGGGAAAAAACTAGGCCTATGTAATATATTTTGTTTAGTTAAGTACTTACAATAATCCCAAATGTTTCCAACTATTTGCAAATCATGAGAAAATTGCTATTTTAAGGAACCGGGACGTGCAAGCCTGTCAATGGCATCATCCGCGTTACCCTCTGTTTCCACTTTTATTGCTGTAGAAACAATGGCAACAGACGTGGACAACAGCATCACATCTCGCGGCATGCTGTTGTATTTTCATTTTAAACATTAAGGATCATGGCAAGCAGACTTTGGAACAAAATGAGGACCAGTGTTGGCGTGGCTTTTCCGAGATAGCGAGAGCTTCGCAGAAAACTTTGACTAGATAGAGATGCCGTTCTTGCGTGTGCTTTATTAGACAGGTGAGCACATTTACATAAAACAAATGAATGGTTTGTAGCTCAAAACAATGAAATATTAGAATATTGTCAGTAGGCCTTTAGAGGCTATTCTAATGTTAATGTAGCTCACTGCTAGTCTCATACAGCCAACAAACTAACACACAGAATAACATTATAACTTTCAACACACTCAAATGCAGTTTAGATAATGTAGGCAAATTGAAAAAGCATCGCGCTTCCTCACTATTTTAATTCAAATAAACTGACGTTTATGAGTAGTGATTTAGCGTAAAATCTGTCCTCATTTCTTTATATCCCCCGGGACTCTAATATCTGTCTCTTTAGTCTCTCTGTCTCTTTAGTAATCGTGCCCTACTTCAGTAAAAAAAAACGTTGACACATAGATGTGATTGGTTACAAAGTAGTTTGTGACATCAGAAACCACTCCAGTGATTTCAAAATACTCAGCAATGGTGTTGATTTATGAATCTGCACATCTTAAAGCATATTAAAAACACCACATAGACATATAAATAACGTTAAAAACTTGATTTTCACCATGAATTTAAATGTAAATTGTAAATGGGAATACTACGAACATCTGTCTCTTGTCCAGTATTCAGCGATTATGTTCTTAAAATCATTATTTTAATATCTACCTCTTTTAGAATATGTGGAATATATAGAGGCCTAAATAAAGGTCACACTCAGAGCTGAAAGTTGTAGACATGTAAATCAGACCACATGTTAAAAATTATTTATTTCAATATTTTCAGCAAAAGCATGAAAGTGTATGAATAAAGGTTACATTTGTTATATAAAAGCTCCTCAAATAATGACTAGACCTAATAAATGTAAAACATACAATCTGTGATCATTTCAAGTTAGATATAAAAGTTTCAAAAAATGATGTTTTTAGTAAGGTTTTTTTTTTCAAAGCTCCAGACATTAATTCAGTGAAAATGTCAACAGTGTGCAGACAGCGAGAGGATGTTCCAGTCCTTCCTCTTAGATGACATCAGCAGCATAATATCTTTGAAAATAAAACAAAACATGCCAAAAATTAAGGTGATGCTGACATGTAGCACGATAATAAATTGTTATCCCACTGCTGCGCATCCCTAGACTATTATGACGAACAGTGCGCTCAGTAGAGATTTCCTCAACCTCTGTGATAGACAGCATTGACTAATATGGAATTTGTGCATGCACAATGCATTTGTGAACATTGTGAATGTTCTGTAAGAGTCATAGAGGAAAGATTATGAATAATTAAGAGTCAATGAAATGTTACTTTTGCAGCTCACTTGTGATGGGTTGTTTCAACTCACTTTTTTTGGTCCATTGCCAACTGTCATTTCCATGTTTGCTGGCAGATTTGCAGCACCAGCAATCCTGCTACTATCATATAGTGTCTATACTTTGACACTGAAGCCTTAAAAAAAACAGCAAGAGTTTGTTAAGCATCAGTAAGAATATTTTCTCCCAGTCAACACAGTTTACTCTTTAATTTCCTATTTGGCCTGAAGCATTCTTGGTCAAACAAAACCATCAAGCAGCCGCTTCTTCAAGAGATGTTCTGAAGTGTACAAACCCATTTTTGTTCTGGTAAATTGTTGCATCATTCCTGTCATCCTTCCTTTTACGGTGGGTACAGAAAGTATTCAGACCCCCTTAAATCTTTCACTCTTTGTTATATTGCAGCCATTTGCTAAAATCATTTAAGTTCATTTTCTTTCTCCTTAATGTACACACAGGACCCCATATTGACAGAAAAAGGGAATTGTTGACCTTTTTGCAGATTTATTAAAGGGGTGGTAAAACATGATTTCCCTTTACTAACTTGTGTAATGTTGCTGTTTGAGCCTAAACAACATCTGCAATGTTACAACATGCAAAGTTTAAAGCAAAGGGAGATATTTGCTTTTAAAGAAATACATTTCTATGGACTAGCTACAGCAAGCAGCGGTAGGGAACTACAGCCTTTTCCTCCAGGGTTGCTGGTATCAGCAGCCCCAATATTTACATAAATCCGTCCTCCGAGAATATTGGGGGCAAGGCCATTTTGCAAAGCCGACCAAACGCTGTTATTTTCATCCGGATTGCAGGTCCACTTTGTTCAGCCTTCAAAGTAGGGATGCGCGGTATACTAGTACTGGGAAAATACCGGTATATATTTTATTTCAAACAGTACGATATCATTAATTTGAACATTTAAATAAAGACAGGAGTAGAGGTGATATTTGTAATTACTGTGCTTATAAAACTGATGAAGAACCATCAAATCTAGCCAAGCATCTGTCACGATCCTGACTTTAAGGCCATGTGTACACCAAAGCCTTTTTTTTTAACGCAGCTGGCTGGCGTTTTCAGTTGTTTTCAATGGGAGTCCCGCACGTTAGAACGCCTGGAGCGCACCGAGGTGCTGAGCGAGTATTTCATGCTCAAGCGCTGAGCGTTCAGCCTTTTTTACTGGTCGCAGAGAGTTGAAGAATGTTCAACTTTGAGTAACATTCATCACTCAACGCTCATCACTGCCACTCTTCACCCAGCCGTCCAATCACAGTGGAGGAGGGGCAGGACAAATACAACACCGACCAACTGACACATTCTGCGTGTCGTGAACAAGAGTCAACCTCCTGCGATCTCTCTTGAAGCCAATACGGAAGTAATGTAAACTGTAATTCCTCAACTGGCCACTAGAGGCAGGCTCCAGAAGGAAGCAGAATCTTATTGAGCCCCATGTTAAAATGCGCAACTTTACAGCAGAAAAAAACCTGTTTACAGCCTGGTACAAATTGTGGTTTTTGCCTATACGGCTAATTTTGACCTTCATGACAACTGTGAGGGGGGTGAATTTTTTTATAACTCATTCGTTTACAGTTTTTTTCTCAACTGAAGAAAAAAAACGCTGCCTGCCAAAATGCTCTCAAGCGCTCACAACAAGGTGTTTTCAGCAGAGCGCCTAGCATTTTCAGCTGGCTAAAAACTCTTTGGTGGACACACGGCCTCCAGACATTCTAAAAACGCAGCGCTCCTATTGAAAACAATTGAAAACGCCACCCAGCTGCGTGAAAAAACGCTTTGGTGGACACACGGCGTAAGACTACTTAAAGGGTTACTTCAGCGAGTAGCATATGGCTTTGTATCAGTAAAAACCCTGGAGTATATTCAAATGATTAAATATTGATTTACCATATACAAAATACACACTGAACATTCGTGTTAGACATAACCGACGGTGTCTATGTGAATACTCACTAAAGACGGACATTTTTTACATAATTTCTTATATTTAACTGTTTAAGGAAACTTAATTTGGAATGTGTGAGCTCTAAGGCTTGTGTGTGTCGTTGGTATGAGCTCCCATCCCATGTAACAGTTATTAGGAAATGCTATAAAATCGCTTGCATGTTCAAATTTGATTCACGTTAGCTATCCCGAAACGAACGTGAAAATGTTGAATCAGAGCATGCAGATTGCTTTAATAATAATAATAATAATAATAATAATAATAATAATAATAATAATAATAATAATAATAATACATTTTATTTGTATTGAACTTTACATTTGGAACAAATCTCAAAGTGCTACATTTAAAATCATTTAAAAAATTGTAAAATACTAATAGATTTAATAGTTAAAAGACATACGTTCTCCTAGAAAAAAAAGTTTTAAGTCCTTTTTTAAAAGTCTCAAGAGCTTGAGGTGCATTCCAAATCCGAGGAGCGGCAAAACAGAAGGCCTGATCACCCATAGTGCTGAGCTTAGTTTTGGGAAGAAGGAGGAGGTTTGAGTTTGTTGAACGAATTGATCGAGTAGTTGAAGGTGTGAGAAGTTCTTTCAGATAGGAGGGGGCATTTCCATTGATGCACTGGTGGGTTAGAAGGGAGACCTTATATTCAATCCTGACGCAAACAGGAAGCCAGTGAAGTAAATGGAGAATGGGTGTTATGTGATCGAATTTTTTGAACACTCAATGATTAAAAGATGTCTTGCAGAGGTTTTTTATATGGGCTTCAAAGCTGAGTTGTGGGTCAAATCTTACATCAAGATTGGTGACAGTTGTGGAGAGGGGAATGTCCTGACCAGAGATAGTTATACCAGTTATGGAGGAAGACTGTGTTTGATGTGGTGTGCCAACAAGTATTGCCTCAGTTTTAGAGCTGTTTAACTGGAGGAAGTTGTGCTTCATCCACACCCTTATCTCCTCCAGACAGGCAGTGAGTGTTGAAGACGGAGATGATTTTGGGGAGATTGCAGAGGTGTGTGTTTTTGATTTCATTTACAGTTGTGTGTCATCAGCATAGCAGTGAAATGAGACTTCATAGTGGCTAATAACATGGCCGAGGGGGGTGATGTAAATGATGAAGAGAATGGGGCCAAGGACTGACCCCTGAGGGACCCCGCAGGTAACTGTGTGTTCCCGGGACTTGCACTTCCGAGTGAAATGTTCTGTTAGTGAGGTATGATTTAAACCAGTTTAGAGCAGTGTCAGTGAGTCCAATGGTATGATGCAGCTGGTTAAGGAGTATGCCATGATCCACTGTATCGAAAGCAGCTGACAGATCGAGGAGTATGAGGAGGGATGGTGAGCCTGCATCAGCTGTCATCCGTAGGTTATTTGTGACTCTAACCAGGGCTGTTTCTGTACTGTGTGCAGAACAGAAACCAGACTGAAATTTTTTGAAAAGATTGTTGTATTTTAGATGATCCTGGTGGGAAGCTACAACTTTTTCCAGTACTTTGGAGATGAATGGGAGATTGGAAATGGGCCTGTAATTTGCAAGCGCATCTGGGTCAAGGGTGGGCTTTTTGAGAAGTGGTCTGATTATGGCAGTTTTTAGGGCAGATGGAACATTGCCAGACTGGAAGGAGTGGTTTATTATAGTGGTAATCAGAGGACTTAGAACAGAGGTATTTACTTTTACTAGAGCTGTAGGAAAAGGGTCAAGCGCACGGGTGTACAGGTGCTTTCATGTCGGTGCGATGTCTTTTGAAGCTAGAAGCAATTTGCTAATTTTGAGCTAACCAATCTGAGCCCACTGCGTATTTTTGAAGGACTGGCTTCATAAAACCCGGAAACCATCAGACCGTTTTTACAAGAAGGGACAAAAATAATGCTTTTTTTTTTTTTTTAAACGAAGCATGAACACATGTTACTGTGCACCCCACAAACACAATCAGGCCTTCAAAATAATGTTTTTACCACATCTTTAATATCATTTTATTGCTTTTGTATTAGTTGTTTGAAGAGTAAAAAAAAGATATTGGTCGGTCGTAACGCAAATTTACAACCGGCAAGTCGGTCGAACTAAAAGCAAAAAAAATCCCAAAATTTAAGTCAGTCCTAAATTGACAGGATCGGTCAGGTTACGGCAATCAAGAATATTTTGAAGGATGGCCTCAGTGTTGAAAAAATTTAATGGTGGCACCCCGCCCACAGCTCGTGATAACTTACCGATCTACAAACACGTGCACTAGGCAGTTAGCGAATCAGAACACAGAAGGGCCAGCTAACCAATCTGAGCCCATTGCATATATTTGAGGGACGGGCTTCATAGAACCCGGAAACCATCAGACCGTTTTTACAAGAAGGGACAGAGCAGTGTAGAATAAAGGTAAAATATATGAAAAATAATGCTTTTTTTTTTAAACAAAGCATGAATATATCTTACAGTGCACCTCACAAACACAATCAGGCCTTCAAAAGAATGGGTTTTACCACCCTTTAAAAAAGAAAAGCTGAAATACCACATGGTTCTAAGTATTCAGACCCTTTGCTCAGTATTTAGTAGAAGCGCCCTTTTGATCTAATTCAGCCATGAGTCTTTTTGGGAAAGATGCAACAAGTTTTTCACACCTGGATTTGGCGATCGTCTACCATTCAGGCTCTGGCTGAGCCCAAGTTGTTGTGAAGCCACTCCTTCATTATTTTGATTGATATTTCATTATTCCCTTATTATAAGGGGAACCTTCGACCCAGTCTTGAGCACTGTAGAGAAGGTTTTCGTCTAGGATATCCCTGTACTTGACCGTGTTCATCTTTTCCTCAATTGCAACCAGTCATCCTGTCCCTGCAGCGGAAAAACACCCTCACAACATGATGCTGCCACCACCATGCTTCACTGTTGGAACTGTATTGGACAGGAGAAATTTTCCTCCACACATACCAATTAGTATTAAGGCCAAAAAAAATGATATTGGTCTCATCAAACCTGAGAATCTTATTTCTCACCATCTTGAAGTCCTTCATGTGTTTTTTTAGCAAACTTTCATGTGTCTTGCACTGAGGAGAGACTTCTGTCGGGCCACTCTGCCATAAAGCCCCAACTACTGGAGGGCTGCATTGATGGTTGACTTTCTACAACTTATTCCGATCTCCCTACTGCATCTCTGAGACGAGTCAATGGTGGGAGGAGCCATGGAGGAGTTGACTGTGAGGAGGATGACGTCCTGGGATGACCAATGGAGAAGGAGCCTCTGATGGAGCCGAGGAGCCCCCGCGAAGACGTTGGTCCTGAAGATCGAGGTGACACCGCAGCGATGAGCACCCGAGCTGGAACCGGTGAACCAGAGGGCAGCAGCTGATCCAGAGGTACCGAGGACAAAGGCACAGCCAGATTAAGCCGCAGGCGAAGGCAGGTCGACGACTGACCAAGGCGAAGCCAGAGAGACGAGTGAGCCTGGAGAAGCCATATGGCCGATGGTTTCCGGTGGAGCTGAAGGAGGAAGGAGGCAAGGGGGCACCGAAGAGTCGACAGGCCGAGGCGGAGCAGGGGACACCGAGGCTGCAGGCGGAGACAGGACTCAGTGCCGGAAAGAGCTGGTGGCCAGAAGACACGCTGCGTCTCCACACAGCATGTGGGTGGCGCAGAGGGGCGGCAGGGCAGCAGCAAAGGAAGCACTGAGGAATGGACCAACTAAGGAGGCGGGAGAGGGAGGCTGGGTGGAAATTTTTAAACCTCAGGAGATAAAGGGGACACTGGAAAAACCTCTCCGAAAAAGTCAATTAGGTCCACCTCAAAAGCCTTCCTCAATTCTTCTGTGGGACTGCTTGCGACTTCCTGCAACTCATCCACTGTAGAGGTGTTGTGGGCGGGGCTTTCCTCTCAGCCCTCGAACTCCACAATGTCTCCCTCAGCAATGTACGGCGTTTCTGGCTCATGCACTTGGTCAGACCTCTGTTGGTGGTCGGGGCTCCATTGCGATGACACCCTCCGTCCTTGTCCTCGGTACGAGCTCGTTCTCTGTGGTGGTCAGTCCCCACGGTCTGCGGTGGGCTCGTGCAACTTCTCCGTTGCGTCACTTGCTGATCTCTGGCAGTGGTGAAGTAGGACTGGTAATGCTGTCCTCCTCAGCGGGGCCGATGGTCAATGGCGAGTGGTTACTTACCAGTACCCACTCCACAAATGCTGCAAAGTCTTCCTTTGAAACACCCACTGGAACTTGTGCCTTAGACCGCTCGCTCAGGCCAGCGTAGTAGAACACAATAAGCGAGCGGTGTGGGAAACGGGACAGGCACACGAGCTGGAGAAAGTCCCGGGTGTGTGCTTCCAGTGGACTGAGGGTTTAAATACACAGGGCATATGAGGATAACAAGGTGCAGGTGATGGACAAGGCACAGGTGACTGACTAATTAACCGAACTGTGGAGAAACACAAGCTAAACCAAAACAGACAAGACAGGCATATTCTCTCAAGAAAGAGAATATATGAGTGTCAAGAAAATGGTCTGTGACCCTGTCGTACCAACTAGGAGTCTTTTGAAGTGACTTGACCAGTGTCCTCTCAATGGCCAGCAGAGCTTTAAAATATTAAACTCTGTAAAACTGAAACAAGGAATGTGGTGTATAATTGTGTGTAATGTATGATGAAAATCAAGCAATTTCGCCAAGCAAATATCAAAGAAATAGGTTGCAGTAGTTTTTATTTCGACTGAACTTGAGAAATCCGCGATGAGACTGAGCGCGAATAGCCTCAGTGATTCCTTATAGTACAGAATCGCTGTCAGTCAAAAGGAGATGCAGTCTCTCGACAGACCCTCCAATCATCACGCAGAAGCTCGGAGTCCGGGCCAGCCCACTCCCCATTCACCCCCAGAGACGCTGAGCGTCCGTGGGCGGGACATAATCGCAGCGTTTATCCAATGACCGTCTAGTTTCGAAGCGCTGAAAAAAAACGTTCAAAGCAGCCCCATTGAAGTCAATGGACGCTGGGCTTCAATAGGGAAATGCACTGTGACGCTGCGGGAATGTATGAGAAGGAAATCGAGTCAGCCGACCTGCTATATGTAACTGATTCTGAACAAACTCGTCTTTGAGATGAACGTTTTCTAACGCATTTTTAGTCAATAAAATATTAATACAATAGTACATATTTGACCATTAATTTTGTGACATTATAAGGGAAGCCGAGCTTCCCTTGCAGTCTTAAAGAAATTGCCACTGCTTAGGACCATGTGATATTTCAGTTTTTCTTTTTAAATAAATCTGCAAATATGTCAACAATTCTGTCAATATGGGGTGCTGTGTACATTCATGATAAAAAAAATGTACTTCAATGATTTTAGCAAATGGCTGCAACAAAGAGTGAAAAATGGAAGGGGTCTGAATAATTTATGTACGTATGTGTCTGTTTAATTACTATTTTTTCACTTAATGCAGTGACAATCAGCCAATTAAATTATATTCAATTCAATTGTCACAAGAATCAAATAAAGAAAAAAGGTGGTTAATGGCCTTTTAGAAATGTGATGCCTGGAAAACATTAAATGGAAAACATTAAAATAGAGTTTATGCCACTTTACCGTGTTCTCTTGATTTTGAGATTTGTGGAGAACTTCATATACCTCATAATTAAAAGTCCCATCTGAAATGGAAACAAGCCATAAAAAATAATTATGCTATTTTTTGCAACCAATTTTAATTTGATAACATTACACATTTTCTAAACCTAAGGAAAACCTAAGGCATCAATTGGGAATTGTGCAAACTGTACGACTGGATCATAAAAATGAAGCGTTACATGCCAGAATCAAGACCAAATGTGACTTTGATAAAACAGCGTCTGAATATTGGTTAACATTATCCATCATTTTTTATTACACAGACCTCTGGAATGCTCGATTCTGATTGGTCAAAATTGTGCCATTAAATGCTGGTCAGATATTCCATAATACTGTAGGCAACATTGCTTGTCAGACCGTCAATGGACATATCCTGGACGTATTGATAATAAATAGGTAAATCTCAGACTGTATTGAGAATAACCTCAGAAGACTTCAGCACTGCTGTTGGATAAATGCACTCACCAGTAGTCAAAAATATAATGGGAACTTACTGTACATATAGTAGTCGAACGTAGAGTTAAAGTCGTAGTCTGGTGTTGGCGTGATGTCTTCAGACTCATCGGTGCCAAATGCAGTACCTGAGAGAATTTGACAAAATCATTTTATTTTATTAAGAAATAATCATACAACAATAAACATGTAAGGCATAATGAACAGTTAACCAGCAAAATAAACTACAGATCGTTTGAATGTGGAAATTTTTATATTTTTTTAATATTTTATTTCACTTTGAACTTTTTTTTGAACAAGTGTTTTATGGTTTTAGTTTTAGTTAACTATGTTATAATCCTGAATGGGACAACGATAAATCATATAGTTTAGAATCATTATAAAAATAAAACAAATTATACTCTCTTAGAAATCTTAATTCAACTTTTAGGCAAGACACCACAGGTGAATATGGTTAAAAAAAAAAAAAATTAAAAAAAAATGACTACCATATCACAATACTTCTCCAGTTGATTGATTAAATAAAGTAACAAAAAAAGTAGTACAAGTTTTCTGAAATGTTATGTTTAAATATGCAAATAAGGGCAGCTGTGGTAATCTGCCCAGTAGAGCTTTTAAAATAAAAGTCAACATAGGGTTTTTCCTCCTCTAGCAAAAATAAGTCCATTTTGTCATTTCATATAAAGTACAGACACTTGCACCATAACGCATTGTAAAGCAGCATGATAGACTACATCCCATTTTATTTTAAATATTCAAAGGCGCATGCATATATATATATATATATCACTTATATTATATCACTTTAGTCCAAAACTGACAAAAATATACTTTCCACTATTTCCACTAGCTTTTTAAACAAAAAAGGAAAACTTTTTTTTTTTTTTTTACAAAAATAAAAGCTCAACTATAGTCTCAATTTTTTTTAAAGGCTGTCAATATGAGTACTATAAGTAAATTTATCATGAAGCAACCACTTGCTACTGTAGCTCAAATTGCTCACAAAGTTAATGCTGGTTCTGATAGAAAGGTGTCAGAATACACAATGCATTGCAGTTTGTTGTGTATGGCGCTGCATAGACGCAGACCGGTCAGGGTGCCCATGCTGACCCCTCTCCACTGCCAAAAGCGCCAACAGTGGACACGTGAGCATCAGAACTGAACCACATAGGAATGGAAGGTCTGATGAATCACATTTTATTTTACATCACATGGATGGCTGGGTGCGTGTGCATCACTTACCAGAGGAACACATTGCACCAGGATGCTCTATGGGAAGACGGCAAACTGGTGGACACAAGTGTGCTTTGGGCAATGTTCTGCTGGGAATCTTTGGGTCCTGTCATCCACGTGGATGTTACTTTGACACATACCACCTACTTAAGCATTGTTGCAGACCATGTACACCCTTTCATGGAAACGGTGTTCCCTGGTGGCTGTGGCCTCTTTCAGCAGGATAATGCACTCTGCCACAAACAAAATGGTTCAGAATTTTTTTGAGGAGCACAAGAGCACGTTTGAGGTGTTGACTTGTCCTCCAAATTCCCAGATCTCAATCCAATCGAGCATCTGTGGGATGTGCTAAACAAACAAGTCCGATCCATGGAGGCCCCACCTCGCAACTTACAGTACTTAAAGGATCTGCTCCTAACATCTTGGTGCCAGACACCACAGCACACCTTCAGGGGTCTAGTGGAGTTCATGCCTAGACAGGTCAGAGCTGTTTTGGCAGCAAAATGGGGAACAATGCCTGATCGGTGTACATCTTTGAATTTTAATTATGTTTTTGCTTTTTTAACTTTATCAATTAAAACTATTTGAGTGGGCAACTATTATTATTTATTGTGTTTATATTATCTTTTACTTCAGCAAAGAATGGAAAAGTTATGATGTACTCTGGGCCTGTGTTCAAGTGATGCAATGATTCATTCCAAAGATAGGCTCAATGAGAGAGAACGAGAGTCAGATAACAAAACAGCCAGAGGACTGATGAGTTCCAGCAGCAGCCTGTGGAGTCTGTAAAAAGGTCATCCACAAGATAAAAAAAAAAAAAACTTTTACTGTAGATGACGATCAAATGGACTTTCTTTTTTGTTTGGACTTTTCTGTGTTTATGTCCTTCTAATTTGAACATTCTTTCTTTCTTTCATTGGTGCTTTTCCATTGATGTTTTTTCCAGAAACCACTTAACATTGCAAGTCCATTGTGTCCAATTCCATCATTCTCAACCACAATATTATGATTGTCAAATAATATTTTTATTTCTTTGTGTATTTTCAGTAGGGCTGTCAAGCGATTACATTTTTATCTAATTAATTAAATGATGTGGCAATAATTAATTGAAAAATACTTCAAAATATCTTTTATGTTCTGCAAAAGAACAACACAAGGGTGACTAAATGTAAATGTAAAAGGCAGAAAATGTAAAAAAATATATATATATATTTTGGGGCAAACTATTGATACTCTATAAGAATATAAAACTCATTAGCAAGGTTTTCATTATAGATTTTCAATATTTTACTTGTACAATATTTTCTAAACGTGGATAAAAAAACTATTGCGAAATGACAGCGTTTCCATTAACCAATGTTATGACTAAAACGTTTTTTCCCCATCTCGCTAGAAGTCATTCCAAAAATCATAGCAAAGGATGTTAGTAGGTTTAACATTGCACATACAGGTTTCTGCAAATCTCATGTTAATCTTGAGTACATATAGAGTAGAATTGCATCCTTAATATCTCTGAAGGGTCTTTAGTTTTATCATATTTATTAAAAAAAAACAGATACGCTCTACCGATTCTTTATGAAAACAGCCAAACTCATGTAGTGGGCAGAGGTAAAAAATCAGAAGTACACACCCACACATCATGGCATTATCCCTGGATAACCTTCGATTCACTATACATTTCTGTTGGTTATATTATATGTACTTACACCCCGCCTGCAGTTTCAATTTGTGAACGGGGTCGAACAAACACACTTGCAGAACTCTGTTGCTGCTCCGGAAAAATAAACTGCATCCACTGTTTCCTTAACCCTGCGTTATTTGGGAAGCTGAACAAGGTTATCTTTCCCTTACTAGCAGAAACACACTTCTTTAGGGACATTGTTCATTTTATGCTCTAAAAACAAAAGGACAGCACTGCGGACACCATTAGCACCATTAGCCATTATTTTAAACTGAAGGAGACTTAGGCGTGTTATCAACAAACATTCCATTGTGATTACACATGGGTGTATCACACAAGCATTAATGGCAAGGAAAGCCCCTTATACTTGTGAGCGGCCACGTACAGTGCAAAAAAAAAAATGCTTTTCTTACTTTGTATTTTTGTATTTTTTCTAGTCCAAATTTTAAAAAAATTAAACCTCCTCCCTCACATCTCACCCTCCCCCCTATTGACAGAAATGAGAGGGAGGGGGAGATCATAGACAGTAAAAGAAATGGACTGAGCGATCCCATTGACGTCAACGGCGAAATAATGAAGTCAACCTAGGGGCGCTCACTTCCTGATGGCTGAGCGAACTGAGCAGGCTCAGACTGAGCTTGAGGACGTAGATGTGACGTGAGCCTCCTGTCTGACAGCTGTAGGTCTTCTAGTAGTTGTGGAAAGAGAAAGCTGAATCACGTTGTTTAAATATTTTCTCCCGTTGCTTTTGGCTCACTATGGGCTTCTCCCCATTCTTCCCCCTTGACTTTATCAGACTTTATGTCTCCACGTCCCCCCGACTGTCTCATAGACAGTAAAAGATTGACTGCGAGCGTCTCCTCAGGTCTATACGGTAATTTCTCAACTGTGCGACAGAGTCGCGTTGGTTATGACGCAATCGTTAGCCTATTTTTACAAAAACAGCTTCTGCGGGGCGATAGTGTTAGATACAAGGTAACGGAGCCTTTTATGCATTGTCATGTTTCTTTAGAAATAAACAATGGACAAATGGAGTCTTTAAACATCTCAGATGTAAAGTTATTCACTGTCAAAGTGACTCAAAAATGAATGGGAGTCAATGGGATGCTAACAGCAGGTGATGGCTTGGTTAGCAATGGCAGCCCCTAGGGGTGGAACGCTTTCCGAGCGCTAGATTACCCCCTTGGGGGAGATGTGAGGGGAGGATTTTTCAGCCGGGACTTCTTACTGCGCCGATTCGAAGTACTCTCAGAAGTGCTATTCCGCCATACATTATAGTTCTCCTTTTTAATCCGCATAGAAAAGCACCACGTTTTATTTTGTGTCATCATACTTGATCGTTCAACTATTCGTGTAACTGTATTTAAATAGGGAAAACGTGGAGGTGTTTGGTCGCTTCTAACTTGATCTCTGTTTGGTAGTGAATGAACTGGGTTTATGTCACATGCCTGTCCTGTCTTGTGTGCACATGTGGGTTTTGTCATGTCTCCGGTCTACTGTCAACCCGGCCCTTCTTGTTATCTGATTATTGGTTTATTTGCCCCACCTGTTCTCCCTCATTATCTGCCTTGTTTGTTCCCTTTATAATCTCCTTGTGTTTGTCAGTCTGGGTTGGATCCTTGTGTAATGTCTGCGTCTCCCGTCCTCCCCGTGATTCTGTTGGTTTGTTTAAGTTTATATTTTATTATTCTATTATGTGTTTTTCCCCCTCGTGGGTTTTGTTTTGAGTTTAGGTTTTATTTGTTATAAATAAATATATCATTTTCTGCACTTGAGTCCTCGCACCATTTTCCCTTGTCTGTGACGTGACAGTTTATAGTGGTCTAAGCTAAATGCTATCAGATCATCACCGCGCGTCAGAGAGATTAAGTGCATGCACTGAGAGAAGAGAGGTATGCATCAACATGTTTTAGTTAAGGGAATAACATAGTTTAATATGAAAAAATGGTTGAGTTTCTAGTCCAAACATCTAAGAAATTTTAGTAAGAAATACTAAGTAAGAAAACTGCTTTAACATCACTGAGGCATTTCTGTGTCGTTTAGAATTCTGTATTCCCATAATTCTTTTGTCTTTTATGAAGAACCCTAGCTCTCTCGTTGTCTGTCCAACAGTGCCTTCTTTAAAGAATTACTGATTTTTACATATGCCAGGTGACCTGTAAATGCAAAAACCTGTTTCTATTGCAGTTTTGCTAAATATTCCTTTTTCGAATGGCCTTAAAAACAACCTCATGCGAGCGTAAAAACTTGTATGTGATATATGATGTTTTTATTAACAAAGATTCGGGAGGAGCATTTTCAGATAATTGACACAGGTGGAGATTACTTAGCTAATCAACAAAAGAGGATGTCATACATCGATCAAGTTAAAAACACACCTAATGGCTCTCTTTATGAATAGGGCATTGAATCAATCCCGATTGATCCCGATGTCAGGCGCAATATGATGTTTCCTCCTGACGCAGTTATCATTTTCACGTCTTGCGTCATGTTTAAATAACAAATGCACTCGCACCCATCTGTTCACCCGTGCTGGTCTAAAAACGAGGTGTGATCAGACGCAGATGTTGGTGTGTTGCTATTTTTAGGCAACTGAAAACCACTGTGCCATTGACCAACAACAAACTGGTCTGAAGTAAATAGCGCAGTATTTTTGTTATTTAAAGGGTGTGTTAGTAATATGCACCTATAGGCGGGTGCAAAACACGCATACACTCTGCTTATTACACACACAGGGATGCGCAGCAGCACACAAACATGCCATATATATGCCATATATTAAAATTAAAAAGATTCCTCTCTGGAGAAGCATGCAGTTAGCCTAGAAATCTAGACGCACCCTAGCGGCAGCAAATTTAATCTGCCCGCAAGTGTCATCTAGCAACTCTCAATACCCTTCTGAGCTGTATTCCCCTAACTCTTGCCAGACCAATCACATCGTGTATAGAGTCGGTGGGCGGGGCCATAATGACGACGGCCGAGTTGCGTTGCGTTTGCGTGCTTCTAGTAAACACAGAAACTGGCGAACGGCGGCGGTCTTTTGAATCAGCTTTTACCGCAATTCTGGAAGACTTGGAGTTAAGCTTTTCTCTGAGAAAAGAACAAGGAATGGCACTGAAGTCATTCTTAAGAAGGGAAGATGTGTTCAGAGTTTTGCTGACCGGATATGGCGAATGTTTAATCTATCAACAAGCTCTGTTTCACCTTCGTTGCTCCGGTTGGTTGTAGCGCTCTCCTATCGCGTGCAGAGGGAGTTTGAAAGACAACCGTTTATCCCGCCCCTCGGATTGAGCCCTGTCAAAGGTGAGTTTCCAGACCAAACATCTTGATGTGGGTCTGGCTTGTCAGGCTAGCGTTCAGTCTTTTGGCTCACAGATTCCACCATGAAAACAGTGAATCCGTCATGGTGCAAGTAACAGACCTTTTTTTTTTCTTTTTTCCATTGTTAAGCCAGCAAAAGTGGATTCGGAAACACCCTAAGTCCACCTGGGCTATGGACTTCAGACCATGCACTCAGATCTTTAAATTAGGGCCCAGAGTGTTGCTCGGAGTGCACAACAGTTCGGTTCTGGCCTTATAGGTAATATCTTCGTGAATTTTTTTTAGCAAAAACAATATTGTGTGTAAAATATAACACTTAACTTATTTATTGAGCTGTTGTATAAAATCAATATCACGTTTGCACTTGTGCTGTTCGGGATAAAAAACAGCACTCTGAAATATTGCGCTTGATACTCGTGTGGTTACTTTTTAATACATTTTTGATTTAATTTTAGCTTTAATATTTTGAATAATATAATTATTTCACCATCTTGAATTCTAAAGACGTTCTAGCAGCATTCTATAGGCTATACATCATGCAGTGAGTTGTTGCCATTGCATCATGTTTGACACCAATCAACTAAGAAATGAACTGAATAAGATGAACTAGGCCTACGTAGATCTGAAGAAGGTGCATTAAATTATTATAAAACGTTATTTTTCCATTAAAGCATTTAAATGACAGCCCTATTTTTCAAACAACTACATTATTCCTGGAAGGACAAATGGCACCACACTTGAATGGGTTTTGTTATGGTGACATTATTGGAACTGGCCTTTACAGGGTCCCAAAGAAGAGATCTCTTTAAAACATCTTTCCTACCAGAAACAAATGAGACAGCCTTGGCAAACTCTATTGATTTAACAGGCTCATTTTTGCCTACATTTTACAACAGGCAGAAACACGATATAGATGTGCACTAACCTTTAAGAAGATTAAACAATGATTTTTTTCCCCCCTCAAATCCTTTCATCCCTCCCTCCCTCCCTCCTTCCCATGCTTTCTTTTGTTATTTAGACACACTACCTTGGGCTATAGTTTGTTGAGTGTAATATGAAGCCAGTGTGAATGTGTTTCTTCATGTTTTCTTGGTTTAATCAGAGGCCATGCAATACACTCGAAAAAATACTGTCATTGCACAATGTTGTAAGAAATAGTTCAACCAAAAAACGAAACAAAAAATCTGTCATCATTTACACGCCCTCAAGAAAACATACAGGTTATGAATAATAAATAAACAATGACATATAGGGATAGGGATATATAAGGGTTGTTCATATCCCTTTAAATGTCATGTTCATGCTTAGGCAATGCTGTTGGCATACTGGCTTCACTTATGTTCGGGATGTGCCAAGAACAGGGTTCAAGCGTTCTCAAATTCTTCCAGAATTCTTTAGGATGAAGATAATGTCCACAATATTGCGTTGGAAATTCCCAGCAAATGCCATCTATGTGAACCATGCCAGCCATGCCCCCCACCAGATAAGGCCCAATGCAGGCTCTTTTGCGTTACCCCTCCAATGGGCATCAACTCAAACTACATTTACACTCAACATTTTTATCACATCAGAAGCAACTGTAGAGTAGAACTGCACTTATAAATAAAAAATGTTTCATTTATTACATATGCTACTGTTCAAACGTTTGGGGACATTAAGATTTTTTTTATGTTTTTGAAAAAGTCTTGGTGAGTCTTATGCTCACCATTGCTGCATTTATTAGATCAAAAATGCAGTAAAATAGTAATTTTGTGAAATATTATTACAATTTTAAACACACATTTCTATCTTACTTTATTCCTGTGATGGCAACGCTGAATTTCATCTTCAATTTCACATGATCCTTCAGAAATAATTTGGTGTTCAAGAAACATTTATTTTTATTATCAATGTAAACAGTTGTGCTGCCTAATATTTGTGTGCAAGATGTGATACTTTTTTCAAGATTTTTTTTAAATAGAATGAATTGTAAGTTTAAAACAAAAGCAATTTATTTGAAATAAACAATGTAAAAATCTTTACTCTCACTTTTGATCACACTTTTTAAGGATAAGTAAGCAATTTTAGTTCCTGCAATATGACGAAAGATCATTTCTCATGACTCACATTTTGTTCCTCAAATTGCTAAAAGAAACAGTAAAACAGCATTAAAACTTTTGGACATTTCCTCTGTCGCCTACTTTGCTACTAAATAAGCCCAGCTAGGCTTAGGGCAAATCCATTTGGAAAGGAAAACAAAGTTTAAGAGCTACAAAGGGAAAGCCTAATTTTCATGTGTATAAGAAATGTTTTAGACACCATGGCATCTTATAATATGCACATATGGCTGTGACAGGTTAAGGGGGACAGGTTTGTACTTACCCCAGTTCAGGGTCAGCAGCAAAGCCCCAGTCACCCAGAGAAAGAGCAGCCGTGTGAACATGGTGGAGGAGACAGGAGAAATGAGTGCTTTCTGTCTTGCTAGCTATATAAATGAGCATGTGCTGAAGTGAAAGGGTGGGAGACAAGACTGGGAAGGGCTTGAAACGGTTATGGGAAAACTCCTGCTGGAGTGACAGCACAAGTATTGCTACATGGGTCATACATTTTCAGTTGCACAATAGTTCAGGCCAAAAGTATTAAGTATATAAAGAGCATATTGGAAAATTCTGCAATTTCAATTTTTAATTATTTTTGTTAGTCTCAAGAGCATTTGTACCACTAAAATATGAAGCCATGAGGTTCACATACTGACAAATCCAGACATGCATAGACATTCATCAGCAGTTTCATCTTGACATGTTTTGCTTGATTTAAATGAGCTTTCACCTTTTATGGACTGAACATTACTGTCTTAACACAAACATTAAAATTGCCTATTGGAATGAAAACAAAGGGAAAGTGAGTAGGCTCTCCTCAGATGTCTTTTTAGCACAAGTATTACATTTTAAGAATTGTTTTCACAATCTCAGAAATTCTTCTTAGGCCATTAATGTTTTTCAGTTTTTCTTTTATATATAAGCCTATTTTTTTATTCTGTTTTTTTAAAGGATTTTCTTACATTTTAATATAAGAAGATATGATGATTGTTTGACCCTTGATATGACCTTGTTTTATCCTTCTGTCTTCCCCAAATACAATTTTACTGTTCAGATGTTTGTATTTTTAAATAATCTGGATGCAATTAATTTGCTTTTCGAGTTTCATAGCTGTGAGCAGTTACAAAGTGAACCTGTTTCAGGGCAAGTTCTGACAAATATCTAAGTTACCGCTCTCCTTTGCCAAGGACGACTTCAGGTTGTGATAGATTCCAGTTAAATGGCCCTAGCTACATGCAAACAACCAACTGACATGCTGACTGAAGGTTTCAGGTGAGTGACTCTTTTGTTCCAAGTACGCCAAGTACACTTTTTTTACACACAAGTTAGCCCCAATGACAGGATTCTGTAATCTAATCAGGTAAAGTCCAATTTTGAAGTGTATAAAACCATGGCTAAAAGCATTTGTTTGGCTGTCAAAGAAGAATCTTTCCACAAGATGGCGCTATACTACAATTTCATGCAGAGCCGACTATTTTTTTTTTTTTATAAAACCATTAGGCTACCTTAAGGCCTTTATTATATCTATAGCTAAAACACCCTCTATTTTTCCTCGAGCTTCCACTAATGTTTTAACGAGACAATATAAGAAAACATCTAATTTACGTGTGTCGTTGTTTTATGAAATACTGCTTTTGTTCAATCCTAAAACTTGAAAATGTTGAAATGGCAAAAGTATTAAAGTAGCTTTGATAGATGCGATTATAGCCTATGCAAAAGAACCATGGTGCAATATTGGGCATACGATGCTACTACAAACTGCCATTATTATATACTAGAACTTCTCGCGAATGATTCACTTTTACGAGTCAATTGCTTTCAATGAATCAGCCATTGATCAATCTTCTGAATCGAGTCGCGAAAGATTCATTCTTAAGAGTAGATTGCTGTAAACGAATCGGCTTCACGGGGGGGGGGTAATCAAAACGGTATGATTCATTTCGGTTTTCATTGCCTTTCGTATACTGACTTGTTTAACTTGTGTATGCGGCATCTTGCTTGCCTTAAAATAAATAAACCTGCAATCTGCTAACGCGTTTGACATTTTCCAGGCATGAAAAAGGTCCCACAACAGCTGCATCACGTGCAACCTTAGGCCTACTGCAGGTAAAAACATTTCCAAGCCAAGAGAATCAAGACACGGACGCAGGCTACACGAAAGCATAGAAGTAGAACGGCGTTCCCATTCATTAGATTACGTTCAGTATACATGCACATAGCCTACTAGTTTATTTCCAGGTTTTAATTTTATGACGATGTTTAAAAACAATTTGTTCAAATTACAGCTGGTTATTTTTAATATCCCATAGTCTATACTGCTGCTTGTACTTCATAATAGTATTAGTAGCCTATGCTATTGCATAAGCCTATGCTTAATTGCCCATCATCATCCAAGTGGTCACGTTAATTGCTCTGTTTTCTTTAGTGGCACAGCTTTGCGTTACAAACTGTATTTAATAGTTGCATGAATATTATTAATAATAATGCTAGTTGTCAACCAGGCATAGGCTACCGCTAACCTAAGTCCCTCTCGAGGACTATACAAACTAAACTCAGTGCAGGGTCTATAAACCTTTGGTTTAGAAAACAGCAACAGATTTGGCTGAGATAAAACGCTGACCCTTCTCATTTACAGATCATCAATCTTCGGTTTGATATAATAAGGGATGTTTATAGGGCTGACTGTTAAGCAGTCAATGCATTTATAACATCTCTCAAAATCACATGATATTCCAGTAATATATAAGATAGGCTATGTATTAAATGATGTGGAAGTATCCTCATACATCTTGTCCTCCATTAACAATTAAGGCAGAATTATGAAAAATACATAAAACATATGACGCCCTGTCATATATTTTTGCATAATTAAAAGTTAATGGCCTAACTAATCTTTATAGTAGTTAATGTTGTTGAGGATGAAATATAACATGGATAAGATTAGATTTTTAAAAAATGATCAGGTTACATGTTTATTATTAGTTGCTAAAAACTCTTAATCTAAAACACTAATTGTTGGTTGCACACATCCACCATTTGTAGTTTTTAACACTTTTTATTTGTGTTTGTAGTTCTGACCTTAAACCTCCTCCAAAGTGCAATGTGCAGTAAACCGTGCTGTGCACGGATCCACACTTCGAAAATCTACTGGGGATAGTATTTGGGGACTTTTGGCATACTCTTTTCATGCTTTGGGACACACTTATTCTAATCTCACATACTATTTGGATAGTTTGGACATTGAGATACAGGGAGAGATAGGATTATGAGTAAGGTATGGGTGTGGTTGGGCCTTAAAGCTCCACCTATTACTTCCAGAAAAGGGGGAGGTGCTCTGGATGTCAATTAGTGACATTTCTTTCTGCAGGACTGACTCCGCTCTCTATTTTTCCCTCAGCAAATCGGAATGCTCATATAGTTACCTTACTGAGGAGAAAGCATTTGTTTGGCTACAATTATTTCTTTGTAATTTACCATTTAATAGTTTGTACTCATTCATAAAATAGTTTAGCAAATTACTTAAATTCATTACCACCTTGTGGTTTTATATTAATACTCAGGTTAGTGGACATCTGTCCATATATGATCTTTCCAGATCACAAATCATTTTTCATAAATTCATATAATTATAAACAGCCAAGCAAGACAATAAAGGATCACAAATTACTTTGATGTTATCTCCTCTCTGTGTGTTGATGTCCTCTTCCAACAGCCCCCCTGTAGTGTCATATGGGAACATATGGACAAGCTCAGCAGCTGTGGGGTTCAGCCCTACTGGACCCTTGAGATTAATTATTGCTTGGTACCACCAATGCATCCCTTCCCATGGAAGTCACCATGGAAACCCTTCTTGCCAGTTTCAAAGTGCTGGTTTTGGTAGTAAAACTGTATAAATGAAGATGTGCTTTTGGCTTTATTATTAATTTGTCCAATGACATTGTTCACTAAGCATTTTGGTACCACAAATAGCAGGCTCGTATCTCAGTTTTTCTGCATGTGATGTTGGTAAGTGAAGATTTTATAACTTCTTATAACTTTTATCTCTCTGTAATTTCTGTTTTAAGATGATAGCTGTGTTTTTAGACCATGTTAGCTGTTTTCTTATAGATGGTCTTAGAAGGTCATTAGCTGGCTAAGTGGATTTTTGGAACATGTTTGATAGTCGCAAAGCTATTGAAGCAAGTATTAACCTGCTAAGGGCCAGTTTAGAAAACGGCTACCATATATAAAAAAAACAGCTACTAGTTTAAGCTGGTTTTTACATCAGTAAACTGCTTTCACAAACCTATAACAGTACCAAAAATCATCATCAGCACAGCATGAGATATTCTCACATTTTTCTGAGACAGTGTTATTTTAATATTAGACATATTATTATAGGTTTGAATTATCTTTTTATACATTTAATTTTTAGAAGTTTTAGAAATTGTTATTAGTTTATAAAATAGCTCGAAAATAGCTTGAATGTAACTACACCCTTGCCTCATTTAGTATGCATGGTTCAGGAATATGCAAAATTGCAAATTATCCCCACCTCCACTCACTCACACCAGCTCAGAGATCCACTCGGTCAACTTTTACTCAAGTTACTGTACTAAACCCTGCACAAAGGTGTCACTCTTTACAACGTCAGACACATAACAGTATTTAATACAGGGTTCCCGCGGGGTCTTAAAAAGTCTTAAATTCAGAAAGTTACATTTAAGGCCTTAAAAAGTCTTAAAAACGGCCAGATTTTCATCCTAGGTCTTAAATTTAATTTACCAAAGTCTTAAAACTTTTACTTCCGTTCAGAAACAAAACCTTTTAGTTTTCTTTACCCGACTGCTTCATGCATTTTTACTCCTTACACTTTTCCTTCAGCTTTTCAGAAAGCTGCGATTGGCAAACGGAAAGCAAGAAATTACCGTAATAAACCATATTTTGGCAAAAAGCGCTATTTGTCTTTAAGGATTTTTTTAAGCGCGCCAAATGTTGAGGATTTACGGTCAAATAGCGCTTTAATATGCTGGCGCCAACACTCGCATTCTAATAGGGTTAAGCGTAATGTATTCTGATGTATTTGATCTGACTGGGTGGGCAGCTGTCAATCTCAGGCCCAACCGTAGATCCGCCGCTATCATAGGTTGGTTGTTTTGTCTGGTATGCACTTGTGTCTACGCGCGTTTTCAAAGAACATGGGTCTTTGCACACACTGAATCCGATATTTTCGCATGCGTTTTTTCATATTCATGATCCGAAAAACTCGTCACGCACAGAGACCTTGCACACTGAGTCCGATGCTTATTAATGAATGTGTTACGGGGAAAAACGCAAAACAAGACAAAGTGACGTCTAGTGAGGATGATTTGTTTGTCCTGAGGAGATAATGGGTTCATCTAACGTTACTCCTGTGATCGCGTAGAGAGGAGAGTTTCCCTATCAAGCGGGATTATTCAGATCGACCGATTCAAAGTTGCAGTTTCAGTGGCTCAGTTTGATACTTTGCTAGCGATACTGGAGACATGTATAAAAGAAGACCACTAATTTCTGTGAATCAATTGATCCCGAACACCTGGCAGTATGTCTATGGATCCGATCACACACACACACACACACAGAGACAGACAGAGCTTTACAGACCCTTACGAAACAAAAATATATTGCAATATATTTGAAAATATCATGCAATATATTCACATATAACGTTATGGGATTTAATATTTATATTTTCCAATATATTGCAATATATTGAAAGCGGCCATCATTTGTATATTTTCCAATATATTGCATGAATATATAATATATTTTATAATGCCATCAATATATTATTCCATATATTAAAATATATTTCAAGAAAACATATTGGTAAATATATTTTATTTTATTTATTTAGACTTGATGTGCTATAATTATAGCTGTGATATAATAATATTTGTAACATTTTTGCTAGAATAATATGTATGGTGGCTCTGAGTTGTCAAAACGTCTCAAAATGCGTTTTTACGGATGCGAAAACGCAGAAAATCGAACCTGTTCCAAAAAAATTTTTGACGGACGAAAGTTTCGGAGGCAGTGTGCAAGCGTGATTGACATAACGTGAGGTCGAATTTATTTATAGCACATCAAGTCTCTGTTAAGCTGTGTGTGTGTGTGTGTGTGTGTGTGTGTGTGTGTGTGTGTGTGTGTGTGTGTGTGTGTGTGTGTGTGTGTGTGTGTGTGTGTGTGTGTGTGTGTGTGTGTGTGTGTGTGTGTGTGTGTGTGTGTGTGATCGGATCCATAGACATACTGCCAGGTGTT
The DNA here is from genome assembly GCF_024679245.1 of Pseudorasbora parva. Taxonomy (NCBI): domain Eukaryota; kingdom Metazoa; phylum Chordata; class Actinopteri; order Cypriniformes; family Gobionidae; genus Pseudorasbora; species Pseudorasbora parva. Next base: position 14,035,386 of record NC_090178.1, on the reverse strand, counting down.
CGGGATCAATTGATTCACGGAAATTAGTGGTCTTCTTTTTAATATGTGTCTCCAGTATCGCTAGCAAAGCATCAAACTGACACTTTTAATCGGTCGGTCTTGATCCCGCTTGATAAGGAGGGGAAACTCTACGCGATCACAGTAGTCTCTCCACATCTCCTCAGGACAAACAAATTATCCTCACTAGACGTCACTTTGTCTTGTTTTGCGTTTTTATCTCCGTAACGCATTCATTAATACGCATCGGACTGAGTGTGCAAGATCTCTGTGCATAACGAATTTTTCGGAATACGAAAAACTGCATGCGAAAATATCGGACTCAGTATTTTGATATCAGTTTCTGAGTTTATTTAATGTTTCTATAACTGAATCAATAAAAATAGAATGTTTGAGAGTTTCTGAGATCATTTATAATGCTTTTAGTAATGCGTCGTGTTGGTCTTAAATTTCACTCATAATGGTCTTAAAAGGTCTTAAAAAGGTCTTAAATTTAACTTACTGAAACCTGCAAGAACCCTGTTAATATGGTTAGCCTTTCTCTTGACTACGTTATCAAACAGCTAATAATGTGTTACCAATGTTACACAAACCATGTTCTGCCTTCTATAAATCAGTATCCTTAGAAAGGCTTTGAACATCCTAGAACATCAGTGGAGAAAGGCATATAGTTCATCACATCATCATAATACACATCAAATAATTCACATGCTATATTGCTAAATCTTTCATATCAACAGAAAAATATACCAGTATGGCTTCTCTTAAGACTCCCCTGCTTCGCATTATAGTAATTATGATATGCTAAAGCCTGCCCCCCTCTTGAAGTGATTGGTTACAAGGTACTTTGTGACTTCAGAAACTTTGGATCTCTGCAGTTTTAAGGAGAAAATACTCAGCAACGGTGTTGTCCACAAAAGCATATTTTTTAAAAACAGCTGGCTGGCATAATCAATTGTTTTCAGTGGGTGCGCCGCGTTTTTTAGAACGCCTGAGCGTAACGAGGTGCTGAGCGAGTATTTCACGCTCAAGCGCTGTGCGTTAAGCATTTTTTTTACTGTTTTTTTACTGGTCGCCGAGAGTTGAACAATGCTCAACTCTGAGTAAAACACAGCGCTCATCACTCACTTTTCACCCAGCCGTCCAATCACAGTGGAGGAGAGGCAGGCCGCGGGACAAACACAACACCGACCAACCGCCACATTCTGCGTGCACACCGTCAACAGATGAAAACAAGCAATAATAACGGAACTAAATGATTTAAAACAAGAGCCAGAGCAAATACTTTACATTTTATCAGCATTCTTATATAGAATCAATACAGAAACAAGTCTGTGAAATGAGATGCCAGTAACACTTCCGCTGATATTTCATATCATAACAAGCAAAGAGTCTCAAATGAAAAAATCACTGCGCTGCCAAAGCGCTCACAGCAAAGCTTTTTCAGCAGAGCGCCTAGTGTTTTCAGCTGCCTAAAACCCTTTGGTGGACTGAAAAGCAAACACCACGTAGACAAAATCAAGTTTTTAATGTTGTTATATACTTATAAACAACATTAAAAACTTAATTTTCATCACTGTTTATTTATTTTAGTACTCATTAAATTTGAATAAATAAAAAAGAAGTTAAATAATAACTTCTTTTATTATTATCTTTTAAGTTAATGTTTATTTAAATGCAAGTATGGTTTTAGTTAACTATAATAACTGAGGTGAAGCACTCCTAGGGCTACAGCTACAGACTGGCTGATTAGGAAGAGCCTGGTAACACCTTCTCATTTCTATCTGGGATGTGAGGAATGCATTGACACCTCTTGACACAGTCCTAACCAGGTGAAACGTCTCTATACTGCCATGGCAACACACCCTACTTGGCTCACAGCCAATCAGTGGCTTCTACTGTCTCTTGTCTATCAGACTAATGTTTCAGGCCACATGTGGTTTGACACACGCGGCACCGGCTGAGTTTTGTGTTCTCACGGCTCCCTCAGTACGGTCTGTTTGCACCAATTAAATTTTTCTTATTGCTTGCTTTATTTCAGTGTAAATGTGTTAACCACACGTTCTATGGTTGTAATTAAATATTTATGGTTAATTTACATAAGTATTTAATTTAATTAATAAAGAATCAATTGATCTTCAGTTACGTTTTTATTTAATATATAATTAATTTAAAAAATGTAGGTCCTTTATAGGTTGGCTTGAATACTAAATAGTCTATTAATTAAGAATTAAAAATATGCATTTAGAGTCAATTTATTGTAGTGTGATTGACTGTGATATGTCTTCCAGGCCAATTCATTGCTAGATGTTTGGCTATTTGAAGATTATCAACAGAAATCATGTTCATGTATGCGATTATTAACGTGTTGTATGACGCAGAGCAGGACCGAGTGTTTTGAAGCTGAGCAAGGCCACTGAATCAGTTGTAAATAAGTTGAAAGCAACACTCGCCTCGCAGCAGTGGGACTTTTATTATGCCAGAGCCGCCAACGCCGCTTTTCTGGTCATGAGTATGAGGTAACACAACTCTGTTGATCATATTAGATACATCTGAGTGTGTTAAAAATAATGTTATGGCCTTACCCTGTCTGTACGTACACTCGGCAGCTGCTGTGACACTTGTTGGAACAGCAGTGAGGGTAAATCTTTTTAGCAAAATAAAAGCGGAAACCGAGGGTAACGCAGATATGACGCAATTGACAGGCGACTACCTCACATGTCCCGGTTCATTGGTAAGATAGCAAATTTCTTACGCTTTACAAACAAACTTTTGGGATTATTGTAAGTACTCAACTGAACAAAATATATAACACTGGCCTAGTGGTTTTTGGATATTTTACTGAAAAAAATATTGCTATGGCTCTTTGCCGATAACCAATTGATCCAGCAAAACCGATCCATCGATCAACCTCTAAATGAGATGGGAAAAAGTCCCCCGGAGTTATGATATGAACACTCAGAATTCAGGGACGTTACATGAGGATCACTTTAATTGCACAAGTGGTTGTGTCTCAAGTACATCAGAGATTCGCCGGTCCTGAGCTTACAAACACCCACTTAACAGGGTTCTGCTCTCCACACTGCAAACTGACCCCATTTACAATTAGCTACAGAAATGTGAAATAATGTACACATAGATTTACAGTTTTCCATATAAATGAGATCAGCAAGAGCAGAAAAGACAATTGAGTATCCGAGTTGTTTACCAGCAGCTTGTAATGAAATGTCCATCTGAGAGATTGTGTTTGTGAGGATGAAAAAACATTCAGGTTTTTTTCTGTATAAATGTGCATTTCAAACCTTAAAATAGCCAGAGTCTGTCATTTGTTGTAGGTAAAATCCAGTCCATGTTCTTTTCTGATTGCATAAGTCTTTGTTTCCAGTTGCAGTCTAGCACTGACGCACTAGCTCACAAATTCAACATCCCTATGCAAAATTACTAGTCTGACCACAATAACACAGTCAAGAACCAAATGAGAGGTTTTCCTCTTCATTCACATTCACATTTTATCTGCAGAAGTTCAGAAAAATGGAGACAACAGATGAACAATATTATGGCATACATAAATAGTTCAAAAAAGCATGAAGGAAACATTAGCTCTAGGCAGTCTCATGGTTGGTGATGTCAGCATAAAGTAAACGTGTTGTAAATGACAAATTGAATGCATGACTATCAGAGTACAGGAGTAATTTGGCTGGGTTTCTGGTATCCTATGTGACAGGACCTGTGGGATATAGGAAAGATGTCAGGATTGGGTTTGATGTAATCTAATATGAGCCCTGCTGATCCTGGCTACCTGACAGATGCTCGGTTAATTAGATTCACCTTCCGCTGGCACTGTCAGAAAAAATCAGATCATAACACAGCCAGCTGACCAAACAAAAGCAGTTCATCTGATTAAACCTGAAAAGATCATACAACATTGCTGTTTGAGATACGAGTAAACCTTTGGCATCCGTGTGGCGAGAACATGAGAAGAATAGAACTTAAAATGCGAGGGGTAGTTAATAAAACCTTTGATTCATTTACCTAGACTTTTTAAAAAAAAAAAAAAGCTAAGGACTGCCATAGGCTTTGTGCTTTATCACCTTTGGAAATGGAGATTTACAGTTTTTCATGACATGATTCCAAAAGCGTGGAATGTCCGGTCGAGTTGCGTCTCCAGGGAAGGGGTTTTCTAAATCGAGCATTTTAAAAGCAAAAACCCTCCTCAAAGTCTTTCCCTACAAAAAAGCACTTTACAATAAAATGTACAAAAAAATATAACACTGTTTATAATCAAGTCTTCGTAACAGAACGGGTTGACCTGTACCCATAGAATTGTGCAAACACATTATTTAGCTACTAACTGTAAAACAAGGTGTTTTATACTGGCAAGACATACCCTTTGGTCGTTTAACGTAATAACGTACTGCACACTGCCAGTGAATCCTGATTCCTGTAGATTATTTCAAGCTTATGTGTGGGGGAATCTCATGAAACATGCCCAAGTCGCATTTTACTCCAAAATACAACATTATGAACTATATGAGACTATTATTTTTTTCAATTGTGACTTTTTGCCTTTGACAATTATGCACATTTACCAACAAAATTCTTCTTATTATAATTCAATAGTTCTTTGGTCATTTTTATTATATTCTAATTGTTTCATATTATTACAATTAAGTTATATTTAACCTTTTTTATCAGCATGAATGGATGTTATGATGTTTTAAGGGATAGTTCACGCAAAAATTTAAATGTTATCATCAATTACACACCCTCATGTCAATATGAATTATCTTCGGAACACAAATTAAGATATTTTTTATGAAATCTGACAGGTTTCTGTCCCTCCGTTGAATGTCAATTCACCCAAAACTCTTGATGGTCCAAATTGTTCATGATGAGATTCGCTACACGATCGCTTTATGTGATGAACAGATTTAGTTTAGGCTTTTATTCACATATAAACATTGATCAGTGAACATGCATGGAGCACTCAAATATGGCAAAAGGAAGCTCAACCGTACTTGCATGACAATTTGTTGAGTTACAGTAATGAGAATTGGGTGGGGATATGTGCACATGTTGAGGGGTATACGTGTCATAAAAATAAAGTAACAATAGAAAAATAAAAAAAGCAAGCTTCATTTTCATTTAAGCAAAATATCATTTCATGTTTCTTTCAGAGACATTTTGGGGTGAAATATGACACGTCTTGACTGGTTTCGTGAGATTCACCCATGCAACCTTGCATAGTTCCCCAAAGATAAAAATCCTGCAAAGCAAAATAAAATCATACTTCCAAAGCTTCTCTTGAGGTGCAGGCAACTTGTAGGCGAACTTTTCGTAAATTTAAATATACAAGCGTTCAGAGTCTTTTAAGAGTTTGATGCAGCTTGCATGTGCCCTTATGAAAATACGCTAAGGCAGCTTTTGATTTTGAAAGATACCCACATTTTCGGAAATACCACTTAGGTGTAAAGACTTAGAGCTACACGACCCATATTTCCCTGCCTACAGTAGATTGTCTGTTCTGCCTCTTAGGTTTGAAAAGATAGCTTGCCAGTGTCACTCTCATTTTACAGCATTCTCCATAGTGCAAATGTGTAATTATTATTAATCGTTTCCTGTACTGCATGGAGTCTCGTCTTTAATGGCAGCTGTTTTTTCCTCCACTTTCCGCAGCAACTCTGGCACCAGACGTCATCTGTGTTCATGGCTTTGTCCACAATTAGAGCCCATCTGATGGGTTTCCGAGCATTGCCGGACACATCGCATGCTCCGCTATTCGCAAGCTTTCCGCCAATGGCCTTTGGCTGCACCCTGATTGCATCTTATTATGAGCTTGGTTTGTGTTAACAGCAGAGCAAGTGTGCTGGGAATTATTATTATTATTATTATTATTTTTACATACAAAAATTACCCAGGGAGTAAAATAGACCTGGGCGTTTGTGACATTTCGAAAACAAAGCTCCTCCAGTGTATTGTGAAACAGAAGGAAAACATTCACATTGCGATAGGCTGGTGATGACAACATCACCGCCGTCTGGTGTTTCTCACTCTGTCCTACCCTGATGGGCCGCTCGGTGACTCCGTGCTTTTACCATCCCTGTTGACGTCACTGTGAAAAATGATACAGCAGGGTATAGCGCAACAGCTTGTGTTTGGTAAAACCTCCAGTCCCTCGTATTTTTGCTCTGACGCTGATATTAGGGAGTGGAAGCTCTTTAGCAATTCATACATACACGTATAGCTCGTTATTTGATTCCAGCAATGCTAAAGCAGTCAACAGGAAGAGTCCATTGAAAAGCGACGGCATTAAACCGTAGAGGATTTTCGGTGTCCTCACATCATGCTTTTCCGGTGGTTTGCTTGTTGGGGGCTGTTTAGTTTCCCGTTCTGTGTAGGACTGAGTGGGGCAGAAGGGGCGGAGTCAAGCTGCTTGTATAAAGCTCTAAGTTCTTTCACTTCTTCAAGTACGTCACGTGCCTGCCCCCAAGTGGACGCCGCTTCCTCCAGAAGCCGTTCCGCCTCCAGCCTTTTACCCTCTGGGCTGGAGCTCTTTCCAGTCGGCGACCCCTTCCCCTTGCCCTGTGCCCGCACCTCTGTCAGCAGTTCTTGAGTTCTCTCCAGCTTCTGGGTGATGAGGTCCTGGAGCTGACCGATGGGCTGCACAGGCGCCGAAGTCGAGCAGTGTGGTAGGGCCCGTGTCTCGCAGTGCGTGAGGATCTCGTCCATGGAAGCACATCGGTTCTTCTCGGATGTAGGCGGTTTTTTGCGGAGCTGCGGCGTCCGATGGTTTTCCGACCAGTCAAAGGCGCTCTCGCTTTTCCGCGGCAGACTCTGGGACTTTCCGGGGGTCTCGTTACATGTTGAGAGCTTCAGGGTGTCTGTGTTGGAGCGCTGGGAATCCAGGGTACGCTGAGAGCCGGCTTTATCAAGGGTATCCTCGTGAGAGTCCTGACCCTGCTCTGTGAGGACGTCTTCTTCCTGGATGAGGTCAAGTGTCAGCATGCCATCTGAGTTTGTGGTAGAAGCCTGAAAAGGGGGAGGAGATTTTAGACAAAAGTCTTTCTGTTGGTTAAATAAAAAAATTAATTGTGATGACATTTGAAGTAAAATTTAAAGGTGAAGAAGTACTTCCACTCTGCATTCGCTCTCTGAGTTAACCTTTTTAAAATAGCAGGGCTCAACTAAAAGGATGTAAAATTTCCACTATGAATTGTTTAGGGCTGTTTCGAATGCCATTTTTTGAGCTTCGAAGCTTAGGTGGCAATCAATATCAAATATTCGAAGCTTCGGTGGGTGGGGCTAAATATATAATAATAGTGTCGGTTTGCATTTGTATCATCTTTCATGACTTCACGTTTCACTCTTCGGCATCGTAAATGTGTTGCGGCAGACCCAGTGGAGTGCAGTGTTGCATTTGGTGCAATATGATCAGGTGGCACACATTCTTTAAATATTAATAAACATTTAATAATCTTTTAAATAGAACAGTTTCCGGTACGCATTACACGGGCAGGTTTATGCTCCGAAAACGGACAGTCCACAAGTGATACAAAACACAAAGTCTGTTGAGGTATTAATAACGAACCTTTCTTTAAAACAAATGAATCCCAAAACAGAAATTAAATTAGTAACACACAGTGATTTCAATGAACTGTAATAAATAAAGAACATGGTAGCATCCTTATAAACAGTTGAATAAGAATAAATGAATTGTTTTTAAAATGACACAAAATGTAATATCTATTACAATTAGTTTTATTCTATATAAGGGATTTTTGTCTTATTCTGACTTTTTGTTAATTTAAATCTTTAAAATGCGCAATGCTTTTATTGAAAGCATGTTGCGGTGTTTTTTTAAATTTATTATTATTATTTCAAGCATGAGTGAGAATGTGTCCACGACGGAAGTCACGTGTTGAAAAAAAAAAACCGAATATTCGAATCTCAAAACTGAAAATCGAATGCCACCTCACCGAACGAATATTCGATTATTCTAGTACAGCCCTAGAATTGTTATAGTTTCATTAGTAAAAATGGGTTTAAAATTACTGTGTAAAATGGTGTAAAATGTATATTTTGAATTATAAAAAATCTGATTTTCAGTTTAGCTTTCTTTTGTAAGCAGAAAAAATCTTTACTGTTGGGCTAAATTATCTTTAAACTGATAGTATAAAGAAGAAAGTATTACATCACTGGAAAAAAAGGGCATACTGTCATATGTACATCAAATGAACTGCTTACCACAGCCATGAGGTGCCCGCGGGTGGGCAGACGGCGAGTGTGGGGTATCTTAGCTCTGTCACGCGTCGGATGGGCCAACAAGCTGTCCTCTTCCACTGTTACCTAAAGGGGTCAGACAAAGAGCACTGGAATAAAGCCCAACTGAATAAATCAGTCACATGGAAGCTATCAGCAGCTCCATGTTTCATACCATCATGAAGGAAGAGGGGCAGAATATTGACCGGCCAATCAATGAGCTTGTTTATTATATGCTTGTCGTGATGTATAAATATAGCCTGACAAGCCAGACCCACATCAAGATGTTGGGTCTGGGAACTCGCCATTGACAGGGCTCAATCCGAGGGGCGGGATAAACGGTCGCCTTTCAAACTTTCACCGTATCCATTCGGCAAAACTCCAAACACATCTTCCCGTCTTAAGAATGATTTTCAGTGCCGTTCTTTTCTCAAAGAAAGCTTAACTTCAAGTCTTCCAGTCGCGGCCAAAGCCGATTCGAAAGACCGCCATTCTATGATTACAAGTAGCACGCAACTCTGCCGTCATTATGTTAAGCCCTCTCACTGACTCTATACATGATGTGATTGGCCTGACTAGAGTTTGGTTTTTCGAGCTCAGAAGTCTATTGAGAGTTGCTAGACTACACTCGCGGCAGATTAGATTTCCTGCCGCTAGGGTGCATCTTAATTTCTAGGCTAGTACAAATAATGACACACGGCCAGTTGTAAAGAGTGGATGAATGTTTGAGTTTAGGGCAAAATGCTTGGGGAATAATCTGAGAATTTATTACACTGAAAAATAACATGTCAACACACTTCTGTTGTTTACGAGAAAGCTTAAGCTGCTAACATCCAAGACTTTGTGTTCCGGGATGGCTTATGTTTGTTGGCCAGTGGAGTGTATCTCTAATCTCTACTGTGTTTTGTTAGGGTTTATGGACTAAGGGAGGGTTGGTACACAACAAAACAACATTTGTTTAGAAGATTACCTTTGTTACATTTAAGCTCAGAATACGTAAAGGTCTAGTATATATGTGTGCATGTTGTTGTTTGTGGCTATAGTGTATGCATTTTCTCATCAGGATGCCTACTGTAGGCACAAAACCTGCCTACACATTTCCCACACTTGCAGCAGTGCTTGGCAACAGATAAGCAGTGCATTGATATACTGAATTCAGCAAAACCAAACCATCCTGATCAGAAAAGCAATACATCTGATACTGATTCTTAAATGTCAAGCTTGATCGCTCTTTTAATCTGTTTTTATTTGATACATGAAATGTTTTGCAAAACAACTGTCAGTGACGCATCCTGCTGTGAAACCTTCGTTCAGTTCCACAACCACAAATAATTGACATGTCTGTTTACATTATAAGTTAAATAATCACAGATTAATTATTATTAGGGGTTGCACAGACTAGTCGATTTTTAATCCTCTGCCATGACGCTTTAAGTTGACGTCGACTAGTCGCTGGTCATGGCCTATAGAGGGCACAACAGGATAAGAAATCTTTGAAGTCCACTTTTACGCTCTGTTTCCAAACAGTTGAAATGACAAATTGATGCTCCACAAGATATGTTTGATTATACTGTCTGGATGCTCAAAATTGCAAGTTTTAAACAGCTTATTGTACACGTAATTGAATCGCTGCTCTAAAATAATGCGCTGTTGCATTGTAACTTGCACACGCTCGCCTAAACATTCAGTACCGCAAAAATGTATCGTCAACACTGTTCTGTGATTTTATCAATAAATAGCGCATAAAAGGAACATTTCTAGCATATATTTCTTTGTAACTATAACCCACAGCTTCAGTATTAGAGATAACGCCACCAGGTAGAATTAATTCAAACGCAAACGCTCTCTCCTTATACATCAAATGTAATCTTTACTGTTCTACGTTATCTGTATCTGATTTAGAACGAGACGAAATATGTGAAAAAATATGATGACCCAAAGACAAATGAGCTGGTATGTAGGAGCAATCACCATGTGGGCAGTACTGTGTCAAATACCATAGCTGTGTACAAGGCAACCCGTGTTCAAGTCTCAGCTCGAAGTTCTGGCTTATTTGTTGTTCATTAATGATGTTATCAGTGACTAGACAATGTCGACTTTAAAAAATGTGTTTAACCCCTAAACAAAACGCATACAAATAAAATAGAATCGAAAGCTTGTCATTTGGCATTGAATCAACTTTAATAGTTACCCGGCCTTGGGAAAAATTGAAAATTAAAGGAAGTGTATGTAAGATTGTGGCCAAAACTGGTACTGAAATCACTTTCAAATGACTGTAGAGCGGTGTATCCCCTCTCCCCCTCCCCCCTGACTCGAGGTTGCCTGATTGGCTGCAGGATCCAGCAGGAATGTTTATAGCTGCAGCTGTGCTAACAAGAGCAGAGCTGGCAACCCGGATGGCGAAACAATACTGACTTTGTGATTGGTAGATAGGTGGAGGGTGGAGCTTCAGGCCAAAACACATCATCATGTCAACATCAACATCAGCTAAGGCCTGCAACAACTTTTAAATGACAATATCCTGGCCGGACTACTGTTGTCAGTGATATAAGTATTTGAAATTAACATGATTTCTTAATGCCTAGTGACATATCAGGGCCATTTTATGATTAATTGAAATACATTTCTTACATACAGTTCCTTTAATTTTTGTTTTGTTGTTGTTTTTTTCAGCAATATGGTAGCATGTTAGATTTTGTCGTAGTATCAATAATTGTGAAATTGTGCAAGTATTATGGAATATAGAAATGTTGGTAATCATGATAACCCTAAAAAGAACAATGTGATACCATTCTTTCATTTTAAACTAATATATACTAAATGACTATAAAATTAACAACAGTCATGAGTAATGTTCAACAGAAGCATTCTCAACATAACCGGCTGGTATTGTGCTGACTCTGACTGTTTCCTCTCCTGTTGAGTGGTATGGGAGACCTCGCCTGTTTAACTCAGCTAGATGTAGGGTATGAATCACACCGCATTCGCATGTGAAAGGGAAAGCACACGCTCTCTCTGATTTATTCAAGTGAATCTCTAGTACACTGAGTGTGCTGTGTCACGGTCAGGCGTCCTCAATTGCCTGCGTGTATGTTTATGGTCCTAAGCAATGACCTGGTCCCCACGAAATCCCGTGTGTTGATCTGGAAAAAGCAGACAGCATGGATGGTTAGGCCAGATTGAATCTCGTTCATTAGCGGAAGCTGAAGGTGAAGATGGGCTCTGATATGGCTGCTTTAACGCTGAAAGTCGTGACTGTCGTCTATTTTTGGTGGAGTGATTCATTTTCTCCCACTGTGTGTCGAGCATGATTATAGACCCGCTTTTAAATTGAGCAAATCCCTTTCGCAAACAAACTGTGAAAAGATCAGGGAATGAGAGGGCAGGAAACTTTGCAATTAGAAGTTTTTATTAAAGTGGCTTCTCCAAGGACTTGTGAATGGCAATCTTCAGTCTTCAGTTTTTTGAAGAAAAATGGTGCTTGCCCACGCTAATCACTGCTAGGGTATTGTGAGTGGTTGCCTGGCATTGTTTTGGTTGCTAAGGTGTTTTGGGTGGTTGTTGCTAAGGTGTTTTGGGTAATGCTCACTTTCCCAAGTCAAAAAAGTCCTTGTAATAGCATTGCTATGTGTTAACAAAGGTGTTCAGAATATTATTAGCACATTACTATGTGGGCTTTTTGAGTGGTTTCTAGGTGAATATATACAGTACTTTAAGATATTTCCATCCTTATTGTCAATCAACTAAGTTTAGCACACTTTTCTTCAACAAACCGCATGGTTGGAGGTGCCATTGATATCTGTAGCACAAATTGGGTGTTGGCTGAATTATTCAGCAAATGTATTACTTGTGGTTAGGAGCTTGTTACTATCCCTAACCATATGTGAAGAAACACTAAAGTTTGGCATGGGATGTATGGGATGGTCAATGCATTGCTAACTTGCACTCGGGTTGAAAATTCTTAGTAGTTCAGATATACATATAACAAAATATTCAGGGGACTATGAAAGTTTGTTGAAATTATCAAAAATGCTGGCGGTGCCTAGCAAACTTTTTTTAGAATGCTGGCGGGTAAGCAGTTAATAGTAAGCAGCACTGTTATATGCAAAGACATAGGATTGTCTAGCTTACCTCATCCAATATGCGATTCTTGGCCCTGGTGATCGCTGCATTTAAAGCATTGATCCATGACTCCTTCTCTTCTGGACTGACGGCTAAAAACACCAGATTTGGAACCTGCATGTTGAGGATAAAAAATACTTTAAAACCTGTCCTGTTTGAAAAGACCGTTTATCCAAATCCAAACTGTCATACAGACAAGTGCAGTTTATAGAGTAACTGTACAGTTTGATATATGAGCAGTGTCGTCCTGAACCCTGCTGGCTCTTCATTTTACACCTATAAACATGGTGAAAATTCCTTCAGACTTATGCTAGGTGGACACAAACATGTAGCGAGCCAAGCATAAATGAGCAGGTACAGCCATATGGCTCTGTCTATGGACAGCTGATGCAGCAACAGTGTGAGGCAGAGACCACCATATTAGGCAACAACACTGCAAGACTTCCAAGCACAGTCTGCTGGAGATGTGAACGACAGGCGGCCCTTTTGTTGATGCTGCAGCTGTGTAGATAAGACTCTGCTATGTGCCCAATGCTACGTATGTGTCCGGTTGTTGACCGATCACTTTGAAAATGAAAGGAGACATATCATGTGAAAAAGAAAAAAACGTCTTGCCAGTCTGACCGCAGATCGCAGGTATATACAAATTTCCTTTATGCATTTTGTTGACTAAAAGTAACATTGCACCAACATGTCAACTCACTCTCATTAGAGTATTATTTCAGTACTAGTAGACTGTTAGTAGAATACGGGTTAGTAGAACAAGTTGACATGTATTTTTAAAATTACCTTTAGTCAGAAGAATGTCTGTTGGCGGAGCATCACATTAAAGGAGTAGTTAACTTCAGAATTAAAATGTCCTGAAAATTTACTTCAGTGCGAACCAACGAGTTGAAGGTTCAAATAGCAGTTTCAATGCAGCTTCAAAGGGCTCTACACGATCCCAGCCGAGGAATAAGGGTCTTGTCTAGCAAAACGATCAGTCATTTTCTAAAAAAAAATATACTTTTAACCACAAATGCTATTCTTGCACTAGCTCTGTGATGCGCCACACATTACATAATCAAAAAAGGGCATTGGGGGTTACAAAATTCAGTCCATTAGATTTTTTTTTTTTTTCATTTCAAACAAAAAGATCGTTTTGCCCGTTGGTTCCCAATGAAGGCCATATGGAGAAAGATTTCCTCAAAAAGCTTAATTTCTTTCCGACTGAAGACAGAAAGACATCAAAGCATCTTGGATGCATGGGGGTGAGTAAATAATAGGGCTGGACCAGAATATGGACCAGGTGGTTTGGTATTCGATTTTCAATATTGAGATTTAAATATTCGTTGTTACATAATAAATATAATTTTGATTATGTAAATATCAAACCGACAGTAGGGGCGGTGCTGTGGCGGGCAAGTGATCAATAGGAGCTTGTTACAGGCACGTAACGGACCTGTGTGTTTTGTATCATTAGTGCAATGTCCATTCTCGGAGCATAAGGCCTGCCCGTGTGAAGTGTGCAGCTTCTCAAGCCTTTATCACAGAGAAGTTTATGTTCAGCCCCCTCCCTCAGAAGCATCAAAGCTAAAAATTGATTTGGACCAGCCCTAGTAAATAATCCGGAAATTTTGATTCTGAAGTGAACTAATCCTTTAAGTGTTAGCAGATATTAAGAAGACAGTCTACTAATACTCTACTAATACTCTAATGAGAGTGAGTTGAGGTGAAACGTTAGTTTCAGTCAACAGAGTGTCTAAAGTGTTACAGAGAAGAAGAAGAAAAAAGATATTTGCGTTGAAAAACACCTAAAATCAAGATTTGTTTACTTTGGAGGTACTTTTACAGTCCAAAACTTGTTGTCAATCGATTGGTTGCTCAGGAATTATGTGATTTTTAAAGTGTATTGCTAAGTGTTGTTTTGGGTGGTTGCTAGGTGCAAAAACCGGCAGCAGCAAAAACCGGTTGGTTAATTTAGCTTAATGCCAGGGAGGGTGCGCTGCAAAAATTTATTTTTAAATAATTGTATAACTATGACTAGCTTCATAGGTGGATCTTGGGGGAAAATATAATGCTACAAAAGTGCACAAAGAAGACTGTTCCTGTAAGACTTTTGGATTCTTTGGTAATAATTAAATTTAGGTGTTAATTCTTGTGAAAGCCAGTTTTTAAGGGTGCAAAAAAAGGTAGGCAAGAGAAAAAAAATCAAAAGATGCAGATTTTCATGAGGTCATGTATTAGGGTGTCTCCCCTGTTGAGCTGCATGTGGAACAGCTGTTGTGTGTGGGGCAGAGGGACTAATGAACCATGTAGTGGTGTGTTTCGTATGAAGGGGTGTTTGGGAGGGTGGGTGCTGCTGGATTTTCCTAAGACCCTGCATGTTAGTTTCCTAGGGATTAACCCCTTGTCTCAGTGCTGGATTTTAAAGGATTGGTCAGATGTAACCCCTTATGTTTCTCCTAGCTGTCAGAAATCCCAAAAATGTGCTGAAGAGTCTAGACAGACAGAAAAAGCTTTAATTCAACTATAACTAGGCCTAGAGCTGCACAGTTTTTTCTTCAAGATTCTGAACAGCAACTAAAAAAATAAAAAAGTTATCACAAAATGTTAATTTCTGCAGTCTGCTTAAAATATTTAATCAAATTCAAATTATTTATATATATATATATTAAATCAGTTTAAATCAATGATTTAATAACACTCATAAAGACTTCACTTGTTTCACTACTGGATGAATCAGTATTTTTTAAACAAATATCTTAAATGAATGATTAAATGACGCATCAAGTAACTTTCAAATGGTGATTCTATGGTGAATCTATTTTAATCGCTACCGTAGACATCAGTGTTCATATCCGAAAAATAAACTTTTATCCCAGTACTACTGTGATCATTTGAATTATTGTAACAGAAATGATGATACTCTGTGGTTGAAAAGACTTTTTGAGAAGCTGTTTCATACATAAACATGGAAAACTGTTCTCTCTGGGTCAGCACCAGCTCAGATCTGAATGTTCGCTCTGATCAAACTTGTCAAATAAGATCACGTGGGTGTTTGAATCGAGATCTCGC
The DNA here is from genome assembly GCF_024679245.1 of Pseudorasbora parva. Classification (NCBI taxonomy): domain Eukaryota; kingdom Metazoa; phylum Chordata; class Actinopteri; order Cypriniformes; family Gobionidae; genus Pseudorasbora; species Pseudorasbora parva. The sequence continues at coordinate 14,019,951 of NC_090178.1, read as the reverse complement.
TCTTTTAATGATTAATTGTGCAGCTCTAATAACTAAAGCAGACTTCTAAAAGGAAACTTCCTTTTTTGATAAAAAAAAATACTTTTCAAAAATAGGTTAAATTGAAATGTAGTGTTTAATTTTTTTTCACCAAACAGATTTGCAAAAATTATTTTATAAAAACTAAAACTAAAAACAATTTTCACCGGGTTCTCCCACCCCATACTCACACCATTAGTTGAGCCAGGAGATCAGAAATGTTTGATTCTGAACTAAATTGAGAATGCCAATTTAATTCCATTTGTCAAATTGAATGGACTTTAAATTGAGGTGGCATGGTGAATTGTAGTTCAAATTTAATATAGCCTATGAATGGATGGATGGATGGATGGATGGATGGACGGACGGACGGACGGACGGACACACAGACAGACCTCACCTTTGAGAAACTTGGGAGCTGTAACCCAATTGATAAGATGTACTATTTGTATTTGTCTAAAGGATAAAGGATATTTGTGGTGGCCTGTGGTTTGCTAGTGAAAGCAATAAGCTGAGCCGTTCTTACTGAAAGCCAATTACACAGGATGGGATGACCACAGAGGTCGGTCCAAGTTTGTGCTTAGAGACTAACATGCCAACTATGCTGACGTATGATTTCTTGTCTAATATTTCCTTAGACAAACGTCAACGTGTCTTAGACTCAAATGGCCGTGTTAACAAAATGTCAGTGTTTGGTGTTGACAACCGCTTTTACAAACAGGTGTGACTCTTGAACTGTCCTATTCATATAACAGCTTTCAGAAGCAGTTGAATACTGTCTGTATGGCTGAATAACCAGTTAAGAGTGCCTTTTTTATTCTCGTGTATTCTCTGTATGATCCATAATGTGTGAATGTATGTAGAGAGACATATCTTTGAGTTGTGCAACAGGTGATTGCTTTCTCGCAGCATGACTGCAAACTGACTAATAAACGAGCCCAGCAGTGCTTCTGTGTTGACTGGGTCAAAAACCTATTAGCCTCTACTGTGAAAACAACTTCCTGTAGTGACTGACCGTGTTGCCCGGCTGCCGTGAACGCAGAAGCGTGAACTTGCTGTGGTTCTTTTTGCTCCTGCTTTTGGCCTTGCGGAGTTCCTCAGACCTCTCATAGTCGGTGAGATCCACCACCTCCTGGATTTTCTTCTCATCTTTGACCTGTGGGGAAAAAATACAGATTTGGTTTTAATATGGTATATACGACGTATATGCTTTAAATGTATATACGATAGAAATATCTCAATATTTGTTTATTTGTTCTGAAATAAATTATTATATATTATATATATATATGTAAACAGACATTTGTTAGATGCTTAATAACGATTAATCGGTTTGACAGCATTATATGAATTATGAATGAATCATAAATTGACAAATGTCGTGTTTACAGTTGATGTTTAGTGGTGTGCTTTTTTGTAGACTCTGCCACGGGTTTCATAAACCATTAAAATGTAAATATAATTTGCTTACACATGCAAATTTAACATTAGCATTTTTACTTTTGGTTTCACTGGATGTCCAGAATTTTTTGTTTCAACCAAGAATTGCCATTTTGCAGCATCATTACTCAAAATACTGATACTGTATATCCCCACGGTATTTACAGTTTGAGTTACTTTAAAATTGCACAGCATTTTAAAAGTATACAATGTTTGAGCTCAGTGTTTTAGTCTAGTTGGTGCAGCCACAAAAGGACATCTGGATGACCTGTCTGACTTTTAAATAGGACAGACATCAAAACGTAGCTCGAAAACATCATTGGGTATGGATGAAGAGAACTTTTTAACCCAGATTCTCAGTGAACACCATGGTCTGATTTGGTATCACCTGCCAAACGATCTCATTAAGACACAATCAATTTCCATTAGTGCTCTTCTAAAGACAAAAAAAGCTCTGTCCATGCAAGGCCACATCTGGTTGTGTGCTGTACTAAAGAGCCGCTCTACAGTGCAGTACTTAAGAGTATTGGCATCACACCCAGTGCACTATGGGGTGTCACGACAGGGAATGGCTGTACAAATAGTGCATCTACTGTTCCAGCAGTACAAAGGCGGCAATTAACTAGCAATCTGATCCCATCCTTTTTTCCAAGAGAGGACAGTCGGGGCACAGTACATTTGCACTCAATACTGGACATTGAAAACAACTAGATTCAAGATTATACGGAAGTTTGCTGTAGTGGCTTCTAATGCACTTATATAGTGAGCAAATAGGAAAGTGGAAAATATGTATTTGGAGTAAAAAGGACAATTTATTTCTCCAGGATTGCCTGTAAAATGACCCTGATATATCTGACAAAACATCTGGCACTGAGTCTGTAATCCGAGATCGTACTGAAACAAAAAACTTCAGTGGTCAAATTCATTGAATGAATGTGAACTAGACTACTCATTTTATTGTTTTGCTCTTTGCTCCTTTAAAATGAGTAGGCACAATTCTCCTGAGTCTAATTGAGTGATTGTATATTTACAAATCTAATACCATGTCTTTATGCTCTATTTGGATTTCTTAGCATTTGAAACCGCCACTTTAAAATGGAACTAGCAGATGCTCCAGCAACAAGCCACTTTTTTTATTAGTGACCCCTTTTAACTGCATCTATATTTAAAACTGTGTGCATTAATCTTCTTAAAAAGATGCATCATTTTGCAGAGGAGACACACCGTGTGACTTACCAAAAATGGCATCCTAAACAACTTGAGGAAATAGTTTGAGCTATTCAACAGAGAATGAAAGGAAAAAAAGAAGTACTACTGTGAAAATAATTTCAGAGTCTTGCCAGGCTGTCTTAAATGTACTCTGTAATCAAGCTTTCTGTTGTGTAACTAAAGCTGTCTGGAGCTATAAACAATATTTTTGTTGTGTGTGGGGATAGAGAAATGTTCCGGACTCAAAAAAAAACGAAAGTTTTACAAACGGCATCAGTGGCGTGTTGTTGAATACCACACAAAAAAAAAATATTTTGATGCATTCATGTTTTCAGTGATGCATGATAGAGCCTGTTTTCTAAAATATTGCCACAAACTCTACAACTGTTTCAGAGTGAAACCAGATATTCAATAAAATCAATGTAGGAAGGAATTTTATTATACCGGTATATATCAGAGATAAAAAGAATGATTAACAACATTTCATTTAAAATAGGGGATTTTTTTTATACTAAAGTTAAACTTTCTTTAAAGACTTTTTTTAATTTCATTGTTATAATTTAAAAATATATACATACACTATCATTCAAAAGTTTGGGGTCAGCACCATAGCCTGTACAAAATATATATGTATATATATGGATGTAGTGTCTGTGACGTCACCCATAGGCGGTTCTGAAGCGTAAAGTAGGGTCGAGCTGGCCATCTTGTCAGCGTATCAATCCTAGATAGGGTTGGGTATCATTTAGTTTTTTACGATTCCGGTGCCAAACCGGTACTTTTAAAACGGTAACCGTGCCTAAGCGGTGCCTGAACGGAATACTTTTTTTTTTCAAAAAGAGCCACAAAACCACAGTTGATGACATTAAATAATGGCTTTGTGTTGAATTTTTTTTTATTCTTTAAATTGAACAATTAATTAGAAGTTTAAAGTATACTTAAATACATAAATAGATTTAAAAAAAAAATTTTTTTACTTTAATTCACAGTAAAAGCTAAAGCCACCTAACCCAACTACAATTAGGCCTAATTTAACACTAAATAACAGCACTAATACAAGTGATATTACAGCACTAATAACAGCAAAGTAATCTTTTTCTGCTACAAATCAACTTCAACTCAGCATTATTTTCACCTTATTGTTTCCATGGCAACATGTTGTGCTTCTCACGACACATAGTGGCCGCAAAAACGCTGTATGACACCTCAGAGCTCAGATGTATCGGTTTATTTCTTCTTTTTTTTATATTCACAAAGTTGTTACTTATGCCATGAGCTATCTGATATTTTGATTTTCAAATATGTGTAAGTGAATGTGTTTTGTCATAATGATCATGTTAGTTGATCCAGTGCCGTTTCTAGGCATAGGCAAACTAGGCGTTCGCCTAGGCTGGGGGGCGCCAGTGAGCCCCCGCCCCAACAAGATTTTTTAGTTATTTCATGTATATTTTATTATTAATATTTCATACTTTTGCTATTTCGAGGCATTATGATTAGTTGCGATTATTGGAGTGAAGTCGCCATGGTGATAGTGGCGCTGCTGTAATGAGATCATGGAACATCGTCATCCGTGCTTTAGTTTCATCATCATGAAAAGGTAAAAGCTAGGGTGCCAGAAAGGCTAGAAACAGCCCTGAGTTGATCTATAAATAATCTCACGAAATACATGAAAGTAAGTGACCAGTGAACTCGGAGAAGAATAGAGTAAACTATATAGTAACTTATATAATATGTGTCTGATATGAATAAAACAGTCAAATTATAACTGTCTGAAAGGATTGTTATTGCCACTTCCATAGACATCAGCTTGTTTTTGCTGCTACTTATGTGCATTAAAATGTCTGAAACCTAAAATAAACATGATGTGATTGAAAACACTGAATTGTTGTGATATGTGACGAGCGCTGAACGCGTCAGTCTCTGGCTCAGAGCCAGCCAAAGAGCGAAAGCACGTTTGATGGCACCAAAATGAGGAACCGAAATCTGCGTTCTGATTCGGTCAGGTACATACCGGTTGCATAGGTACCAGTGCTATATTAGCACTGGGTTTCAGTACATAACCCTACTCCTAGATAAATGACAATAGGCAAAGAGGCCTGGGTGGAGATCAGGTGACGTGATGACTAACAGACAGCAGACAGATGGCTATCCACCTGTCACTCAAAATTGCCACGCCCTTAATTATGCAGAACACCCCCACAGTTGTCATGAAGATCAAAATTAGGCATATAGACCAAAACCACAATTTGTACCAGGCTGTTAACATGTTTGTTTTTTGCTGTAAAGTTGGGCATTTTAACATGGGGCTCAATGAGAGTCTGCTCCATTCTTGAGCAGCCAGTCGATGAATTGCAGTTTAAATGGCTTGCCTATTTCAAGAGAAACTGGGGGAGGTTGCCGCTTGGTCTCATGTCTTCAGTGTCACATGATCCTTCAGAAATCATTCTAATATGCTGATTTGGTGCACAAGTAACATTTCTTATGCTTAAAGACCCTGTAAAGTCAAAATAAAGTATGTGAGTTTGTCAAACCACAGAAAAATATGTTATTAACCACCCAGCCAGGAGAACGAGCCGCGGTTCATCTGCGCGAGACGAACGCTGCCGGTGTGAATGCACAACAGCGTGCTGCTCCTGCCCTGCCAACGCACTGCTTGCGCGTGTAGTGTGAAACCGACGTTAGAGGACATTGACATATTCGATAACCAACATCATCCCCCTCGATCTGCAAAAGAATGGTCCATGCTTTTTACCTCTCCGTTTTATGCAATTTAGCTAGTTATGTAACTAGCATAAACATAGGCTAGCAATAAATAACATAGAATAAAGTGTATTTTGCCACTTTATAGTCACATATCAAACTAAAAGATATAATTGAGATATTACAGATATAATATATACAGGTTTACAGATATAATAGTTGAAATCACTTGTCTAAGGAATCATATTGATGTAACTTAGGCTATTTAAACAAAACAAAATCACGTTAGAGGATTGCAGGATTTAGTTACTGTGTACAAACGTTACCTACTGTAATTATAACACAAGCACACAAGGAAACTTACACTCATTGGTGGGCACGTAATTGTATTGCGGATAATGTCGGCACCGGCTGTCGGCGGGACGGGAGGATGAAAGCAAGAGATAGTCGGTTCAGCCCTATTCACCAGTAACAGCGGATTATCAGTGAATCCCAGTTGTTTCCGACGAAAGTTTATAAAACTATCCTGTGTAAAATGATCCCTACAGAGACGGTTGTTGGTGGTGATTCTCAGCTCTCCATCAAAGTGGCTCTTCATAAAATTAATCCACCTCTTCTTGATAAGATCGTTTTTCGGATATTTAAATAAGGACACCGATTTGTTTTGTAAGTGACTACATCCAGGTAACGAAGGCATAGCTAGCTAGCAAACTATAGGCTATAGTAACTAATAGTACTCGCGAATAAGTGGCAAACTGATGCGAATATGCTCTAGTTATAGAGCCTCAGTGCGTCATCAACAGTAGGGGCGGGGCCAGGATAAGAGGCTCCAGTGCGTCATCGAGCCACCGTTTTAGCCCCGTCTAGAAAATCCGGAACACAGCAATGGTGAAAATCTGTTTAACGGTCTAACTCCACAATTTAGTACTTCACAGTTCACAGTCTTTGTTATGTGTTTTAGCAATACATTTCTAACATTTATAATGTGTTTAGAATTTTTTCATAGAATTGCCTTTACAGGGAATTTAATGTCATTCATTTTATTAATGTGAAAATGATGTTCTGTTTGTCCACAGATGAGCTTAACTTGTATTGGACCTGGAAAAAGTACTTTAAAGTTTGTTGTTTTATGTGAAGCTTTTGCTCACCAGCATCGTTTCCAGAGTTTATTCCTAGTCATGCTATTCAACAAATAACCTGTATTATAGAAGATTTCCTGTTCAGTTGTCCTTTCCTTTCCATTTGAGGCCAGGTGGACAATTCAGAGACAAACAGTCATCGTTTCATGTTTCACTCAAAAGAACGTCTGCATTGAATTTAGCCATTTACTTTCTCCATTAACCGGTCTAACCTTTTAAAAACATCCATTAGGGTCACAAAACATTGCAGATGAGAGGGTGTATCAGAGAAGCCAAATACCCTGAAGAGGAATTTGAAATGAATACTCCCTGGCAATGTGTCCCATCAGCCCACATATGAAAAATTCATAGTGGAACTACGTGAATGATACAGCCAGTGCTTCTTCATGTTATGAAAGCTGCATTAGAGATCTCACAGGGTTAAATGCAGCACGGTTGCTCGGTTAGGAGAGAAGGGGAAGCTACTTGACATGTTGACATGAGCAAGTACAAACAAACTAAAGATAGACTTAAGATGTTTCCTCTGACTTCTAGCATAGATGTTTTCAACTGGTTTTGCTTCACAAGTGGTGACCCAAAACACAAAATTGCCAATATTGTTTACATTTATAAAAAAAAAGGTTCATTATTGGCATAGATGGTTCCATGAAGAAACTTTTCCAATGCACAAAGGGTTCTTTAGATCAGGGGTTTTCAACTGGGGTCCTCCAGAAGGTTCTAAGGGGTCCCCAGAAAATTTCAGAGAATAAAATCAAAAATGGATAGTCTACCAATTATTTTAATTGGTTCATTTTTTTAATGTTTCTCTCCTTTCTTGCCGTATACATTTCAGAATTGTATATGTTTGCTTTGAGTCTTTAGTGCGTTTTTCTCACTATATTTCTCACTATAGCTTGCATGCATTTATTGTAAAAGTTGTATACAAATCATTTTTTAATTGAAAATGTTCTTCTTCAGGTTTATGCATCCAACATTAATAGCTCATTTAAGATGGAAAACAATATGTTGTATTTATAATGTCACACTTAATATTTATCTAAAAGTTTAAATATTTTTTCGTACATAAAAATAGATTGATTTTAGGAAGGGGGTCCCTCAAAAGTTTCATCATATTTGGGGGTTCTTGGCATCATAAAGTTTAAAAACCCTTGCTTTAGAATAATAAAAAGTTCTTATGAAAAAAATATGGTTCTTTTAAGAATTGTTTACTGAAAGGTTAAATTTTTTTCCAGTGAACACCATTCCGCTATGTCTCGGACGAGACTTCAGCGTTCAGGAAAAAAGTGGATAAATTTGAACAATCATGTTTATTTTTTTCCTAAAGATTTAGTTTTAAAGTGTTGGTTCACCCAAAATTTAAAATGATGTCATTATTTACTCACCCTCATGTCATTCCAAACCTGTAAGACTTTCGTATAACTTAACACAGATTAAGATAAGTGCATCTACAGCAGAACGCCCGCTTACCATTGGCTAGCTGCATTAGCATCACACGCATGCATCATTGGGCTCACGGGACCAGCATCGGCCAATGGTAAGTCGCCGTTCTGACGTAAAGCTCGTAAGCACTGCACTGTATTTACTACGTCAACAGTGGAGGAGTCTGACACAGACAAGAAGAAATTGTAAAATTAAGTTGTTATTTTTGTTAGTTTTTTTTTTTTTTTTTTGCACACAAAAAATATTGTCGCTTCATTATATTAAGGCTGAACCACTGGAGTCACATGGACTATTTTAATTTGTTTGGAATGACATGAGGGTGAGTAATTAATGACAGATTTATTTTTTATTTTTGGGTGAACTAACCCTTGACTACATCTGATTTTTGGGTCATGTCCCAGCAGTTGACAACCAATGTTGTAGAGTTTATCATTTTAGTCCATGCTTCTCATTTTAAACATCCTCATAATGCTATTTAACAAACTGTTGTTCCAGACCTGCAACAGGAATTTCTGCCTGCCGCCCTTTCCAATTCTTTGTAGCAACTTGCGATTGCAGTGATATTCATCTGACAGACTGACACCGTGTGACCAAGATCCCTTAAAGAAACCAGCCGGAGAAGAAATGGTTTGATGACTATACAGGGCACGACAACCTCCGGCGATCTCACTTTCCAGTAAGTGAGTCAGAGCCTTGCCAAACCCTGACGTGTGAAATGAATCATCCGTCGATTTCATTTGCGAGTCCACTTGTTAATGTAGCTGAACGACTGCACCCCATTACCCTAGAGAACGATGACCGCAATTGTAAAAGGAAAACCTTCACGCATCTTTCCTTCAGTACTTACATGTTACTTCTACTATTGCACTGCATGAGCTCATCATTTCATGATGTTTTCTATACTACACCAATTCACACCGCTAAAATAATGCAGCCCATCTGACATCTGCACTTCTTTTTATGCAATGCATGTGTACAAATATGACTAGTAAACTGAAGTAATTCAAGCAATTGACTAAGACTGTTGTGCAGTATAATGTGATCTGTTTCTTTTTAGGGTGGATGCTGACTGTGAATCACTAAATGTAAGGGCAATGTTTTCAGTGGCGTCATTTAAAGAAAAGCAATTGAGCAAAGGGGAAAAGGGCTTTGTAAAAGAGGAAGTGTCAAGTCTAGAACAGGTTGTGACAACTACACACACATCTACCATCTGTACATATATTGCTCTTCTGCTTTTTGGAGTCATAAGACAAAGACCACAACTTCTTTATTTGGGCCTGAGTGGGCAAACAGAAGACACAGGCAGCTCTTATCTTCTTCTTTTGTGTGGAAAAAGAAGTTTGTTGTTTGGTTGTCTTAAGCAACCATGAGAGAGAAATGTACCAGGATGAGTGTGTGAGTGTCCAGTATGAGCAAGGCAAAGCTCTCCTGATATCTGTGCACTCTCCCTACATCTGCCACATCGACGCCCAGGAATCTGACCCCAAACAACACTCGCATGACATCTGTTCTGGGAGAGTTTTGCAAGACACATTCTCAGCTTACTGCCACCCTTCAGTCTACGATCATCTGACTGAAATATGTCAATGTGATTTAAGCAGAATCACATACAATGAACAGCCAGTGGGTTATTAGTGGTGCTTGCTATTACAATTGTTCATACTTCGGTTTAGGGATTTCAACAAGCCATTGGACATGAACTCTTTCCTCACCAGCATTTTTTGTTGTTGTTATTGTTGTTGTCTTTAAGTTCCCTGATGGGTTTTCAGGTCATTTTTACAAAAATGTTACACCCCCATAATATTGTGTGACTATCTGAACCTGCAATGTATCAAAAGAAAGAACAGACCCTCTGCTTTTAAACACAAAAACAATCTATTTTATTCTATATGCTTGCATTCCTTTCTTTATCAATGTGGGTAAGTTTCATAAAAAAGCTACATTTTGAGCAAAAAGCTGAGGAAATCACGTTTTTGTCAAAGGCTATGCCACAGATGGGTTAGATCAAGTCCCTCAACATCCCCTAAGCTTGCACAGTCCTAACCACTGCCTGGGTTGACATTTCACTCCGTAACAATAGGGCGCTTTGATGAAAATACCGTTTATTGTTGATGATTACATTATCTGCTTACATATGAGATCGTTGATGTTTCTGCTTCTTTGCTCTCATCTGAACTCGTTCAGCGTTCAGCATATACCATATAACAGGGATAACATTAAAAAAACAAGATTAATCATCAATGGTGGAGTAAGAGTTAAAGTCAGCATGAAATTAAAAATTCACCCTATTAGTATTTTCTAAATGCATGTTATTGATCCTATTGTTATCGAGTTATCAAAATGTAATAACTCGATCTTTTAGTGAAACAACATATTCTGGACTTCTCTAATCATTTATCTGCTTAAACTTTGCAGATTTCTTCATATCGATTCTTAAGGACGGGATTAGTTTTCCAGTAGAATGTTAGAGAAATGCATGTTTCACAGACCTACTTTGCCATTTTATTCTCTTCCGGATCTGCCAAGTCTGTGTTTTTCTTACACAACCTCTGTAAACAATTTCCAGGGCAAAATATCTACTGCTTTTTATCAAACTCAACGGTCCTCTGAGAAGTCTAATCCCATTCGAATGTGAATGTCTGTGACTGCCAATATTGTATTATCCTAACGCTTCACCTCATGTGTTTTTTGACCTACATGAGCTAGCATTTGTACACCAGTCTTTGGCGTGCTTTCATTTAATTTCAATATGGATGGTATCCTACAAAAAAATGTTTACTTAACTATAACTATAAAAGCAATAAATGGAGCCAAATCAAAGAAAGAGTTAATTACTTAGGGTTAGATTTATAATAGCCTAAATTAAAAGAATCAAATTCTGTTGCATTATCTTCCTGTTAACACGGTGAAGCTGCTTTGAAAACAATTGTAAAAAGCGTTATATAAATGAAGGTGATTTGATTTAAAATAATATCAGTAAATAATAAATTAAAAGACATGCATGTCATATGTGATGTATGATTTATGCTTTTTAATATGCTTTAAGACAAACCATGTGCAAATTTATAAGTCAACACCATTGTCAACCAAGTCACCATAAGTCAACCAAAGACAGTCTCAAAAACGCAGTTTAAATAGCTGGTGTTTCTGACGTCAAAAAATACCTTGCCAATCATATCACGAGGGTGGATGGGCTTTAGTTAATCATCATTGCTATAATGCTAAGCAGGGGCCTATTGCACAAAACTAGGATAAAGGATTAAGCCGGGATATCTTGGCTCAGTTTATCCGCAGTTTATCCGCTAATATACCGAAATATCCGTTATTTTTCGTTATCGTTCTTGGTGTGGGTGTGCCTTCAGGGTACATTTACATGACAGCGGTGTACTAAAGAGAGAAGAGAAGCCTCAAGAGAAGCCATGTTATCCCGGTATATTTTTCTGTTGATATGAAAAATTGGGTACTTTTAGCAATAGCAGGGAGTTGAGTTATATATATATATATATATATATATATATATATATATATATATATATATATATATATATATTATGATGTTACGATGAACTATATGTGTTTCTCCACTGACGTTCAAAGCGTTTCTAAGGGTACTGATTTTTAGAAGGCAGACTGAGATGGCAAGCATGAACATGGTTTGTGTAACATTTGCGACACAATATACAGTCAAGCGAAAGGTTAATCATATTAATTACCGCTATGTGTCCGACGTTGTAAAAAAGCGATACCTTTGTGAAGCATTTACTACAGGAGTAAAAGTTGGGCAACCGGAGTGGAGACGGGACTAATTTGCATATTCACAGAAAGGTGTAATAACTGAACAAGGGTGTAGAGTTACATATAAGCTTTTAAGCCATAAAGATTTTTTTTTTTCACAGGTACATAAATAAATGCGTTATTTTAGTGATCAAAGATGAGTTTTAAGTACAATAATTGATTATCGACTTTTATCTAAGGAAAGTGGTAGTAAGTTAACTACAGCCTTGTTGAAGCTAACTGAGATATTTGAGCAAAAGCTAGATTTTCCATGATACATTTTTGAGAGTGGTCTACAATTAAGGTTTTTTTTCTAGTTGTATAGTACTTCTGAAGTCTTAAGTCCTATTAATTGAATGTTCAAGTTAAAAACTCTAAATAGCACAAGCTGATAGATCCTAAACTCTTGCAATCACATCATAGGGTACAGCTGATTGGTCCAATGAGCGCACTGCTCAACCTTCAAATACATGGTCAGCATTTGCTCCATCAGTTGTAGCACACTTTTTAGAAACCCTCCAACTTCCCCTTTTACACCTGTATAGATCTGCTACGGGTAATTCATGAATGCTAAATTGTACAGCAGCAGCAGCATGTCTTACTTGCTCACAGCAGCATATCAGAATAAGAATATTGTGTATGTATTGGCTGTAGCAAGTCCCGTACTTGGTCTGCAGCCACAGCATAGCCGATCTATTCCACCAACGCCAAATATATCAACATTGTCATATTATTACCACGCCAAACACTCCAAGATTTGTCATCACAGATTTATAATTGAAACTATTCAGTACAAGTTCTTAAAATATTCTCCTTTCATTAACACCTTGGAGACAGCATAAAAAAAGTGTTTATTATAAAAGCCCAGATACCTGATGGTATGTTTTAGAAACTATTTTAAAGGTCTTTCAGCGCTGAAAAGATGAATCTGTATTTAAACTGGGTCATTAATGTAGTAGAAATGTGAATTTATTTTTGAATTTGGTGCATTCTAGACTGAGAAGAGACAGAAAATGTATTGTCGTCTCATGGGGATGAAAGACAAGAATTCCCAGAATGCTTTGCTTCGTTGCCCTGTGAGGCCACTCCCAAAGCTGCTGCTACTGGATTACTAGATCACTTTTCCACCGTGTTCATTTTGATAAAATGTTCAGTTGGAAAACAGACACTACAATTAAAAACTGAATGTGTCTGTTCAATTGAATAAGCAGCAGGAGTCAGGTTACATTCACCGTGATGAATGAGCTGAATGATCTTTTGTGATGAGAGCTGAGGTAAACTTGCGTCAGTAGTTTACAGCGTGTGTTCAGTTCATGCCTTTGGAAGCTTAACTTTCATAGGAATTCATTTGGGAAGTTGAAACACTCACTTCACCGGCCGCTCCTTTTACATTAATGCCCGCAGCTGCGAGCTGAGCTGTGAGTGTGATCTTCCACCGCCCATGTGCAGGTTGAAAACATGTGGAAATAGCTCGCTCTGCTGGCTGTGGTCTTTAGCCTCTGGCCAGAAATTCCTCCGATAACGCAAAATGACGATATTTGCGTCATCGGAGGATTTTTTCCAGAAATAAAATGCATAAATCTCTTGTCTCAGGGGGATATGAAGAGGGGAGGGGAACATATAATATATATACTGATACAAAGCTATATGCTAATCGCTGAAGTAACCCTTTAACTCCTGGGTTAAAGGGTTGGGATATTCAGATATGGGAATCATTTTGGCATTTATATATTAGGAAACATGATACCAAAACAACAGCATCAGATCATTAAAATCTGTTGTCTGTCTAGACAGCTGGAGAGAAACATCTAGACGACAGCATGATGAAACCTCAGTCTGTTAAGCACTAAAAGGGTCAATCCTCCCTCTGAGCTGTGAGCCAGAGCCCATATGCTGCCTCGGCATTGTTTGATCTGATGCTGAGCACAGCAAACAGTCTTCTGCATGACCATGACTCAACCTCATTCCTGCTTTCCTTCTCTTCGTCCTCCCACACTGCAGTAAATCAGCCTCGCTCCTGAATAAAGGCCCTTTATTTTCCTATTCCTTCATGCTTATTGAACTTGTTAAACCTCTCAGAGGAAACTGTTCATCCAGAAGTGAGGGGAAACACTGTATGGAAGGCACGATGTCAGGCGCATGCTGACAGCATGTGCTGCATTGGACTTGGAAATGACAGTCTGCTAATTGAGTGTTTAAATGTTTACATCGTCGTGTTCTGCCTTTCATCACATCTGGCTGTAATTCCAGAACAATGTCTGCAATCGGATGAAGGTGTTAAGACTGGAAGATGTAACCTGACCTGAATAGAACAGGATATTAAGAAGATAGTTCACCCAAAAATCACAATTCCGTCATTTACTCGCCCTCATGCGAAGACTTTTTCTTCAGTGGAACACAAAGGGAGTTGTTTTATAGTTTAGAAGGTTCAAACTGCTGAAGAGTTGTATAGACTAATTTTATGATCGTTTTTTTGTCCTTTTTGAAGCTTTCTCATCTACTTTCATTGTCCTAGACTTTTTTCATCTCCAATGAAAACTCCAATGAAAACTTTTTTCATCTCCAATGAAAGCCGACAGCATATGACAGAACTTTTATTATTGGCTGAACTATCTCTTTATTTCTGTGCTACTCATGTAAGGAACAACCAGAGGAACTCATGTGATTTCATTAGAAGAACTAGTGACAATTAACTTCCTGTATGTCACAACAGATTATTCATCACCAGAACATTCATCATTATAATCAGGGCAATCAATTATATATTTTTTTTTCCTCTGCATATGTTATGCAAATGATAGTGGTTTGAATTGGATCACACTAGATATTTGTAAATTATTTGTTAAAATTAAATAAATTTGAATAGCCTGATTCTCTAAAATGTTTTAAAAATGAACGATCACAGACCCGTTATACAAATAAACTCAAAGTTATGTAATCTTCCTATTTTAATCGGTAATCAGTAAACCGTTGAGAGATGGCTTTCTTCTTGTCTCCTGGATTGTAATACATTGTGGTCAGTACAAACCATGTTTATCTGCATTGGAAGTATACCATTATACTGTAGTCTGGATCATATTTTCTTTTACGTTGTGTAGTTTTGTTCATGGTTTTCGAGGATGAGGGCATGTCATGTAACTCGTCCATGCCTCCAAGCAACTGGAACACATTTTACACACTTTCTCACACACACTATACTGAAAGCAGTACTGAATAATCATGTTACACAATAAGCATCGCATCAGTCAAATCATGATGATGTGGAGAAAAGCATGAACTGGAAAAAAGTTTTGTCCAAAACGTACCTCTTTTTCAGAAATGTAGAGTTGGTCTCCTTTCAGTATAACAAATCTGTTTTTCCAAATTTCCCTGAAAATTCCTTTGCCACAGAACTTGCGAATCCAGCCAGTTTTGTCAGGCTGCACTGGCTGTTGATTGGCTTCCTGAGGACCCTGCGTTTACAGAGAGAGAACAAGGCATGCCAGTGAGACTTAAGGTTCCCTATGAGTTATGGTGTCTGTTTCAAAGCATTTTTTTGGGCCTTCATAAGTCTATTGTGCACATTATTCTGTCTAGGAAGGCAGTTCACAAGTTTTTCAGACAATCGTAATCTCTAGCAAGGGGGAGACTTTCTTAAAGACATTGTCTTTGTCATGGAGATCATATGAATTCCTGCCGCTTTTTCTCACGCAGCACAAGCACATTCACACAGTTAGGATGTTGCAGTCTGAGTATGATGAGGTTAAAAGGATGTGTACATGCAAAATAATGTAAATAAAAAGCTTTTTTCTGATGTTAAACTCAGAGTGCAAAAACAAACTTAATATACATAATCTGGTTAAGCCTTTATTCAGATATAGCTCCTCAGCTATATCTGCATGTAATCTGCATATTCTACTTAGGATAAAACATGCCCAATCTTTGCCCGATATTATAGTCTAGGTATAGGAAGTGCCATTTATAATGCTTTTCAGTCATTTTAGACAGTAATTTAATCAAATCATTAATATTGCATGTTAAGTGTTCAGTTTGTAGTTCTAAAACCCATAAGAGAATTAGCATTTTCAAGCCATGGGTTCCCTTGGGAATTTTCTTTCTGGTTTTTAGAATGGACGATTAATTAATAATTTATTAGTTTTAAAATGCATATATTTTGTAGTGTTAAGTGTTCTCTTTTTTTCCCAACGCTGTATATATATATATATATATATATATATATATATATATATATATATATATATATATATATATTACATGTATAACATAATTTATTCTGAATAAATAATTTTAAAAAAAAAACTTTACTTCAATATTAAGCCTGGTCAACTAGGCTACTTCCAGAAAAGGGCGTGCAGAAGAACATGATGTCGACTTTAAAATGTACAGCTAGAATAAAATAATTATAATGCATGTGCTACGTTGGAAAATGTTTTAAAACATTGTGTTTTAGTAAACTGAAGTGTTCGTGCTGCAGTGTTTCATACTAGTGCACAAAGGCTCACGGCGCTCCTCACTGACAATAGAGTGGACTCGATATCTTACCCGCTTTGTTGAACTGTTCTTCTTCATGGCTCAATAAAACGGAGCTTTCCGACTCTCCCTCCGCTATATACAGATCCTTCCGTGCACAATGTTTTATCTATAACGAAACAAAATCCTGGGGTGGACTCGAAACGTTACACTCAAAGAAAAGCACGGTGCTGAATGAGTCGCTCCCCCGTTTGTTTCTTACGCCTCTTTTCTATTTACTCCCATTCAGTGTCCTCCAGATCCGATTATCATCCAATAGATTTGTGTTCAGTGGTCACGCAGACAAATCTGAGAAATGTACTTTCCAGAGCAGCATATAAATCTATGATGGTGGCATCAACATCATGATCGTTTCGTACGGGTTGATCTCCTACCGTCATGTGTGTCTTTCGTGGAGTTGTGTGAGCTGGAGAACTTGAGGTTGTGTGGTCCCTCTCTTTGTCCTCGACAGCTCCACCTATGGACACCACAGTGATGTCACGGGAAAGACAGAGAAGGGTACTCACTGTACTGAAAGGAATGTGCATTATTTTGCTATAATTTGACATTGTGTAACACAATATTTACCTAATATTGTGGGCTAGCTAAAATATTACGCATATAGAGTTATATATTATTATTTTAAAAGATATCAATAATGTGTAATTAAGAAATCATTATATGCTTACTATCAGCAGTGTCAATAACCTTTTTATTATGGAGCAATATTTGCCTCCTGGATTTGATAAACTAATTCACATTAAAAAATAATGACTGATGGTGTTATTTAGGCTAATAACTTTCTTGAATTGTCAATTAAGTGAAAACATTTTTTATTTATTTTTTGAGCAATTATGGTATCATGAGCCTGGTTGCAGCAAAGATGATCTTTATTAATAACAAACTCAAACTAAAAGAAATACTCAAAATTCGTATGTATACAAAATCAAGGACAGCACAATCCGTCAATAGCGACACATGGCAAAACAGAACATATAATACATATGAAACAACTCACAAGTGACGGTACCCTCCCCCCCCTGAAAGGTGCGTCCTAAATCTGTAATGCATCCGAGGGGTGGGACGGTTGGCATCCTGGAGGATGACAAAAGGTGGCTTCGGCCTCTAGGGCAATGCTGGCAGTTCAGGGGACCAGGGCAGCAGTGACAGTTTAGGAGGCCAGGGATATGCAGACTGCTCAGGGACCCAGGCAGTTCAGAGATGAATGTGTATGGGAGAATAGACAGCATAAGGAACCAGAGAGGTGCCGGCAGCTCAGGAGACCAAGGAGGATCAGCCTTCGTCGTCGTGTCTGGGAGAGCGGGCATCTCTAGGATTCAGGACGGTAAACCCTGATCCGACTTGCATTTTCACAGCCAACAGCACCCTTACTTGATAGGCGCATTGAAGCATTCAACGTCATTCTTGCACAAAAAAGAAAGCGACACAGTAAACAACAATGAAGGACATACAGCAGATCTTGTTCTTGCTTCTCGGCATGTGGCTGTTGTCACAAGAAGAAGACACACTGTTTGAGCCAAGGCTGTGGGCTGCAAAGAAAAATATAGCCGAAAAAGCATGCTCAAGTGATGATTTTATGTCAACCAATCAACATTTTGCAGTGAGTCTAGTATCGGACAAAATATTGCTTACTGTTCCGACCTGTACTGAACACACAAGCCATTAGGGATTGGACTCTGGAACATTACTCACTGGGACAGACTCAGGAAGATTGCTCACTGGAAGCATTGTGACCATTAGAATTGGCAATTCTGTAGTCCTTGGAGTGTGATTTTCTTTTTCTCACTGGAACAGACTCTGGAACATTACTCACTGGAACAGACTCAGGAAGATCACTGGAAGCATTTGTGACCATTGGAATTGGCAATGATGTAGTCCTTGGAGTGGGAACCTTTCTCACTGGAACAGAATCTGGAACATTACTTACTGGAACAGACTCAGGAAGATTGCTCACTGGAAGCATTGTGACCATTAGAATTGGCAATTCTGTAGTCCTTGGAGTGTGATTTTCTTTTTCTCACTGGAACAGACTCTGGAACATTACTTACTGGAACAGACACAGGAAGATCACTCACTGGAAGCATTGTGACCACTGGAATTGGCAATGATATAAAAAAATTAAAAAAATATCAAAGCGCGATATATGGTATATTTTGAAGCATTTTATACACATTTAGGGTTTCTGAATATATCAAATTCTGAATATAAATTAACTGGTTAATTCTGTGTTTTCAGAGCTGATTATTTATTTATTTATTTGAATTTAGCAGTATTATTTAGTAGTCTAAAAATGCACGGATACAATGCCAAATAATATAAATTTGATAAAATCTCATTTAACTCAATTAATGCTTGTATAAGTCATACATTTTATTTAATCTGACTGAAGCAACTTTTCGGAAGGTTTCGATTTATTATATACGTAGCCTATAAATAAATGTATGGATTTTATATATTTATATTTTTAATTTCTTTAATCCCATTTGATATAAAATATATGGTATGTTAAATGATTAGTTCTTTCACCTAAAAATAACATTTTGCTGTTCCAACAGCAAGCAGCCCATGCAGTGTTGGGATAACGCTCCCCTAAAGTGATGTAACTCAGCAGCAATACAAACATGTCCACCTGTCGTCTTAAAACCATCATAGTCCTTCTTAAGAGTTTAAAAATAGTAATGCACACTGCGTTGATAAGCTTGGGTCTTAAATGCCCCCTATGTTCTTATAGTATTTTTTTAATTTCTTCAACAGTAAAGAATTCAATGCTAAATGTGTTTGTCGTTAAGCCAGGAGAGATAACTAGGTTACCTGAAAAGGTAATAACTGGATTAACAATAATCACGAATGCAAATACTAACACGTTATACAGCCTTATATATGTCTGAGCTATGATCTAAAATTGAAGTCAAGCTGAGAACATGGTTAACATATTACGGATTACAGTTTAAGGGGTCAATACGAGTCAATCAGAGTTGCTGTTTGTCAGACGCAAGGCACAGGGTGACCGGCTGTTTATCTGTTAAGCCTGACACATTTATGTTAGTCTCCTATAAAAAATTCACACATTAAGTGAAAAATAAGAGCATTTTACAGCTGTACCTAAACGGAAAGAGGCTGATAGCTTGTGTAAAACAAGACAGGATGTTAGTTATTTGTTGTTGTTGGTTGGTGAAACTTGTGAGTGTAAAGATGATTCACTAGCATGGGCTGAATTCTCAGTGCTGTCATTTGCCATTAAATGAATGTCCTTTTGTGAGCATTGCTGTAAGCATTGCTGTTTGTTCCTTAAGATCAGTATTCACCACACAATCCTTCTGCTTGGCCAAAACAAGAGGCTTTCAGCAAATCCATCCAGGAATGGGCTGAAAACAACAAAATGATGCAATCTTTCTTTCTTTCTTTCTTTCTTTCTTTCTTTCTTTCTTTCTTTCTTTCTTTCTTTCTTTCTTTCTTTCTTTCTTTCTTTCTTTCTTTCTTTCTTTCTTTCTTTCTTTCTAATGCTTTTTAACACAACAGTAAACGATATTTCTCCATTTAGCCATTTTATGTGAAATAGTTTTCTAATCCTTGCATGTACAGTATAAATACCCATTTTTTAGTTAATGCTGGTCTTTATAAACCCAGGTAATCTTACAGTGGCATCATTGTAATGACACGCGCTAATCCAGCACTGAAGTAGAATTAAGCAGCGCCGCTGTCCCAGTTTAAACAGAGCTCTTGCGCAACCGCAGCGGAAATCAGCTTACAGAGTTGCCTTTCGAAGGCTTTCTGCTGCCGAAAAAAGAGGAAACAAACAGCCAGACTTGAGGTCACTTTTCTCATCAGGTTAATTTGTCTGTGAAGAGCTAGACATATTGTAGGGGAGACTGGGTATGGTTGTAACACTTTTTTCTTCAGCACCTAAAACTACCTCTTTTTTTAGCTACACGTCTGAAACCATGTCTTCAATTATATTACAGACTTTGTGAGATGATGAGAAATGATCCTTTGTTACAACGTAACAGGTAACAGGTGGATAAAATGCAGCAACAAAAAAATGCAACAATAAAATATGTGTGAATATGGGGAGTGTATGTTTGTGCTTGCACACATGTGCGTTTGTTTGTGCATGTCTGTACATGCACATTCATATGTGTGTGTGTGTGTGTGTGTGTGTGTGTGTGTGTGTGTGTGTGTGTGTGTGTGTGTGTGTGTGTGTGTGTGTGTGTGTGTGTGTGTGTGTGTGTGTGTGTGTGTGTGTGAGAGCAAATGAACATAAGCATAGGCGTTCTGTAGAATTATTAAATTCACAAAAACTGGTGCAAGTGGTTGGTTGTTTTAAAACAGACACTACCCCGCCACTATCACCCATTGTTTAGCTAGCTGTATTAGCATGGTGCTTTGAAATTAGCAGGAGGGGAGGTTGATACACCATTCTTGAGAAACTACACTTTGACTTGATATAACTCATACAACATTATCTCAGTAACAAAGTAACAAAATATTATCTTGTGTTAAAATATAATATATATATATAGCCTATATATTTCTTTCTTACCTCAGAATTAGATTTTCTGCTGTAGCTTCAGGAGAGATAGCAACAGACTGGAAACCTCCATGTGGGATCGTAAAGGAATCCAGAGGAAACTGAAATTCATATGATTCCTATCTTCTACGTGATTCGTGGAATTGGTACTGTTACAACTCTCCCTGTGTTACAACTACACCTAGTCTCCCCTACTGCTAATCATCTCTGTCCTAAAATGAATTTAATTTAATTTTATCATACTTGATCAGTTCAAGTGTTTTCCCTTCTGACAAGCACTCAGACCATTTTATTAGGTATACTCTGGCCCTCTATGTTGTGACTTGAACAGCGTAGTAGATTTAGGTATAATGTTTATGTGTGTGTGTGTGTGTGTGTGTGTGTGTGTGTGTGTGTGTGTGTGTGTGTGTGTGTGTGTATATATATATATATATATATATAGAGAGAGAGAGAGAGAGAGGGGGGGGGGGGGGGGGCTTGTGTTCTAAGAATAGCATTCTTGTTTGCCATTGAGTGCTTGGAGCTATATTGGGTTCAAGGTTAAGTTTGTATTATTGGCTGGTTTTTATATTGATCTGTAGGACAGCAGTGTATTGACCGTCAGATGTGATGGTGTGAAGAGAACCAACATGGGCAACTATTGCCAGCCACTGGATATTCTTGGGTGGAGATGTTTGTACAGTAGATTATGGGGGCGCAGCTGGTCTTGGTTTATCCACCAACGTATAGGCCAAAATACAGACAACATTTGTAAGGGAGTGTCTTTTAAACTAATATTTAAAGGTTAGATGCCTATATAACCCTTAATCTTCATGGGTGAAGAAAGCAAAAAAGCCATATAGAGTAGAAGAATAATCAAACCTTTTGAGAAGAAACGGAGGTGGACAGTAACGATGTACATTTGTACAGTTTTTAAATCTGTACTTTACTTGAGTATTCATTTTTTCTGGAAACGTACTTTAAACTTCACTACATTTGAATAACAAATATCCTACTTTCACTCCACTATCCACTACATTTCTATCAAGGTCCTCGAAGTCAAAAGTCATTTCTATGTAGCAATTTTGAAAGTCAGCAGATTTTTTATTTTTTTTCTTATTTAAAATGTGATTGGGTTTTCTGCAGGTGACAGACAGCCTAGCAGTAATCACTCTTCTATGCTCACGTGAAGTTTAATGATTTCCAAGCATTTTTTGACTGATCAGTTGATGGCAAAACAGAAGGCTGTTCCTCAGCGAAGTGTGTGTATCCATGTCTGTTTTCTGAAAAGATTAAATATTTGTTCCGATTTAAGCGTTTGCTTTGTTTGGCTAAAACGAACCATATCACCTTCCACCCAAAACATGCTACCCTGTGGGACATAAGTTGGCATATTAAATTATCCAAAAACTACTAGAACACTGTTATATATTTTTCTGAGTTGTGTACTTACATTATCCCAAATGTTTCCAATAATGTTTAAAGCCAGAGAAATAAACGTTTTTAACCAGGACACAGTCGGTGTCCATGCAACGCCTATCAATGACATTACACCCGCGTTACCTTCGCTTTAATTTTGTAGAAACCATGGAAACACCAAAGACGCTTGTAATGAAGTTCGTGGATGGAAGGAAGGAGGCGGGAACCGGCAAACGTTCAAACAACTTTTATTCAAAAGAAATAAACAAACCGAAAGTAAAACGGTTTGTTCCCCTCACGGACGACTGCCCGCGAACACACAAAATAAAACGTGGGCAGCCCCTCACGGACGACTGCCCACAAACACATAATAACACGTAAAACAAACCATAACATAAAATCCAGGCCTGGTCCTCTCTCGTCTTCCGCAGCTCTTGTTCCTCCTTTTATGCTCCCGTCACATGGCCGCGAGACGAGACCGGTGTGCCACGCAGCTGGCACTTGTCAACATTAATCACCGGCCCGCTCTCGCGGTCCCTCGCCCCGCTGCCTGTCACACCACATACCCCCATCGCCCCTAGCAGGCCGGGGGGCACTCCCGAGACTGCACTCTACTCTCTTGGGGGGGGGGGGGGATCACGGCGGCTGCGGCACCTGGGGGTAAGGACAGAGAGGCGAGAGAAATGTAGACGGGAGCACGAGGAGCCCGCGGACGAGAGAGGGGAGAGAGGGAAAAAAGATAGAACAAAAAAAAAATTCTGGTCCGGTTCCCCGACACACTGCCGCTCGGCCCTCACCAGCCGAGAGGCTTTTCCTCGCGGTGCTATGCGATGGTGCTGGACGCCCGGTGGACGGCCCGATCCTCCTCCGCCCCCTGGCGGCCGGCGGTGGCTCCTTCGATTGAGGGCAGTCGGCAGCGAGCTCCGCGTTCCCTGCTCCTCCCCGTTCCGGCGGATGCCAGCAGGCTCCGGCCCACGGCGAACGCCGGCAACTCCTCCGCTCCCTCCAGGACGGCCGCCACCCCACCTCGACCCAGGGGCACGGCAGCGAGCTCTCCGTCCCACCGGTCTTCACTCGCTCCAGCACCACCGCCTCGGGCAGTCACTCGCGGTCTTTCATCATCCGCGCTGCCCGAACTCCTCAGCACCGCGATCCCCCTCAGCAGCGAGGGCTCTCCGACAGCGCGTCCCTCCTTCCTCCCGGGTTTCGGCACCAATGTAATGAAGTTCGTGGATGGAAGGAAGGAGGCGGGAACCGGCGAACGTTCAAACAACTTTTATTCAAAAGAAATAAACAAACCGAAAGTAAAACCGCGGGCAGCCCCTCACGAACGACTGCCCGCGAACACTCAAAATAAAACGTGGGCAGCCCCTCACGGACGACTGCCCACAAACACATAATAACACGTAAAACAAACCATAACATAAAATCCAGGCCTGGTCCTCTCTCGTCTTCCGCAGCTCTTGTTCCTCCTTTTATGCTCCCGTCACATGGCCGCGAGACGAGACCGGTGTGCCACGCAGCTGGCACTTGTCAACATTAATCACCGGCCCGCTCTCGCGGTCCCTCGCCCCGCTGCCTGTCACACCACAACGCTTTAATATATGATTTGTTTTATTAGACAGGTGAGCAACTGTTTAGATACATTCATCAACAGAAAATAAATCATTATCATATAGCTCAACACAGTTAGTCTTATTGTTCAATTCTCGGTTTCTTGATTTATTGCAAGTAACATGTTTTACCATGAATAATGTTCATCTGCTGCAGTGCGCAACAAGTGTCTCAAAGTAGTCGCAGAGTGGTTGCACATAAGTAGCATTATTACATAATTTTAACACACTCAAATGCATATAATAAAAAGCAGTGCTTCGTTCAGGCTTGACCGGAAGAAGCCGAAGCGGTCGCCTGCAGCATTAATAAAAGTGCCACTGCTCCCGAGCCGTGTTTGACGCTCGTCTCTCATTAGCAATCGCTCGAGCTGCCTCGTTCCGCTCCAACGGCTTTTAGCCCCACCCCACAAAACCTACACCTTTGTTTTGAATAAGCAATCTCTAGTGGCTAAAATGACATATTGTGCCTATAACTGTTTAAACTGCATGTAGGCTCAAAACCTACCCTTTTTGACATTATGGGTTGCCAAAATGACCCAAATTTGGTTGTATTTAACTAAAACAAGTTAGGTTTGAGAGTGAGTAAATTTGACAGAATGTTCATTTTTGACTGATGAGACGGATGTTTTTGCTCATATGACGACAATGGGTCATGAGAATGATTGTTCTCATGCGTTATCTTCACCAAATGAAGCTAAATGTTTGGTAAATCTAACCACGTCTCATTGGCCATTTGCACAGGACGGAAACATATACTTAAGTTTGGTCAAGAGTTTTTAGGATGGTTTTAGAAGGTTTATTGTGGCCCAGAGTGAGTGTGGAATGTGAAATAAAGCCTTAAAATTTGAAGTGGCATTTCCACTGTGCTGACACAAACAGACAATCAAGAAACGCCACCCCACATCCTCATACCACGGGGGCTGATTCGACAGAAACGCAGCCGCAATAATAAAAGCTGCTCCACCCTAATTATCTTGTTGTTTCAGTTTGGACTGGACAACGTGCATTTTTTGCTTTGAAAAGTAAAAGCACACCACTCCGCAACAGTTAGAGGCTGAAGATTCGGGTTTATTAAAGGTTTGTTCAAATCCCGAACTAAGTGCAGTAATAATTGTGATGCTATATTAATTATTTATTTGTTTTGAAATAAGAACGACTGGTGATTATCCTTGTGTTTTATTTGTATACTTATATTATATATTTATTAATTTCCATGTTTGTTTGAGAAGATGCGATGCCACCACCTTAAACATAAAGCTAAACACCCATCAGTTCAAAGATAGACTGTTGGCTCTCTATCGTTTGTATTGTTACCTTACACTAGTCGATGAAACATTCAGTGAAACCTCATCTCCTTCACACTGATGAATCTACTCATCAACCTTTGAGTGACCAAGTAGTAAAATGTTAGTGTAGAGTGAGTTGTGGAACTGTATCCGTTCTCAGACTTCTTGTCCCACTGACATTTTCAGGAAATATCAGACACAGAGGATCTGATTTCACCACTTTAAAATGCTTCGCAACACAGGAGCACTTTACTATTGAAAACATAACCAGGGTCAGGGTTAAGTCCGTTTCATATTCTCTTTTCCGACTGCCACTTGAATTGATTGACTGAATGGATTCCAAATTGCACGGAGAAGGAACAATATGACTGATGCTGCATACAAAAGAGCAGCTGTTTCTACATTTAGTTCCAGAATGTACCACAACAGCATGTTGTTTCACTCCATTCATTACATCAGAGGGTCATGTAATGCTAATCTCACAGAGAATGAACTCTTGAGCAAATGTCCCAGCTTGATTGGGATTATAAATGAAAGCAGGTGGATTTGGGAGAGCATAACGGGGTCTATAAAAGCTGATGCACTTTCTCAGAGGTACAGACCATTCTTTCTGTATTTGACTTCATATCAGGCCAGTTATCCAACCATATTTACAGCTCTGTGCACCCTGAGAAATTGGTACTCTTGTACTATTACCTTGTTTATAAAATGTGTAAAAATTAATATATAAATAAAATAGAAAACTAAACTAAAACATTGTAATCTGTAATTATTTTTGGCTGATTTTCTTTTGGGCCTGCAAGATAACAAATGCGATAAGAATTTAGAATAATGGTTCGTCATTAATAGGTAAAGATGTAATGCAAATTAGTAGTTCTACATTAACTCTTCAACTACTTTACACAATAATGCTCAAAATATTTGTGATTTGAGAGTAAACTTAAATTAGTTCAATTAACTTTTATGAGTACACTGTAACAAATATTGTTGATTTAACTCAAAAAAGTAAGTAACCTGGTTGCCTTATAATTTTGAGTTTATTGAAATTAAAATTTTGAGTTGATACAATGAAGGAAATTCGTTTAATAAATATAAACTCAAAATATTATTGTAACTGAACCACATAAAATGTGATAAATCATGAAAATAGCACAATTTGGCATGTTTCACTGTTCTCAGAAATGTTCATTGTATTAACTCATATTTTTAATTTTAATGAACTCGAAATTTTAAAGCAACCAGGTAACTATATATATATATAATATTATTATTTAGACTAACTTGACACTGGGCTGGGATTTCTATTTCCCAGCATGCTTTGTCACTTGAAATTTCATAATATATAATGTTTTTTGTGCATGATTTATGTTGAGTGGGAGATTTATTGTTTAATGTTTAGCTATGCTAATTTAGAGGAGTTTCTGTTATGTTGGGTTTTCTGGCGGGTTATCATGACAGATGGAGCATAAGCTTGGTTTGAGCAGACAGGTATGTTGAATATTCTATATTGCAATTGCTATTCTTAATGCTGACAAAATATTGTGTCACCAAGTTTGTAATTGTGTTAGGAAGTTAGCATTAAAAAAAGCATTGTTTTCACTTCTAAAAATAGTTAGTAATACAATAGTAAAAATCAATGAGATAATGATCATTTTAAGTTAAATGCTGAGTTAGCTTACTCAAATATTTCAAGTTAAGAGCTTTTAAGTGCAAAATAAAAATCTTACAGTTCTGCTTATTAAACTTTGAATTTCTGAACTTAAATTTAGATGTAACTATTTGTGGTCCCACCTTATATTAGGTGGCCTTAACTACTACTCACATAAAAAATAAGTACAGTGTACTTATTGGGTTCAAATTGTATTGCAAAACACGTTTGCTGATATTGAGGTGGGATACGGGTAAAGTTAGGTGCACGTGTGGTGGTGTGGGTAAGTTTAAGGGTAGGGTTAGGGGAATTGTCAACAGTGTAATTATAAATGTAATTACAGAAATTATTACAGATGTAATTACATGCAGGTATTTTTAAAAACGATGTAAAAATATTCATGTACACAATAAGTGCATTGTATCAAATGAGTAATTAAAATGTTAGTACATAGTAATTAAGGCCACCTGATATAAGTATTCTCTATTTACTTTTTTTTTGCCAACTTATTGACATTTACAATTTGAATCAATCATACAGTTTATCTGAGTAAGCTAATCCATATATATTTAACTTAAAATCATCACGTAATCTTAATATTTTAGTAGTGTTACCACAAATGCTAATTTAGTTTTAGTTTTATTTGTTTATTTTCGAACATGAGAGAAATAAAAATACAACAATGTTCAGACATTATCAAAAGAAACAAATAAAGGTGAAAGACAAAAAAATTAATTAATTCTATCCCATGAACGAAAAAGGAGTAGGATGAAGTAAAACTTATATACTCCTACCCCTTTAATTATTATTTTTCCTTAAATAACATGCATATGCCTACGCCTACTCATACACATATATACATCAACACATATACATACTCATGTTAAAAAATGTATTTTGTGATGTTCAGTAACTTTTTGCACAATCTGTAGTCTCAGGGAAAGACAAGTTACTGTAATACCTAAGGTAATACAAAAAAACCTGCAAAGAGCACTTCTGAGTACAAAGTGTCATTAGCAATTTAAAGTGTCACATTACTACAGTCCAGATATAGCCATCAGAATGCTCAAAAACAAGCCAAATTTGTTATCAATTGAATTTTTTAATGACAAATGTTCAATTTCAATTCAGTCTTCGTAGAAGGCATGTTTTGGACAAAAGATGGATTGCTTTCTGCTCTGATAATACCTGAAGGAGATGCAACTGGGTCTTGTAATGCTAGCTGTGAAATTCAACTCTGGAGGCCTATCAATAATAAAGTACATCAACGTCAGGGACCTTTAGTGACACTCTCTCCTGCCTGCTATCTTTAAAATATTTCTGTGCCATTCAGAACAACAGAAGAATAGCAGCAGATTAATTTTCCAAGTCTCATTGTGGTTTCAGGAAAATAGCGGAAATGCACACAGGTGTTTTAATTCTCTCTCTTACCACCCAGATTTCGACATGCTTTGCATCGCTGAACAGTGTGTACCATCAAGGAATTATTGAACCTTTAACAGATCATGTGGTATATAAACAATATCACATTTCACACTTTCAGAGCTGTTTTTAGAATTGTTTTTAGGTTTATCAACATTTTATGACCTCTGCTTCAGATTTTTTCTTTTTCTTGAAACAATATAAGCACATGCTGGAATTACAAGGACTAGTAAGGACTTACAAGGAATTATTTTTTTCAAAGGTCTATTAACATTTTATGACATCAGCATCAGATTTCTTTTTTGTGCTTCTCTGCTTTTTCTATCATATTGGCTTTAATGAGGATATGGATCGAAATCTACAGTGCATCCTGTGCAACAGGACTGTCCTTTTAGGACTGTATTTTAGCATTTCAGGATAGTCTGAGGTTTATGTGTGATCTGAGTGCACTCATTCATTATTTAAGCATCTTTTATTGGGTTGCACATTATTTATAAGCTTTAAAAAGAGAGCGGTGTCCTCTCACTCATCCTTTAGCGTCTGTCTTGTCATTAGACCAATCCATCATATACCAGAAATAAAATATAGCATTTATAGCTTTACAGATCGAGGGACACCCGCACAGATTCTGAACAAACCTAATATCAAAAAGCAAGATGCTGTACAATCAAATGTTCCTTCATTTATTTACATAGCTCAAATACTTAAAGTGCCCGTATTATGCTATTTTAAAGGCTCCTAATTTTGTTTTGGAGATCTCCTACAAGAGTTTTGCATACATCAAAGGAATAGAGATTGCACATCACCACATTTTTCAATGATTCTCAGACAACTCGTCGAATGAATAAGTCTCTATAAATCCCTCCTTTACGCAAGTTATCCTGCTCTGATTGGCCCATTACTGAACTTCAGCTCAGGATGACTTGAACTGGACGTTTCTCAGTGATACGCTACTCATTTTGAGGTCAGTTATGAGATTATGTTGCATCTGTAATTCCTCACCCTCAGCATTAACAAGTGTATGTGTCAATCAACAAACATGTGGGCACTGTATCAATAACAGTGCATACATTAGCCGAGCAGTAATGTGAAAGACAAATCTTGCTCCACCCTTTATCTTTACTCAGAGTAGAAAGACAATCTGCATCATTAGACACAGGTTAGATGGAAACGTACACAATAGAAAACAACAAAAATGTATTTTTTGATATACAGTATACATCAATAAATATTCATACTTACAGGTTATGGAAGATAAAATAGACACTTGTAAAATGATGCCTGGAGGACACTAAGTACATTTAGTTGAGGACTGTACTTAAGTACACTTTTTGAGTATCTGTACTTTACTGGAGTACAATTTTTTCAGGATACTTTTACTTTTACTTCACTACATTTGAAAGACAAATATCGTACTTTTTACTCCACTACATTTCTATCAAGGTCGAAAGTCGTTTCTGCAGCAGCTCTGAAAGTCGGTGGATGATTTTTTCCATCTTTAAAAGTTTTTTTAGGTGTTGTTGTTTCAGACAGTCTATCAGGAATCACTCTTATAGGGTCATATACATTTCCCCAACTTTTTTTGAACGCTGATCAGTTCATAGCAAAATGGAAAAAGACGGTTCTTAGGCACAGTGTGTGCACCCATAGCCATACTTTGAAAGTATGTTTCAGTTTTTAAAAAAATCAAGATTAGTTTAGTTTGCATACACTTGGTGCATGTGTTATAAAATATTAAAAATATAAACATCTGGGAGAAAGAGAAGAGTAAAATTGGGAGAATATCAGATGTGTATCAGTGTATTGGATCCGTGCATTTGGCCTTAAAGTGACAGCAGCTTTGTAAAGAGCTTTGTAACTTATATACAAGTATTTAAATGAGTTTAAGTTAGTCGTATGCTAGTATGTCAGATGGAGCATCACTGAATGGCTTAAACCATGATGACAGTGTGCATTTATACAACAATAATAAAATAATGCATTGGCATAAAAAAGGAAATTTACTTTTATACTTAAGTACTTTTGAAAACAAATACTTCTGTAATTTTACTTGAGTAAAAATCTATTTGTACAACTTTCACTTGTAACGGAGTAATATTTGACCAGTAGTACTTTTACTTTTACTCAAGTAATAGAGTTATGTACTTTGTCCACCTCTGAGTATTTATTAACATTTGTATACCTTTCTTTTTAATTTATAAAAGTTGTAATTTATTGAGACAGTCACACCATTAAATTACGAAAATACTAACTATTAATTTTTATCTTGTGTGACAGTGAAAATGCCATGTCATGTCAACAACCCGTATCCAAACAAAAAAACCTAACTTGACTCTGCCAGTTATATAATAATATCAGACACCACCATGTCCAGTCAGTTCAAACCAGGTCACTGGGTTTGAGATATTGACCTGCTCCACTGCAGAGCAGCTCTGTTTTGTGCCATGTGATCTTTCTCCATCACAGACAGACAGTTTTTGTTTTTCCATTTAGAGCACAGTGTGGTCACTTGAAAATGTCTGCCGGCTACATTAGGTTAGATAACACAATCGAAGCTCTTGAGATCAATACAGCCTTCTCTTTCACTCATTACAAGGCCTGTGATCATGCACCAATGTCACAGTGACTTTCATCTGATGTTATAATGAAACATAAAATGTAACATTTCAGATTGATTGGTTTATGAATCTGGAAAAATATGGATGAGAGAGCATTATTTTGATTCAGTTTGTAATTATAAATGCACTATTTTTAATTACTGTAGTTTGCACTTGTTGTCAAGAATATAATTCATTGTGTGTTACAAAGGAAATATGTAAGAGAAAAATTATGTCTGTTGACCGACCATTCATTTTAATTTGTATGTACAGTAATTCTTATTTAAACAAATATATAAAAATGTTCATAAATTAATAAGAGCCTCAGATGCGTCTGTTTGCTTGAGTTTTTCAACGAAAAGCTGAAATAAAACTGAAAGGGCTTTTAGATTATCTGAAATGTAGCGTTTGCCTGTGTCAGTAAACAGGGAAGGTTATTTGGCTAATGTTCTGGAAGGTTCTCTCAAAGTTATGAACAAACATTAGGCTATTTTAGTAATGTCAACAGAACATTTGTCCAAAGTTATCTGGTCTTTAATAATGTTCTCAAAACTTTAGACCAAAAACATTATTTCAATTGTTCATGGAACTTGTAAATGTTACTACTTGTGTTCCACTAAAGAGAACATTCAAAACATTCCCATATTGTGGTGAAAATTATCAAATGGAATGTTCCCTAAACATTAGCTAAACAAAAACAGTTTAAATAATTTAAAGGGATAGTTCACTTTAAAATGAAAATTCTGTCTTCCTTTACTCACCCTCAAGTTGTTTCAAACCTGTATGAATTTCTTTCTTCAGCTGAACACAATGGAAGATTTTTTGAAGAATGTCAGTAACCAAACCGTTAACTGAAGCCATTGACTTCCATTGAATTTTTTTTTCCTACTATGGAAGTCAATGGCTCCAGTTGACTGTTTGGTTACTAACATTCTTAAAAAAGAATCTTTCCTTGCGTCTGAAGAAAGAAATTCATACAGGTTTGAAACAACTTGTGGGTGAGTAAAGGAAGACAGAATTTTCATTTTAAAGTGAACTATATGAAAACTGGAAGTCTTGACCATTCAGAGAACATTCAGGCATGTTCATAACTTAATCACAATGTTAGCAAAATGTTGTTAGATAATATCTTTGTTAGCTAGGGGGATGCTCATGTGTTTTGAGTCTTTTAGCATGTTGCTAGCTGGTTGCTAGCAATGCTATAGTCAGTCACTATGGCTAAGATGCTTTCATCAGTGCAAGTCTTTTTTTGCAAGTCTTTTTGACCCTAGAAATCTGATAACTTTCCTCCCCTGAATAATCCACATGATTTGAGGTATAGGCTATCAGTGGGGGAAAATGCACTTGGG